>NC_088985.1:33043874-33370124 GCF_963932015.1 Anas acuta | reverse complement strand
CTTCTGTCAGCCCATACCCTTGGGGGATACACTAAATGCGGAAAATTTTAGAGTGCTAAACATTAAAAACCGACATTCAGCACAAATGTAGGTGGAGCAGATTTCCAATGAAAGGAGGCTATTTAGAGGCAGTTTATTAGGTTGGGGGGCAAGAGGCACACAATGAGGGGTTTGTTACTTTAGTCCTAGCAGGGCAATAGCACATAAATTAACCAGTTTCCAATGCAAATGTTTGTTCTCTGCCAAGATCCTAAATTCAATTTCAGTTCTGGATAAAGTGCAGGATGACCTCAGCATAGCATATGCTGCCCTTCAGTCTTTGCACCTTTTTAAACCAGCGTTTGCTTTAGAAACCAATCCAAAACAGATTGAGGAGTTCTCACCACGGCTGAGACCGTGCTTGACAAAGTGTCCCTGGGCTGCCCTGGGGAGGCATCACCCTTCGCTCCTCTCTCTTCCCTGAGCAGATAAGCAAGGAGGGTTTGCAAACCACTTAGCCTCGGTCTAACAGCCTTCTGCTGATGGTATGACAACCCCCTGGGATTCATGGGCCAGGACAGAAGTCCGTGCTTTTGGCAACCAGCCCCTACCTGCGTTGTATCTGTGAGTCCTGCTTTTGACCATGGGAAGCCACGACCATAAGAACTTGGATACGAAAGTGCTTGTCCGAGTCTGGCCCCAGCAGTGGATAACGTTAACTGGATCGAGTTCACTCAGCATTCTCCGTGACATCTGCTTCAGCCCTGCTTCTGGAGTTAAACAATGTTCTTTGTGGCAAAAGGAGACAGAATCTGTGAGCATTGTGCTGGAACAAAAAATAGATCTTGCCTAGAGGCTCCGAAGTTTTTGCTGTATTTTATCTTTTTATCCTCCTTGAGTTGGGATTGAAGTCTGTCTGTTAGAGCTGAGTTTTGCAACCGGGGATGTGCTCCACAAAGTGCAGTGGCATAGGCAGCTGGCCCAGTTAGTGACTGCTCCTCTTAAAAGGGTCTTTACATCAACACAGGATGATAACGGGGCTCCACTTTCCCCCAGTCTGCTTCCCGCTCTGAGCAGAGCCCGGGTGCTGCAGGGAGGAGGCGTCTTCTGCTACCCTCAGCCATGACATCCGTGGCAGCAGCGAGCCTGCAGCCAAGAAACAGACTGTACCAGAGCCAGCTGTGGGCGGATAAAGGCTCCCGTCTCGCCCCTTAAAGGATCAAAGTGCTGGGGAAATGCGTGAAGATGTAAGAAGAGCGATCTTGCTGTGGACGGGGTGGATGCCGAGACGGCAGCGTGTAGGGGACGCCGAGCCCTGCCAAGTGCCTTCACGGCAGCATCCCCCAGGGACAAACCCCTCCCTGCACGCCCATCCCCGGCCTCGTTTCCCCGCTCACCATCATCCTTCCTCCTCGTTCTCCCAAGAAGGCGGCCCCTGACCTCCTCCTCAGTTTTGGGGAGAGGAGCGGGGTGATAACGGTGTGTGATAACTGCCTGCAGCTGCTGCCTGCTGCACTGCTCTTGCTGCCCTGCGTCATCCCTTCAGCACAGGACGTTGTTAAGCAAATCTGTGTGGTTTGCATGCCCAAACAGAAAGCAAGGATGTGAAGTTTGAGCTAAAATTAGGCTATCTGGAAGTATGTTTGACTGTTTCCTCTCTGCTGTTGTATCACAGGAGTTAGTAAAACCTAAAACATCCACCCGGTTTTGATACCACCCTTTGCCATACGAACCATCAGCTGCCTGACAGCTAACACATGGCAGTGTGCACAAAGAAACCTTTCTTCCATCTCCTTGCGGTCTACATACAAAGAAGAAAACGGTCCACGACGACATGAGAGGCTGGGGTGCTGCTGCCTGTACCCGCATCCTAAATTTCGGCTGCAGCCCGATGCTCTCTGCAAGCTCTTCCCCTGCAAGCAGTGCATCCCTCCAGCCAGCCATTGAGCACGGCCTCTCCCGTTACAAGCACAAGGGCAGCTTAAAAGCTGGGTTTAGCAACTGATCTGTCTGTATTAGACACTCCCTGCTCTGTCCCTAAGAAAACAGACCGCAGCGTGCGTGAAAGCCGATGCGCGCCGCGCGTCTCATTAGTTCCATATGATAAGCGCTTCGTGCCGCAGCAAGTTGTTGAAAGGTTTTTATATTTAGCTCTGGAATTTCACTGCCTGCGCCCCTGCCCCAGATGCTGTGTGTTAATCTCCTGTTTACACCTCCAGGCTGACGCTGGGTAAACCCCTGGGGGAAGGCTGCTTTGGGCAAGTGGTCATGGCCGAAGCGGTGGGGATTGACAAAGACCGGCCGAAAGAAGCGGTGACTGTGGCCGTGAAGATGCTGAAAGGTAAGAAAATTGGCCGAGCAGGGTCCGAGGCTGCTTTTAGCCACGAAAAGTTTCCTTTGCGGCATCTGAGCTCTGTCAGTGTAGGGGGGTCAGAGTGCACATAGCTGACCTCAGCCTTCGGTGGTTTGCGGTGTAAATCTGGGCTCTTGACAGCCTGTTTATCTTTAGCCGCGAGTATTTGGATGTATTGGCATCGCGTGGGTCTCCCTGCTTTTAGCTGAGTTCAGTTCAGCAGCAGTCCTCACGTAGGTCCTGGAGTAGGTGGTTGGGGTCTGTTTGCTTTGAATTTAATTATAAAGCTAGCTTTTAGGAAAGGCACGGTTATTAAGGGTTGATAGTTAAAGACAGCATTTTTGTCTTGTATTACTGACTCTTAACATATGACTGAAGAGGCAGTCAGTCCATCAAAGAGGCAGAGATTTTTCATTAGGGCATAACACATGACTTTGTATAATGCACAGTGTATAGCAGGAAACAGATCGCATATTCTACATTTTGAAGCACACACTTTATAGCAGCTGGTGAGCCTTAGAGAAGCTGGCACGATAGAAAATATGAACTGCACCTGTGTCTTGTGCAGATGATGCTACAGAAAAAGATCTGTCGGACCTGGTATCAGAGATGGAGATGATGAAGATGATTGGAAAGCATAAAAATATCATCAATCTTCTTGGCGCCTGTACGCAGGATGGTGAGTAGAGAAAAGAAAGTAAGCCAGAACTTTCACACAGGTCTCTGAAACTCATTAATCATCATTTCCAAGAGTTTTTAAGGAAACAGTCATGCCGTGATGGGATTTTTAGATATTTCCCTAGCTTAGCAGCGATATTTTAACTTCTGTGTCTCATTATATTTGCAGCTTTAATATGAGAAAGGGTACTATATCATATGAAAACTCTAATCCCTTGCTGTAGGGAAAAATGGCATTTTCCAGTGGCTTTACCCACATCTGTCATTCTGAACTGTCAGTTCTGCTTTTGTGTCCCTTGAATTTGAAATGAGTAATTTTACTCTCTGTAGACCACAGTGTTTTTGTTAAACTGTAATTATGTAATGTAAATAAAGTCATGCAGAAAGGCATGAAAAATCTGGAAATTAGAAAATTTAATGTAACACTTTCACCTTGTTTGAGATCTAGTGATATTTTGCGTCTGGAAATGTCTGCTTTCCATGGCATGGTCTGGAGGGAATAGATGGTGAGTGGGTCAGGATTAAGGTGCCTTCAGTTGCTAATTGTAGCTCTACCACTATGCTGCTATGTAGCTTTGGCCAGCCACTTAGCAAACACTGGACTTCCTTTTCATTCAAGTTGTGCTTACTGGTTTTGCAGTTAAACATTTCTTAATCCAGTTCATTTATTATAGAACACTGGAAGATTTTTTACAGAAAATCGTTTTACCTTTTGACCTTACTCCAGTTTTTCCATGGCTCTGTTTACCCAAAGGTCCACTCTATGTGATTGTGGAATATGCTTCAAAAGGAAACCTGCGTGAGTACCTGCGAGCACGCCGCCCCCCTGGGATGGAGTATTCCTTTGATATTAACAGGGTGCCAGAGGAACAGATGACATTCAAGGACTTGGTATCCTGCACTTACCAGCTGGCAAGAGGCATGGAGTACTTGGCTTCACAAAAAGTAGGTAGAACTCAGTAAATGTCGTGCAAAGTACTTGGTGCGTATTTGTTTTTAAGTTTGGTTTTGTTCTTGTGTTGCGTACGGTCAAGAATTTGCGGGGAGAAGGACCTTTGTCAAACAGGTTGCATAATCCATACAGAAGATCAGTGGGAAAATTCATACGCTTAGTTTTATACAAATGTTTAACAACATTGCTAAAATGAGGTCTGGATTCAATCATTTAAAGTAAATATCGCATATCTATCTGCACTTTGAGTTCATAAGCACAGGTAATCACTTGGTTATACAAGTCACATTACTCCACCCATGAGACAGTAAGGCATCGTTTGCATTCTGTTTGCAATCAGACCTATCAAATAGGCTCACACAACAAAGTAAAATAAATTAATTCAGTTACTGAAAGGGTTTACAGAATGATAACAGGCAGAGTGCAGAAGATCACAAGGTGCTCGGGCAGAAATTGTGAACAGAAGAGACAAAAATAAGTGGAGTGAACTAGTCACTGTAAATTATGCACTGTACTTGAAGCTGGCCTTTGTCAGGATAAAAAGCTTGTCAAAAGAGTTTATTTATCCTGTCATGTCCCTAGACACTTACTGCTTCAGCTTTTCTTCAAACAGTTTTTTCAACAAGAACCTTGATTAAATTACAGTCATGGAACCTTAACTAGCCCTGTATGACCATCTAAGCATGCTGTGGCTTGGTGGGCAGGCAACCACACGCACCCTGGGTTGAGTTTGGACCCAGTGTCTAAACCAGAGCATCAGATGTTGATGCTAAGCACCCCCTGCAAGGTTAGTGGGATTTATACCAATTTCCAGGTGAGTCCACTCCCAAGTATGGGGCTGTTTTTAACCAAAGAGTAGAGCTGATCGTGAGCGTCCAGTAATGAGTTTTTACTGTTTTTCTGCGCTTGTAGAGACTGAGGGTGAGGAAAGTCCAATTTTGCTTTTATTCTTTTGTTTGGAAACTAATTCTCAACACAGTAGGGTAAACATGGAGATGTGTGACCCCAGGACAAGACCCTCTAATAGAGTTAGCATGAGTATTGTATTTGGTAAAGCACCTTAGGATATCTTTTCCTAAGATTAGTGAAACATTTGGCTGGAAATGAACCATGTCCCAAGGAAAAAAAAATTGTTGCGAAAGGAATAAAATATATTTTTGGCAAATCTTGAGAAGCTTTGAAGTGCTGTTGAAGGACACTTCAAGGTGTGTGCTCCCACAGGTGCACGTGGCAGAATCATTTCATCTGTGGTCCAGTTCCTTTGCAAAAACACCTGATTGGTGCTGTGCTGAACTTGACAAAGTGTTAAGGCATTGCACAAGGCACGGGGAAGAGGGAAAACAAAGGCAGCACATAGAAAAACTGTGCATTCCAGTTCTTCAGATATCCCACCATTTCTGTTTGTATTTCTCAATTTTTTTCCCCTTAGGGATCCATTTACTGGGCTGGAATAATAAGAGAGCTGGTCTTCTCACGGTATTTCCACCATGCAGGAACTGTGAGAAGGGCAGTGTTCTTGTTATTTCAATCTAATAAATTGATCACTGACCCTTTTAAAAAAGAACAAAACCCAAAAAACACACAGTACCCTCTCAGAATATAATTTTAATATGTGAAAAAGATACGTGGGTGCCTACTCCAGTTTTTGCCTTGGAAGTAGTTGTACGTTGCAAATGGGGTATTGTTTCTAAGTTGGATGAATGCTTTTTAAAATTCTGTTGATGTGTCTTGTCTGACATGCCGGTAGAGTGCAAGAGCCACAGGGAAACTTAAGATGCAGGGGCTCAACCAGACCACTGCAAAAAAGACAGCAAATCACTGGGGCCAGAAAGCTGGCTGTGAAGCCTGCCAGGCGTGGCAATCAATAATGGCACCATTTTGAAGACGGGAGGAGACTCACTTGCAAAATTGCGGGGTGTGAGAAAGAAGAGATACCCTGAGAGGAGATACTGGTGTTTGGTTCCCTCGTTGGACTCATGCAGAAATGTTGCACTGTGTTTGAGATGCTCTGTCTGCTGTTCTGGAACAGGAAGATGTGCTCTAGATCCTTTGCCACACCAGGCAGTATTGGCAAGATACCTTGACATCTCAGAGGATGTTAGCTTCTTGTATCTGGGCAAGTGCATTGAGTTTCTGGTATCTTGGAGAATGTTCTTGTAGGGTTTACGAACTGGGGCAGGGAAGCAGGAAGCCCGGCCTGTGTTATTTCTGCTACCGTAGCATTGTTGATGCTGAATTAGAAGCTCGATTTGACACTGAAAGCACGTGCTGTTGTCTGGTCCTATGTACATGAAGGCACTGATGAAGCAGGTTTTTCCTGGCATCTGCCCTAGGCTGTCCCAGCAAGGAGCAGAAACGTTGTAGACTCATTTTACCCCTGTACAGGCTGAGAGATCTCAGAAAATTGCTGGGGCAAGGTATAATGTGAGAAAAACATTGAGTGTTGTAAAATGTTGTGGTGGTGGTTTTTTTTTTTAGTTTGTTTGTTTTTTTTTGTTTTCTTCTTGTAGTGGTTCAGTCCTGCATGTCTGTGCACATCCTGAAATGGGGAGAACACAAAGAATAAACCAAAATTGAGGAGGGAAAAAAAAAAAAGAAATAAAAAAAAAAAAAGAGAGAGAGAGAAAAGGCTGTTTAACTTAAAAAGAAGTGAAATGTCCTGGGAGAACTCCAAATGCAATGTTTCTCACAATGCCCCTGCTGTGCCACCCTGTATCAACCCCATTAAAGCTGCTAAAACATAGGAGTAGTATGTAAAGCAGTCACAACTTCCTTTCAGTGTCAGGAATATCAGTTGCAAGTTTTCAGGATAATGCTGACATGAAGGAAAAAATCTGAGCAGATACTGGTTTTGCTTTCAGTATCAGAGCTGTTTAAAAAGCAAACAGTCCAGCCCGTATTGTATTTTTTATTTTTTTTTCAAAATGAAATTGTTGTAGTCTCATGGTTGAAGTAAATATACACACCCTAGACATCTGGCTTTAAATTATATATGTAGATATATCTCTTATTAAGATCTTGTATATTAAAAATGGTTGTACCTACCCAGACTATGAGGTTTTAACCCTGTTGATCCAATGTAATTTAAAAGAAGAAACTAATGAAAATGCTACAGTATCTGTATCTAGGCATGTGTAATAAAAAGTGAATCACAAACAGCCTGAAACATTTTGGATTGCCACCCAAAAGCCTTAGTAAAATACAAGGTTTTAAAAATTTTCAAAGAGACTTTTGGTCAGTTGTTCCACCTGGAAGCACTTGGATGGATGTGGATGGGTTGCAGTGGAGTAACTACAATATACATATTGCATGGACTTACAGTAAATGTGGCATTCACACCTTGGGATTTGGGTTAAAATCCACAAAGGAGACAGAGTTATGGTGTAGAAATAATTAAATTTTTTACAACAGTTTATTTCAGTACGCATTTTTGTCTTGTCTTTCTTTCCTTCCAGTGTATCCATCGAGACCTAGCTGCGAGAAATGTTTTGGTAACTGAAAACAATGTCATGAAAATAGCAGACTTTGGTTTAGCCAGAGACATCAACAATATAGATTATTATAAAAAGACTACTAATGTAAGTGGATGGTTTTCTTATCTCTGGAAACAAGTGTTTCTTTCAATGTTTCACTTTAAAACTATGGTTATAATCTTAATGGGCTTCTTGCCCGGCAGACTCACTTTTAATCACAGACAGAAAACAGGGATCAAGGACAAGCATTTCTGTCCCTCTCCTGCAGTGATGGATAGCTAAAAGATAAACAAATAGGCTTTATTTGTTATGATTTATTATAATTGCTAGAATATAAGTATTAATTTTCTGTGTCCCTGCCTTCAATCACTTGAAATAAGTGGAAAATTGATTCTAGCTTGTTTTGCACCAGCTCTTGGATCTTGAAAATCACTGTATAAACAGTGATAGTAGTAGTCGTAATAAAAATCCTATTTATGTGTGGTAATGCTGTACTTGCTGTAAAAATACTTATGGCAGTAGTATCAAAGTGGGGCTAGAGGTTGAGAAAATGGATTTTTGCTTCCCCTCTATGTCACTATTTTTAACCTTTTAACTATTGTTTAACCTGTACCAACTCAAGGAGACAAAGTTTTAGATGGGAACTTTGCAGAACTCTTTCAGTTCTTCAGACTTTGTTAATAGTAAATAGTATTTATATAGAACACTAATTAATCATCTCATGTGGTTCATCTATGAAAAATAAGCAGTCAGCTATTAACGGTAATATCTGTCTGCATAATTCCAAAAGGCAGAGCAACCAGGTATGAGTTTGTTGGTGCTGGAGGAAATTTGAACCCACTTCATATCAAATTTGGTGTGACTTCTGGGTTCTGAGCAGAGTTTTTATTTAAAGCAACAGGTAGCTGTGGCTGCAAGCTTTGGGCCACTACAGAAAGTGGAAATGAAAATGAAATTCTTGGGTTCAATAATCAGCTTCTTGTTCTTCAGAGGTTTATTGTGATGTACTTTAATGTGGAATGGAATTGAATGATTTTTCCTCTTAGATCTGCTTATCCTATGACTTTACTTGCAAACAGTATGGGAACATTTTTGGAGCTTTCAGTGCTTTTAATTTTATTTTCAGTGTCATATCCATTTTTCTTAATGATCTGCTCTTTTTGTGCCCATTTTATTTTATTCCTTTTCCCCTGGAAATTTTAAAGGTAAACTATGTACTGTTTGCATCAGTAAACTAATCCCTGAGAATAGATTAATATATATATATGTTTTTTTTTTTTTTTTTTTTTAAATCAGTGTTAAAATCATCCAGCAAATTGCTTTAATTTTACTTCTTCTTCCCTTCCCCTCCAAATGTACAGGGACGACTTCCAGTAAAGTGGATGGCTCCAGAAGCTCTGTTTGACAGAGTTTACACGCATCAAAGTGATGTGTAAGTGGTTTTATTTGAGTGCCTTTTGGGGGGCAGAAGGGGAAGCTGGTCTGTATTTGTTAAAGTTTGGGATATTTTGAAAATATATTTCCCTGCTGTCCTTTACCTTTAAGTGTTTTCATTCTGTTTCACATATTAATAGATGGAACAGGACTTGCCCTTAGAAAGTGAGGATTTTATGGTAGACTGCTAACCAGTGCTCTGTTACTAATCTGCCCAGCTTCAAAGCACATGAAAGGTGGAAAATGCTAACCTCCTTCTGTCAGTGCGGAAGTTTCCCCCCTTGAACTTATTTACGGATGTGCAGCTACAAAGAGTCTATCTAATTTGCTTGGCTTTTGACATAGTCTGCACTTCCTACAGGTTAAAAAAAGAGAGAGAGGGAGGGAGAGAGAGGAAAGAAAGAAATAAAGGGAAAAAAAAAGGAAAAGAAAAAAATAAAGAAGATCCTGAACATTTCTTGTCAAACTTTGTGCTAAGACTAAGTACAGTAACACATAGGCTGGGTTTTCCAGAAGAGTTTTCCCTGATTGTAGAGATATCATTGCTTCCCAGCAGTGCTTCACATGTAGTAGGAAATCATTGGACTCTGCTGCTCCAGAATCTTTTAAAGTGTGCGGTGTAGCTGGCTGATGCAACAGCTCAGATTTATTCTGCTTCCCATTAAAGTTCCCTAGGCCCATCCTCGCTGCTTGCACGCGTTACGCTCTAAGATGTGTATTTCTTTATGCAGTGCAGATGAAGATCTTACGTTTTTTATTTCTCTGAGAGAAGCTGTTAACCGTAAAGGGCTGGATGCAGCCCAGCACAGGTGTAAAAGCTTATGTAAGTCAGCACAGAGTTAAAATAGAAAAGAGCAGCAAGGAGAAAATAAGAGGTGTCTCCTCCTCCTTTAACTTGGATGTTCTTCCCAAGCTGTTCTCTCCTTAAGAAAAGCATTTACTGAGCCTTTTCCTGCCATCTTTATGTTATTTATAAAGGGAACTATATACACACGTTAAGGGTGGATCAAACTTTTGCTTTAAAATAACATCTTGACAAAATATTTAAGTGAATGTGAAGTAAACTGCTTCACTGGTTCAGGACTTGAAGCACACAACAGGCACCGAGCACAAGGATTTCAGGGCTGGAGCTGGGAGGCTTTTGGCCCCATGGTGGCTTTGAAGGCAGCTAAGGATAATATTATTGTAAGTGTGTGCAAACAGTTTACTAAAATACTGCTGCAAAGCTAGCAGAGCTGCAGAGCTCGGGAGCCAGGGCAGGCTTTGTGCTGTGCTCACCTGGCAAAGCAGCCGGCCAGAGAGCCCCTGGCTGCCAGCGCGACGTGATGGGGCAGGCGTGGAGGAGGTGGCAAGCAGGCAGGAAAACTTTCTGAAATTAACCCTCCTTTGTTTCCTGACTAAAATTAATAAGTTTTTTTTTTTTTTAAAGAGCAGAATAATGCAAAATATTTTAGTTTTGAACGGCTTGCTTTTTCCAAAATATCCTGCCTTATATTTGCAAACCAGCTCGACAGTATGGGTGTTCTGTAATAGCTGAGCTGTGAAGATGTAGTTCTTTGCAGTAGGCCTGGAAACTTGAGTGCCCAGAGCACACCAGACAGAGGCTAAGGATGTGTTTGAGAATGTGCCCAGGTCAGTCTCTATTCTGTGTGCTGCCGATGCACCTGATATGCTTACACGTTGATGTCCCACCCATGATGTTCAGAGCTGAGCAGATGCATGAAGAGAAGCTTAGATCTTTTTGAAGAGTCATTGCATCCGCTGCAAAAACCTCTCTGTTTTCAGCAGTAAGGCAGATGGACTAATGCAGTTTTGTCTTTGGTTTGTAGATGGTCATTTGGTGTGTTAATGTGGGAGATCTTCACGTTAGGAGGATCGCCCTACCCAGGAATCCCAGTGGAGGAACTTTTTAAGCTGCTGAAAGAAGGGCACCGAATGGATAAACCTGCCAACTGCACCAATGAACTGTAAGGACCCTTATTTGCTGTACAAGGACCGAGGGGTGCATGTGTATAAATACATAAACGGCGTGGAAGGGTCTCCAGGCAATCTCTGATAGAGGACACTTGTTTACACACCCTTCTGTATCCCTTTGAAAAGAGAAGAGATCATCTAAACTTCATCAGTGTTTTTACACCCTTATTTTTGGTTTTAGTTCATAACATATGAAAATTCTGAAATGGCGCACACACCACTAATCCTGTGTAAGCTACATCAAGCTGTTTTTTTTACATAACAAAATGCATTTGGGAACTGCGTTAACATTGCATTATTTACCAGTGATAATGTGAGAGAGCTTTCCCTTTCTTTTATTTCAGTATAGCCCTTGACTGTTTTTACTTTTTTTTCCCCCTCATTTTAATTTCTTCACAAAGGCTGCAATCCCTAACGTGACAAAATATTTAAGCAGATGTAATTTAATACCATTGAAATGTCACAGAAGACTGTGGAATCGGGTCCACAAAGAGGAAATTTAGACACTGAGCCAAGTAGAGAAACAGAAATAGAAATGCACCTTCAAGGGAAGTGACAGCATTGCATGGTTTTGGGAAAGACAGTGGTCCATGTGTAGGGCTGCGGGCTGCTCACTGCCTTGCTTGTGATGAAGAACACTGGCTGCATATGAAAAGGCTTATGAGAAGGACGTGTGATTTTAATTAACCCAAGAAAATGTGCATTTCTTACAGCTATATGATGATGAGAGATTGCTGGCATGCTGTGCCTTCACAGAGACCAACTTTTAAACAGTTGGTAGAAGACTTGGATCGGATTCTCACTCTCACAACTAACGAGGTAGGTAAATTGTTTCCCTCCATAAGCTGCTGATCAGGATGAACGGTTCAGGAGACAGATGGAATTTATTCAGTTATGAAATCCTGCTCAAGTTTTCTTCTTGTTCTGTTTGTTGCTGTCCTCCGAGGTTACACGCAGCTAAACTATGCATCCTATGAAATACTCGGTCTCTTGCCATTATGCCTTGGTTTATGTAACAAAACAAACACATCTTTAAAATGTTTTTGTTTATTTCTCTTTGCATCTTTTGATGTTTTAGCGGAGCAGTATCCAAGGAATACACGTGGCAGATTGAGAGGCAATGTTTATACTTCAACATGAGTTTCATGTGACGGAGAGGAGAGTTGTTCATGGTGTTTTTCATTTATCAGCTCAGTCTGATTCCCAGCCATGATATCTAGGTCAGAAGAGAAGAAATCGTCAATGGTAGATTTCAGATTGTGTGTCTAAGAGTGAATTAGGTTCACTGAGATAGCTCTCAGCGGAGGGAACAAGAACCCACAGGGAGCGTGTGAACAGCCATCTAATTATCCAAGGGTCCTGCCTCACACTGCTTCAGGTTGGGATATATGAATGCAGAAAGGTTTCATTTGAATGGCATTCTTACAGAGGTCTGGAATATTATTAGTTTTAGCAATGAACATGCTGATTAGTGTATTCACACAGGAATCGGCTCTCTTACCGCTAAATCACACCCACCTTTGAGGAAGATCACAAGTAATGGAAATGTTGATTCTTTTGGTGGATACTTTTTGACAGAAAATCCTGGTGTCCCAGAAATGTGTTACAAATTCCTGTGATTTCTGACGAATGATAATGACAGATAATGAGAAGGAGGGGGACAAGGCACTGCAACAAATTCTTTGACCATTTCAGAACAAATTTTTCATATTTGCTGTGATTATAACACTTCTTTATGTAGGGGAAAAAAGGGGAAAAGAAGGTTTGGATCACATGATATGTGTCACCAATATTAATTTCTGATTTTTCAGAATTGTCAGAAAATAACAACAACAAAAATAAAATAAGAGGCTTTAGGAAATCCTTTATGCTATAGACATGACAGGAGAACCTGAGTAAGAAGATGCCATTTTGTATGAGCATCATTAGCCTAGTGTAGTAGGCTTATGTTTCTGTTTGAAAAGATTCTTTGGCTTCAGTAGCAGCTATAAATTTATTTGGGTTCTGTTTTAAGGCTTACTCCAAAAAGTGTCACAGTGGCTTCAGCAACCACTTCAGCAGTGGCTCAGGCATGAGGCAGGAGTACATGCTCCTGACTGAGCCAGTCCTGTAGCTTGTGTACCATTACAGTTTATTTTCCCTTCATCCAATACCAGCTGATCTTTTTCTGCCTAATTTATACACGATTTCACAAGGGCAGTTGGCGGTGGGCTGGCTGCCACCGCAGAGTGCTTGGTGGCTTGGACTGGATCTGCGTTTGTGAATTCAAGAGGGAGGCTCTGGGCTGCAATTCTAAGCCTGGGAGAGGATATTTCTTCCTCTTGTATGTTTAACCATCTTGCCTTCCCAATTTTGCACTGCTTGTAGACCTGGAAAGATCTCAAAGGTAACCTGAAAAGGCCTTTAAGGTTATGTAAATTACTTTGGGCTCAAATCATAGGAAAACAGGCTGGAAAAACCTCAGGAACATATCCCGTCCATCTGATCAGAGTGCAGCAGGACGCACTATACGTTTGTCATCCCTGACATGTTTGTGTAACCTGTCCTTAAAGATCTCCAGTGCTGTGTTTGTGCATCACCCCGTGACAGTGCCTTGCTCTGTTTCATTAGCTTTACCTTTTGAAGTCTTTTTCCTAATATCTAAGCCTTCAACTTAAGATATTGTTTTTGTCCTGTTTACGCTGGATAAAGAAAGCAAACGACTTCACTTTTGTTTGCAGCACACTTGATGTTCCTGAAACCTTGTCATGTTCTGACTGGGTCTGATGAGAGCTCCAGTGTGTCCCATTTTCTATAGCTTTTGCGGTTTTGATGCCACTGATTTTGAGTGATCTGCAGTTTTGTTGAAGGGCAGCTCCTTCATGCCTTGGTGTGACCATACTGCCTATCCACTCCACAACTGCATCCCACCCCACCACCAAATGACACTGTTGATACAGCATCAGCCTGAAAAACTCTCATCAACTCTGCAACTGGTCACCCAACAGCATCTTCTGAATTTGTGGAAGTGATTATTTTTGCTGAAGAGTCTTGCTCTTCACCCTGCTGAATCTTTCCCTCTTCCCCATGTTTCCAGAGTAGCACCCACCGTTTCCCAGAGCTGCATAAGCAGAAGTCACCAAGAGTCAGCCTCATGGCTGTGTTTTTGTATCAGCACCAGGAACCATCCTGATGTTGGGGACTTCGTATGCCCCTGAATGGGACTGTGGCCATTTACTTGGGATGGAGAGGCTGGAGATGAGATAAGGGTCCCGTTGTGGGATGGAGAGGCTGGAGATGAGATAAGGGTCCCGTTGTGAGTTCTGAACTCATGGATGGGTTATATTAAGTCTTTTGATATGACAAGCTGTGTCTGCAAGCCCAAGAGAAAGCTGTTTCTTTAAATGCTGGAATACTTTCTCCTGTCTAGAAAGTGCTCAATCATTTCTGGTCACATAAGACTGGGCTGCTTATACGTAAATGTATGCCAAGATCGGCTTTGTGGATCTCTGAATGTCTAGGCAGCAAGATAGAAGTAATCATCGATCTGAACTGCTTTCCCTTGCTGCTGACTGTTTTTTTGTGAGCATTTTAAAACTTCTATTTTTCCTCCCTTTTAAAATGATGCCCATATTTAGGGAGTAATATGGTAATGATTGAATTTCTGACTTAGGGAAAAAAAAATGTTAACCAAAGAACAAAATTACCCCAAACCTAAGCACAGCAGCATAAAACAGTGACTGAGGTGGAAGACTTGTCTCGTCTGTATGATCATAACTTGCGGTTTAGCAAATGAAGAGATTGCATTTAAATGAATGCAGCTGCCTTTAGAAGTTGAAAGAGAAGGAACATTTCAAGGGGAAAAATAACTTTATTCTCCTGCCAAAACTGTTGTTTCTAGCAAAAGAGCCTTAACCCAAAACTTGGATTCAGCAGATATTATTTCCTTTTTTAATGACTGCTTTGGTGATGGCTACTCTTGGACGCAGGCGTGTGCGCACACACAGAAGAAAATGTAGCAAGAAGAAGGCAGATCTAGAGAATTTAATTTTCTTTTCCTTTTAATTCTTTTTTGCACATATGCCACTGCATGTTTAAACACAAATTTAATATCACAGAATATAAAACAGATATTTAAACTGACCAAAGGAATATAAAGTTGGAAGTATCTTTCCCTCTCCAAATCATTACCATGTGCTAAAGAAAAATGGTTCTATTTAGGATGAAATTTCATTTTTATCATTGTAAGTGAGAAGTCCTCTTTTGATGTGGTTGGCATGTTTATTCCACTGACGCGGCTAATGCGGGTGATGTTGGACTTCACCAAAGTACTGTGTTATTGGTTTGTGTTTTCTTTCTTTGTTCGAGCTCCTTGTTTCATTAGATATTTGAGCAACAGGCAGTTTTGAATGCAACTGCTTTAAGGAAATGTCTGTCATTTTTAAACTGTTCTTTTACCCACTGTGTGATCAAGCCAAATCTGAGCAGTAGTTACATGCTTTTGCCAGTTTTATGCACTGTTTAAAAATGCAATTTATTTTGTTGCAGGAGTATCTGGACCTCAGTGGACCTCTCGAGCAGTATTCACCTAGCTACCCTGACACAAGGAGTTCGTGTTCTTCAGGTGATGACTCTGTTTTTTCTCCCGATCCAATGCCTTACGAACCTTGTCTTCCCAAGTACCAACACATGAACGGAAGTGTTAAAACATGAAAAGGAATCATACAGAGGAATAAAGGAACAAGAACATCAAGCTACCTACCATATACTAAACAAAACCTTTTCTCCAGGACCTTAATGTTTCTGCTTGTACATATGAAATATGGAAGAAAAAAAAAGGAAAAAAAGAAAACTTGGAGGAAAGCAGTCAGATCCTACAGAAGAATCTCAAAATTTGCAACTTTTAATAAATATTCCCAACAAAGAAGAATGTTTATGAGCTATATCTAGATCCTCATCCCTCTCAATTTTCTGGCTTACCATAAGCTGCAACAGACTTTGTACAATGGACAAGTTGGACTTGAGGCAAACTCTGTGTCTGCCTTTCTTGTTTATTTTGTAATATTTGGAGAAAATATATGTTGGCACACACTTACAGAGCACAAATGCAGTATATAGGTGCTGGATGTATGTAAATATATTCAAAATATGTATAAATATATATTATATATATTTACAATGAATTATTTTTTGTATTGATTTAAAAATGGATGTCCCGATCCACCTAGCAAATTAGTCTCTTTTTTTAACAGCTATTTGCTAAATGCTGTTCTTACACAGAATTTCTTAATTTTCACCATCCAAAGGTGGAAAATACTTTGCTTTCAGGGAAAATGGTATATCATTAATTTATTAACTAATTGGTAATGTACAAAACAATTAATCGTTTATAGGGTTGTTGTGTTTTTGTAATTTAAATGGCATTTCTATGCAGGCAGCACAGAGAACTAGTAGATATATTGCTCAGACTTTACTAGTTTTCAGATCTTTTTTTTTTTTTTTAAAAAGAAATATTTACAGTATATAACTAATTTGGGGAAATTAAACTTTTGATTTATTTGTGTTTAAAAACTGCAGTGTCAAATGATTATTATCAGAACCAAATCCTTTAACAAGAATGTCTTTTATTCTCAAAACCTGTCACTTTAACAACTTAACTCTTTAGGCAATGACAAAAAAAAAAAAAGAATCATTTCACAAAAAAAAAAAAGAAAAACTTAAAATGAGTTTTTAAAGCAATGAAAGTCATTAATTTGTCTATAACCATAGCAGAATGTACTGCTCTAAAAGGAGCTGAGCTTCTACCCTGAGTTGCACATGCATCAAATTAACTAGATTTCTCTTCTCTGGGTTGGATAATAGGTTCCAGATCTTTTGGCCTGGATCTTTTGCATTTTAGACTATCCCTCTATTGTAACTTAAGTTAAAAAGAGAGAAGTTGTTTATAATGACAATTTGCCATAGAATATCAGCATCTTTTTAAGGGATTAATTCATGCTGACTCCAGTATTTCCTTCTGATCCATTCCATAACAGTAGGTATAGCACTGGCCTCTGCTAAAATATCACTGTTGTTTGTATCTTTGTACGGAAGTCTTGTGTTTTTACTTTCAGAACACTTACACTGATACGGCCATGCAATATGAATGCAAATTACACTGTTTTATGTTTCTTTTTTTTTTTTTTAATTGGGTAAAAAGTATTAAAATCTGTTAACTTTTGTACTGACAATAAAATGTTTCTACAAATATTAATGTTAAAATTACAAAATAAATGTCATGCAGCTTATTTTTCCTAATCGTTTGTGTCATACTAACTGGTTTCCTGAGCACCAAGTGATGGAATACATCCAGAAATGCTTCTTTCTGTCCTTATCGTAGATCTTCCATTGCCAAGTAATTCCTTCTGGAATAATATTTCTGCTTCTGCCTTATAAAATGTCGACTTATGAATAACATGGCTTATTTGAGTAAATATATGTACAATCTCTGGCATTTGTGAGGTGAGGCAGCATTTGCTGGAAGATGCTTTGAAAGGTTGGAAGTGTTCATGGTGTAGACAAAATATATTCCCTTGTTTATTTAGTCAGCTGTAGCCTTATTAGCAGCAATGGTAGCTACTGTCCAACAGAAACCTCAGTATCCTTAATGACATGGTGTTTTTAAGGTTCTCTTACAGGGCATCAGGAGATCATAAATCTTGCTGTGCTCATATTGAGATGAATTTTAAAGCAGCTTACTATTTCCATATCTTTTAAAAATAAAAGTATGTATAGACAAACCTAATGGAAAGGAGCTGTTAAATAATGTAAGTTTGTGTAGTTGAGCTGGTTTAGTTATAGAGTTATAGGCTTTTTTTTTTTTTTTTTCCTTGTTCATATTTGTTTTAGCTCTCAAAGTGTTAGATTTGCACCTTGGAGATAGACCACAATTTTGCAAACGTTGGCTGAAGTGTATTACACCATTTGCCTTTTCCAATTTTATGGTGTAATCCCTGGATTAAGCTTTTATTCTTTTCTGTTATCTAAAGATTTTCTTCTCTGTTGCCTGCTGATTAATTTCCTTCTATGAATACACTGGTTGGAGAGTAGGGCACAGAAGCACTCAGTTTCTGCTGGAAAAGCAGAAAATTGAATGTGGAGTTGCAAGAGGAAACTAGGCAGCAGAAAATAAACCCCAGCATTTGTGCTTATCCAAAGAAGATACATTCTTTATTACCACGACTACCTTTGGCTCTTTCATGAGAAGGAGAGGTTAGGAATTTGGATTTCTGTCTCATCTAAAAATAGTTGCCATTGATGACATAGGAGCAACAATGAAGAATAGCTCTATGTCAGAAAATGAGTTTATATTGATGTGGGTAGTAAGGATTATGTTCTGTGTATAATCACTGCTTCCTGCAGCATCTAATTGTGTCTTGTCTCTCATTTAGGTATTGATTCAAATCAACTCTGTTTTTGTATGAGAATATATAGACGTAGAAGCCAGGTTTATTTTGGCTTAAGTCCATGAATAAGCTCCTGTTGCCTGTTTTGTTTTTGTTTCACTGTTTTACTGTACTACAGCAAGTAGCATGGGCTATACTCAGTAGATAAGACAACTTCTGTCATGCTATCTGTTGATGTGATATCATTCAGTGTCCGTTTTATGTTAAGCTTTTACAAGAGTAAGTTGAAATGTGTGTGTTTCAAAGTTGTCAAAGGACAAGTAGGTTTATCATTTTATTTCTGGAAGTAACATGCATAAAACTGTAGAAAGCCAGTAATTTCCATTTATCCACGAAAGGGTATTCAGAAAAGAGCACCAAAAGGATCTGAGATCTGGAGGGCATCTTTCTAGGGAAAGATTCGGTGATCTCACTGTAATTAGTTAATCCAAGAGAAGATTGAGTTGTCTTGATCAAAGTATATTAACTGCTGTTAGAGTAAAACATGTTTTAATAATAAAGAACTCTCCCATAAAAAGCTCCAGATCCAGTGCCTGGAGTGTGGAACAAGGCACCTTCTGGCTAGGAGGATGGCATAACTTTGATGGCAAAATTAATTAGTGGTAGGAGCAGTGTACCAATGGGTGCCATTGAGCTGGTCCCATGGTCTTGTGTGGTTCCACAGTGAGCAGAATCCTGAAATCAGGTGAGCTGGCTGCAGTGGGCTCTCCTGTCCTCCATGTCTGTGATAGGAAAGCTTATGTTGTACTACTTTTAAGTATCCTTACATACTTGAGAGAAAAACTGAAACAAAAAAGTTGCTTTTTACAGAAGGAAAAAAAAAAGCCACCCAACATGTACTTTTAGAAGGTCATCTGTCCATCTGTAGCCAGGAGGTTTTCTCTATCTGCATAAATTCATCTAATTATAATAAAAACATTTCATTGATTTTTTTTTTTCCCCACAGTAAATGTAATAAATTTGCTGTGATGAGACATAAAGTGTAAATTACCTCCAACAGTTTGTGCTTGGAAAGGCTGTCAGCCCTTCTGTGCCTGTAAACATGTCTGTGTATTTCTGAACTTTCACCAATGTGTGTCCTGAATGTCACGTGCAGCTTCAATGTGGTAGACTCTATGGAGCACGCCACCCACACAACGCTCCTATTAACCATGTTTTCCATGAAACTCCTAAAAGGAGAGAAGATTGAGGTGTTTCCTTTACAGGTGTGCCTGGAGATACAACAAGGGTTAAGAAGCACCAGTTGGTTCAGGGAATTTCAGTCAGGCGCTATAAAACAAAAGATTCACGGTGGGAGCAATGTAACGTTGGGATGAGCTGTCTGGAGAAGTGATGAATTCTGCCTCGATGTAGATTTTCAAGACTTGGCTTGACAGGGCTTTGATAATCTCATCTAAGGCCCCACTTTCAACACAAGGTTGGCCAAGATGATTTCCGGGGTCTCTTCCAGGTTAGTCTTTTCTCTGATTCTGCAAATCTGCATTATTGGCTACAGGTAACCCCGGTCTGGAGGGGAGTTCTTGAAAGCTGGAGTGGCTTGTGTTGAATTTGTCAGGGGAATGTATTGTTCAGTACATTCAATTTAATGATGCACTTAATGAAACTGAGATTGTCCTCTATCGAGGCACTTGAATTTTAAGAGTCAGATCCTGGCTTGCCTTTGATTATTACAGCAGGCCAAAGACTTTCTGACTGAATTCCTGTGCAGTGGAAAACTGCACAGTTTTTGTCAAAAACTTTAAAGTATGAGTGTCTTGAGAAAGATAAAGTATTTTGACCTTATCAGAATGGCATGACTCTATCAGAGTTATCTTGTCAGAAGGAAATGATGTCACTTTATGTTGAAATTATTTAATAGGAGATGATAATATATAAAGCCAAAGTAAAAATTTAGTATTTTGATTTTTGTCCAAACAGAATGGTAAGGCTAACTCAAAGTGACACGCAAGTCCTGCAAGTAATTTTGCTTTTAAAATGTTTTCTTTCCAGTTCAGGCTGAAGATCAATTTTGTTGTTGTTGTTGTTGTTCCCCCTTCCCCTCCAAGTACCAGAATTTCTTGAGGAAATTTCTGATGCGCCAGGTGTGGCACAATATACCCAGAACCCCTGATGGAAGTGAGGGCAGCAGTCAGTGCCTCGGGAGGGTTTGTGAGGAGCCTGGTACCATCACCATGTGCCCTGGCAGAGCTGTATTACTGGACAAGCTTTTCCAAAGACACAGAGGCTTTCCAAGGAGGACTAATATTTCCCTGAGGCAGCGGAGCAACTCATCTCTTCTGCTATGGCATCGTGCCTTTGAATTGTCTGAGGCAATAGGGAGAGAATGGAGACACAGAGCAGCAAACAAGAGCCCTGGTGTCACTGCTTTCTGGAGAAATCTATGGCCTGTTATACTGGAACCAAAGTGAATTAAAATTTATGGGGAAAAAAAAATCAATACTGCCAAGGACAGTTTAAAAGACATCTCAGGAAAAGGTAGCCAAGGTGCAGTATTTTGTCTAGACATGTTTCCCTGCCACAGCTGTAATTTTTATTTTTATTTTTTTGGTCTATTCAGCAGCATACATTACTTTCCTTTCCAAAGGTTTGTTGCCACAGAGATGCACAAACTGAAAGCCGAATGCTGCTATATTACTAAATTCAGAAGGTAGGGGATCTGAGATGGGATTGATGGTCAGGGCTGCATCCACGTCTGGAAGGAGAGGGCATGACACCACTGGAGAAAATGGAGTTGCATCTTCTTACATCATCCCTGATGATCATTCCTAAAGATTTCAAGTGTGATGTGTTAAGTCCTAAGTGTCAGTCGCACTTGGGAACAGTTTATCATGGCAGAGGCTTCGTGCCAGTGCATCTGAGGAAACGCTGGCCACGTGGCCCTGCAGCCTGCCTCTGATGAGGCTTCCCGGAGAGCAAACGGGCACAGCAGCAGGAGGACACCTTTGTTCTTCACTCTGACTGGCTGGATCACACCTGCAGTCCTTGAAAGAGAACTGAATTTCTTCGCACAAAATGCATTCGCTGACTTCTTATACATTTCCTCCACCCCAGCTTTCTGTAGCAGCTTTCTCAATAGCAGTTGCCTCCTGCCACCAAAATTATTACAAGTACTGCTGTTATTTCTGGAGAAGACAGGGCCCACAGTGCATGATTTCCACGTGCACAAAACTAGTTGGGAGGTGAGGGATGGTTTTGGAGCAGGCATCATACCAGTGGTGCAGAAGATACATGCAGAGGCCTTCAACTAGAAGGAGAGTGACAGTCAGCAACAAGCAAGCAAAAAGCTAATACGTTATGAGGTGAGGGAAGAAACCTTGCACAGCTGGTACTGGCTCTTAATTCAAAGTGTTTCCCTGTGAAACTGCTCATTTCCTCCTCACCAGCTCTGGGAAGCCACCAACCTGAGTGCCTCTGTGCTCATCTCCTGCGGAACTGCCAACAGGGTTGAAATAAGCATGTAACTTGCCTGTTGTATCCAACTTTTCTGAAGCATTTTCTTTCATGAATCCACACTCTTCTTTCCAGCTTTAGTAGCTTTATTTTTCAATAAGATTTTTGAAAAAGTATTTGCATTTCTCAGATCACAGATTTGGGGGAAAAACAGGGGTTTCTGCTAAGAAATTGAATTCGTCTAAGAATTGTAAATTCAAAAAATATGCCTGTCTTCCTAAATTTCTATTTTTCTCATTTAAAATTTCCAAGGCTTTTTTTCCTGATTGATGTTACAGCAAATGGCAGACTTCTTCAGCTGATGTAATCTAAGCCTTGACTCACTGGAGAGGAGATGTACTGCTTATTTATCAGCTGTTCAATGAAGTGTGATCCATTAGTTTGTTTTTTAATATTCTGTAGCCTTTTGGGGCTATTTTCCAGTAGAAATGGATTATTTATCTCTAACTATCTGTAAAGACTGGATCTGTATAAGAATTCTTGTGGGTCCAGCCCTATAGATTGCTAAATCATGATGTTAATGTCATTTAAATGTTCAGTAGTCATATAATAGATGTAATCATGACAGGGTTTTGGAAGATTCAATAAAAATGTAACTAACCAGAAGAAATTCCGAAGGAGAAATGTTTTTATTATGCAAGTTAAAAGCAGTTTTTCCCTTAGTATTTGGCAGTGCTTTGCTTGCTCCTCTCATTTGACTTTTTGCATCATTGTTCACAAATACTCTGCGGATCCTCATCTGGCTTAGTAATTGGGAAACAACAGTTACATACAGGGCAGTTCCAACCAGTCTTAAAATCACCCCAGAATTTCGTGCCTGGTCTCCCTTTCAATCCCCGCTGTCCTAAAGACAAAGGATGCCACTCGGATCCAGGCTTGAGGAAACCATCGATTCCCAGGCCTCTCTAAAAGCCTGCGATCGGTGTTTCTCCACGTATACAACCTGGCGTCGCAGCTTCATGAAACGAGAGCTGAACTCCCTTTTACTAGGGCAATAAACAAGAAGAGAAAATGTGCTGTGGTTTTCCTCGTGCTTTGTTTCGCCGGTTGCAGGCAGATGAGAAGTACGGCAGCAATGCTTAGCTGCCGGCCGCAGCCCTGGGCCTGCTGCCTCTCCTGCGGAGCCTCCTCCTGCCGCCCTCACACCCGCAGGCCCAGCCCCTGCCAGAGCGCAGGCCACATCAGTAGTTGGGGAACATACGGCCTCAAAGGCTTGCGTATGTGTTGAGACTTCTTTGTAACTCGACTACAGACAGCCGCTGCTCCGTTCATCAGCCCCCTCTGTTTGACAGTCGGTAGATTTATGGCACCGCGTTTATGAAACCAAAATGCAATTAAGCACAATCAGCCGCTTCGGCTGAAGTTTCCAGATACTGCGAGTGAAATCTTTTACAAACGTCATTGGAGCAGGGGCTTCGAGAAGCATGGAGTGAAAACAAAAGATGGAAGTTTTTCCAAATTATTTCAGTCACTCCGAAAAAAAAAAAAAATAAAAAAAATGTTCTAACAGTATTTTTTAGGCAATAAAGGGCCAAGAATCTCTTTGCCATTTCAGAGCTAGGGGTTTGCTTTCCCTCCTGGGGTAAAAGTGGGGGTAAAAGGAACACCAAATGACAAAGTGGGAAGTCACTATGCTTTTATGGTTTCTGCAGGCACAATGTCTGCCTTCACTCTGAGTGGAACAGCAGGCATGAATGGCATGTTCCTTTTGGGGGGGAACATTCCTACCTAATTAATTCACAGCAAAGATATGATCCCAACATGTCAAAGCTGCACGCTGAATTTGTAAACACTTTCTTAAATAGCTTTGGATTTCTTGATTTCCACAGTGTTTCTGTGTACAGCCATACCCCAGCAACAGACTTCCAGAAAAATACCAAAGAGTGAAAGTAACATCAGTATTAGAATTACTACTTTCACTACTACTACTACTGGTAGTGAATGCAATTATTTTTCCTCAAATTAGCTGCAATAGTCATGTAATGATTTCCAAGCATCTTTAGGTTATATTCTTCCATCCATTATATAACCTTTGAGGAGAAATGCTTGGTATTCCTTCAGGTTAGACGCATTAACAAATGCAGTGTCAATAGCGTTGTTGCTGTTGCTGTATCTCTTGCAGTTAGAAGCATGTATAAATTAAAATGTACTCCTCATATTGTACAAAAGGGAAAGATACTGAAATATTAGTGCCTGTGCACCTTATGCTGGCTACATATACTGAGTTGAATTTATACAGGAGATCAAGAATATATTCGTGCACACACTGGGAAAGGGATATCCCAAGAGGTTTTAAACCCAATGGAAATAAACCAATGCTTTTCTGACAATGAAAGGTCAGACTCAACTTCCAAAATGAACAAGGAAAGTTAGAAAACAACAATGACAAAACACCCTTGTCTTTTTCTTGATCTGTGTGTTAGGTCACTTAATAAATCTTTTGGTGTTTCTGGCACCTAGTTCTGTGGTTGATAGTCATGAAAGGTCAGTAGTTATGCTTGAAAATGTATTATTCATTATAATCCCATCTTCATCTGAACTCCTGTTTTGAATCTGCTATGAAGCAAGTAATCAAGACAACTTCAAAAAGTAATAAGGATCTCACTCAGCAAAATCTCAGTACGTTTGATGCCACTGGAAGTCGGCCTTTTGCCAGTAGCTCCATGGTTAAGCTTCTTATGGTGCTGGAGTGACACAATAAGGAAGTTGTCTCCATCGCAAAATCCCCATTTTGTGTGATTCTTTGAAAGGCAAAGAAGATTCAAAGGGTGCGATGCTTGGTTCTTACCACACTATGTTGAAAAAAATGCATCACATACCAGTAAACTCCTGAAGGTGGAGTGGCCATGTGCATGTAGATGGCTGTGAGCCATCTTAAATACTGAGACCATCAATCTGCAGGAAATTATCACTGTGTATTTATCACCCATGTTCTTGGCCATTTCATGATAATAATTAGTTACAGAGAAGCTTCACATGAAAGGAACGACCTCTTTTAAACATTCAGCCACTCCTACAGAAACACAATGCCCCCAGCTGTGTGGAAGATGCTCCAGAGCTGACAGCCATGCTGTGTCCTAGCTAACGTGGCTCTGGGCATCACAGTCAGGAGTTACAGAAAAGGAGCTGCCTTGCTGCCGCAGTTATTGGCTCTCAGATTTAATAGATTTAAGAGTTGGTTTCTCCTGGAATCTTGTGGTAACTGGTATGATATGGTAAGCATGTCTGCTGTCTCTCCACAGAGAGGCTGCTGAGAGGATTTGGAAAAAGGCACTAAAAGTCCAAAACCAAGTCCTTGAGAAGAATGTTGTTTATAATATACACCTTCTCTGTGAACACCTTCTCTGTTCCCTGGTGCAGCACCAGCCACCCACAGCTGCTCTTCCTACAGCATCAGCAGCAGCACAGGAAGAAGCAGCTGATGGGGTAGAAGTGCATTCTCTCACATTTGCTCTTTTCCCCCAAAGGGACCCCTGTTCTTGTTGAAGCTCCCCAAGTCACATGTACCTGACCCACGTCAGTGCTGCTGGCTGAAGGAGCACACGCAGCTTTCCTTCTGGCCAGACTGGCTGCCACTTGGCCTCCTTAAAAATGAATCTCAATTTTGTTTTAGAACAAATAACCACCTTCCAGTGCCTCTGCAACATGATCTTCTAAAGACAGCTACTGTGTTGACCATATAACCTGGGCTCTGCATGCATGTTTTAAATTTGTCAATTATTAATTTCATAATGTGTCCCTCAGGTCCCTTATTAATGGACAGCTTACAGACGAGGTCTGGGTTACTGTTTATCACAGCCCTCAATACTTTGGCATCCCTTGAGTCAAATTTAGCTCTCAGGCTTCTGCCTGCCAAGTTAAATCCTTTTAGCATTTTTATAATCTCCAAACATACGTTTCTTCATCTCAGACTCCGTCTCAGCAATTCAGTAAGTGTTTGCTGTTTGAAATCAGACCATGATGAAATCTCTTAATAGTCACTCTATGAAAATATTTTGTTTAAAAAACACTCAGAACTTAATTGGAATGAAAATACCAGCAGCTGGATTGTAGTTTGAAGCCATAAGTCTGAGAAGCAGCTGGAACAGTGGGAATCAGAGAGACACTTCTAAATCTTCCTCTTCTTACAGGAACATTTCAAGGCTGCTGCATTTTGGCAGTCAGTGAAAAGCACCCACTTGAGGCTAGTTTTCTTTGACCAATATCATATGCTGCTGTTACATCTGTCACTTCGATCTGCAGATAGCCAAAGAGCACAAGAAATTCTCCATCTTTTCCTAAGTTCTACAAGGTCCTCAAGAACACGATGTGTTACCAGAACACCATTACCATTACTGCCATATCTGAATAATTGCTTTATTAGAGAAGTTATTTTCTTCTCAGCTCCTCTAATGAGACTTACTGAAAGATATGGTGTAAAGAAATATTTTGGATGACTTTTTCATTGGATGAGGGCTTATACTTTTATCTGTGTTGTTAGGCTCTTAACTTCATCCTAAAACTGAGATCTAATTAAATTAATATAAACATTCATGGACTTGTTAGACATTTTTTGTTGTGCTTTATTTACATTTGGGCAGAGGAGTTATTCAAATGGTTTGAGATCTTGTATACACACAGTAGTGTCCCTACTGTGAGGTCAATTAGCAAAATATTCCAAGTTTTCAGAGCAGCTCCCTTTCCAATTCTACCAGATAAAATTCCTTCCACCCCACCAGCTAATTGATAAGGATGGAATTAATTGTCTGGAGGCATTGCCTTCTCTGCATAGAGTTAATCTTCACACACAGCATAGAAGCATCTTGTTTGTATCTGAAAAGACTGGCTCCTCAATTTGATCAGCATAGAACATTTTGTTTTAGATAAAGAAGAAAATGAGTTTATAAAAAAATGTAGTTTCAACACTGATGTTGTAAGAGGAACATGCAAAAAACACTCCAAATTTTTTAAATGATTGCTAAGTTATTAGAACAGCCTTTAGATAAATTCTTCTCATGGGATGTTCACTTTCAAATAGTGACTAGCAGGATATCTGGATACCTATGACTTTTTAAAAAAAAATACAGATATAATAATATGAACTTGGCACGTAGCAAAAATGTCAGCAACCTCATGAGCCTAAAAGGAGCCAGTGCACAGCTCCTGGATGAAGCATCCTGCTCTCTGCCAGCAACAATGCAGTAACTCTGCTGAGGACTCTGCAAGTTTAAACCGACATCCAAAGCAATTTAGTCATGACTGCATTTTTATTTATTTTATTTATTATTTTTTTTGATAACCTGGCATACACACTGAGATCAGGTGGTGTTAACAAGTAAAGCAAGTGATGCCAGCTGACTGTAGTTGCAAAACTAAGTGGTTAAGGATATAAAGCAGATTTCCAGCTTGAAGAAGTTGTCCTTATTTTAACTATTACAGAATAATTTAATTATTCTAAGGTAACCATGGCTATGAGAATGAGTTGGAGCTAGCATGTTTTAAAGTAGAAGGGGAAAGGTTATCTCCTTGCTCTGAGTCACTACACCCTATCTGTACTATAAATCATTCTTTGGAGGATAAGGTATGTTCTGTATACACATCTAGCTTATTCTTTATCAGCAGTATTATTTTAGTGTCTTCTGTGTAAATGAGAAGGAGATGGCTTGTGGGAAAGGGGTTTTAGATATCTTCACTGCCCTATGTCAAGCAACCCCCCACACACACCCATGGCCATGGAGTGGGTTATCTTCTCATGAACAGGAATGAATCCAGTGCAAGCAGGACATCCTGCAGCCCTAGATTACCTGCCTGGGCCCATCTCCACACCAATGCAAATGATGCTCATGCCAAAATTGTCCCAAGGAGGAAAAACTCCATAGCAAATATAGACAAATAAATGTTAATGGTTGTCAATTAATTCTGGATATTTTTTTATTTTTATCTTTTTTGGTAAATTTCAAGTCACCTTCCAAATTCAACATTGTCCAGGAAGACATCTTCATAATATATATTCATAATATATGTGAATTCCTATGAATATATATATTATATATATAGGAATATATGAATATTCCTATCTTCATAATATATATGAAGATGTCTTCCTGGACAATGTTGTAGACAGCAGGAGTCTCTCATCAGTTTGGCAATGTGAAATCTAGACATGAACTAGACATGGCAACCGTTTGCCAAAATATTCCAGGATTATTTGTTTGGATTTTGAATAGAATTCACTTTGGCCTTGCTTCTACTTCTTTGGCACTCACACACTAAGAGAGCTCAATTCTTACCATCTCTGAACATTTAGAAAAACAACCTTTAAAGTCAGTGGCTTCAGCAGAAGCTATGCTTTGCATTTGCCATGCTTGCATTGCGGGTGCTTGCCCAGCTCCCTAAAAAGAAGAGAGAAAAATGTGAATGCAGCACTCCTGCCTGATTGCAACAGGTGTTGAAGTGATAACGAGGAAGGGATTAATGCCAATAATTTTGCCTTGTAATAATAACGCAAGATTAATTTTGAAAAAAAAAAAAGGAAAACTATAGAGAATTATAATTGCTCCTTTCTTTTGCTGAATATGAACAACTCAGAGAGCAGTTGCGTCAATTTTTAAATCAGTAGGTGCTATCAAAGGGGTGGGAGATGTCAGGCACACGACTGGAAAAGAGGGCCTTGACAACAGTTTTGCTGCCACTGGAGAAGGTTACTGTAGATAACCTTTGTGTGCTTGGTCTCAAGCCATGGGGAGGGCTGGTTCCCAAGGTTGCTCCCAAACACCTGGAGGTATTGGTCTGAGAGGGGCAGAAGAACTGGTCGCAGTGTCTGGAAAATATTGCTGGGGAGATGGGGTGGGGAGCAGCTCTGTGTTTACAAGTCAGTGCCAGATGAAACAGCTTTAGGACAGAGCATTGAGCAGCTCTATGAACAGTTGGTGAAAGAAGAGAAAAAGAGAAATGTCAGAATAGAAATCCTGTCCTGTTTTTAATAATGAGAACATCCAGTCGGGTTGTAATCTGCCCATGGGTTCTCTAAATTCAGGTAAATTAAATCTGTCAAATACTTTATTATCTGAAGCATTCATTTGGGCAACCAGTGAATTTGTTCTACTCCTAAATATGCATTCTTTTCAAAGCTGGTTAACTGTCAAATGGCCAAAAGCTGAGATCCCAATTCCAGTCTGGTAAATCTGTGTTCCTTTATCCTTTTGGAGTAGCAAGAATCACAAATTGCCAGATTAGGTATATATTTCAGAGAAGAACAATTAAAAACCCCACAAACTTTACCAAATGTATCCCAAAGCTAAAGAACAAGCCTTCACTTGTACTCTGTTGAAATATATATGCCCATGTTATCATTGTATTGATCAGCTATTGGATGTGCAAGGCATGGATCCTGAGGTCATATTAAAACTAAAGAATCACAGAATGATTGAGGTTGGAAGGAATCTCTGGAAGCCCAACAATTTAAGTGTCTGAATTATCAAGGTAAATGAAAGCTTCAGCAGGTATGAATGAATAAAGTAATATAAATGAATAACAAAAAAGGCTGCATCAATGCATGCATGCTGAATCTGTGAAAAGTACTTAGTACCAGCTGTACCTCCTACATTCTGTGTCTAAAGCAGGATTAAGTTGCTGTTACAGTTTCTGTCTGTGGCCACTTGATTAGAAACTAATTCCGTCTAAAAAAAGCTGTCTTTAACAAAGATTCTGTATTTGGTGTTCAGGATTTTCTTCTGTTGTGAAAATATCAAGTAGTAAGCAAATCATTACTTCATAGTTTTGAATATAACCTTGAGCACAATAGATTTCAAGATCTTCTCTAAGCTTTTGCTTTTGGAAGACAGCCTAACAGGAGGCCTGTACATTTTGAAACAGTTCAAGGGAGGTGAGATTATTTTTAGAGACATTTTTAACCTAGCTTTTAAATGTGCAGGGTTTGAGGAACAGTTCAGCATCTACTGATGTTAGATTACATGTAAAGTCTTTCTTATATCTATGATTCTGTAAGCAAAATTATATTGATGTCTTTCCTGGAAATGGCTAATTGGGAGAAAAAAAAAAAGATCTAAACCAACAAGTGCCAATCTACTGATGTCTTCCAGATGGTATAATCAGGCCTCAGTGCCAGTCTGAGTCAGTGCTCTCAGAGGCAATCTGTATATTCAGGGACTGTAGATGCCATGCTGTAGTGTTTGATAATATTCCCCTATATGAGCTTTAAACCATTATTAAAAGTGATTTTCTGAACTCCTCGTCACACCCCTTTATTTCTCCTCATGACTAGATTTTTCTCCCATTTATACCTATCTTTCACATGGTAAAGCTGTTGTTACATCTGTTACTATTAATCAAATGAGAAACACCAGCTCAATGTGGAGCTCCAAAGCAACACGGATATCAAAAGTATTTGCTGAAAGCAGGATGAGGTTGTGTTCAGAATAGATGCTTGTTCCTAGTGTCTTTAATAGTGTCTGTTGTGTAATTAGGAATACTTGGAGGTTGGGGTGTCTTTCATTTTTCTGGGTTGCAGCTGCTTTGCTGATGCTTTTATGCAGGAAACTTGAAATTCCAGAGAGCAACAAAGAGGTCTACTTTTACTTCATTTATTATTCAGAAGAAGCATTTCTCAGCTACTTTATTAAAAACGTAAAATAAAGAACAAACGAAAGCTATTTATTTATTTATTTATTTATGAAAAGAGAGCAGCCACCCCTTGGTGGGGGTTTTGGCAATAAGGTTGAGCAGGTGCACTGAGTTGCATGGTTTGGTGATTGCAAAAGGGCTGCAGCTGGATGTCGCTGGCTTAGGGCTGCCTCTGTGGGGTCATTGTATTGCTGTGGTGCTGGGACACAGGAGGTAAGGTGTGATAGTGGCTCTTGAGGAGTGGTAATATATGTACCTGAGCTTTCTCCTTGAGCTGATCAGTCTCTTTTGTTCTTGTTTTCTTCTTTGTAACAGTGGAACTTGGCCTTGGCCTCGTGGGCTGCAAGATTTAAAGCGTGGTGGCTGTATGCCAGCAGGGATGAAAGCAGGACCTCACGTTGGAGGGGTCACCTGGAGGAGGGGGCTCTGGACCGCTGACTCACATCTGCCCTGGGACTGGCTCTGCTTCGTACCGGACCACGTCCACCTGCCTGTGAGGTGAGTGTGCCCGCTGGTCCCTAGATCCTCATGTGAGCGTGCTGCAAGTCTCTGCATACTTGAGGTGGTGCTTCAGCTCTGGAGAGCTTGGTCTCTGTTTGCCTAAGGTGCTCTTTCTGCTGGGCTGCTGGCTCCATGCCGTGATGCTTTTATCTTGTGTTGCTTTGTTGGCACCGAGTGGGTGCTTGGTAGGGGGCTCGTTTGGGGGACTGAGTAGCTTGGCTTTGTGGCACCTGTTTGGGAAGGACCCTTGAAGCCTTGTGTAGAAGTATTTATTTCTGTAAAAGCGGGAGATACTGCTGAGGCCCAGGGCTGGAAAATAAGTACTCTGGAATGTGAAAGATAAAAATTTTAATATCTGATAATTTTATGTATTCATATCGGTGAAGTGATCAAACTCTCTTGTCCCACCTGTTTTCCCCTTGAACAAAAACTTAAGCAAGCTATGTAAATATGTTTTCTTACAATAGCTATATAAATATAGGTCTTTTATTCTTGTGTAGCAATAGTGTGATGTTTCTAAGCTCCTATCAGTTTATTCCTTTAACTAGTGCTGAAGCAAAACTGAATTTTGTGTTTGATAGTTGCTGAAGGTTGGTCACTGTGGCAGCTGGCGTAATACTGCAATAGCAGTGGCTCTAGTTTAGTCACCAAGCTGTTCTGTGATAGACAACAAGTGATCTTTGGGAATAGCTCATCTGATCCCTCTCTGAGGAACAGGGTTATAGATGTTGATATGGCCAGATAAGCACCATTGCAGCTAGTCAGAATTTACAAGTAGCCAGGTATCATTTGGATCTGTTTCTTTGCTAAGTCAGTTTTTTATCAATCTCTTTGTATTTTACAGTTGTGTTCTGTTATAAGCTTGCACCTAATGCTGTGACATGCTCTCTAGTAATACGTACAAATATGTTTTCACATGTTAGGGTGCCTAGAGCTCATTCAAAGATGACCTGTCAAACAATTATAAATTGTAGACCGTATTTAATTTCATGTTATGCTTTTTCTGTTGTATACATCCTGTCATCCTGATCCTGGCTTTAATGGCTCGTTATATTTCAATTAAATTACTATTGATTCTCACTGGGAGGAGGGAGAGCAGATTCAAACCCTTTGTATTGACTATTCCTGCCGACACAGCATCTAGAGGGAAAGTCAGTGTTCTCTGTGTCAGTGTGACAGAATGCATCCCCAGGGCTTTGTGCAGTGTGGGGGTTTGTCCCTGCTGGAGACAGGAGGTATGGGGGCGTGGAGGGCTGGGGATTCACTGCTAGGGCACGCATCTGCAAATGGCTTTCTTGGTTGGGCTCTTACAAAGTGTTTAACTTTGCTGCCTTGTCACAGCAAAGGAAGCTTGCCAAAGCCAGGTCGGGGCCACTGCTTTTGGGAAGAGCCATTCATGCACGTGGGCCATGCTTGAAATGCTCATTCTGCTGCTTCATGGGTCCCCTTTGTAGGTGACAAGGGAGCAGGGTTGCTCTCAGAGCTGTGGTCCTGTGAAGAGCTACCAGGTCAAAGTAGCATTCAGCCCTGTATCCTGGGATGGGGGCTTTGCCAGAAATGAGCTCACACAGGGCCTTGAAAGATCTGCTCTGACTACCCCTGTAGCTTGTAGATGATTTTAATTAAGTGTAATAAGTGTTGCTGCACTGAAGGAAGATTAAGGGTGAGCAAACTGTGAGAGAGCTGCCTCTCAGCTTCAGGGCTCCTGGAGGGGCAGAACAAAAGCATGTCCTTTGGAGCTGTAGAGGAGCGTTTACTGTCCCTTTTCAAGTGCTCCCACACTTGCTGCAAGGTACTTTCCTCATCAGAAAGCCAAATTTTTGTCCTGAAGAAACCAGGTTTTGATCCTGTGCTGTGTTACCTTTGGTTCCTAGTTATACCTGAAGTGCTGCTTTGTGAAATTCATGCTATCCTAAGGAAGACCTGCTGTTAAATAGGACCATACACTGTGACTTCTTCTGTGATGGATCTCTTTTTCACAAATTATTTAAGTGAACACAGAGTTCAGAGAATGAACAATTCCAACTTTATTGTAGCAGCCCCAGTACACCACGCTCAGTCCATGTAGCTTTGAACTGTGCTGGGAGGAGGCAGCATACATTCTTTGCTGTGACAAATGGATATGAAAACAAGAACAGTAAATTTATGTTCCCTTGAGGACCAGACATTTCTGCTGCAGGCAGCAAGGCCCATGCAGTCAGTCATTCTGTCCCCTAAGCCTACCCCATAGTTCAGAGACTTGTGCACCACACAAGCATGTTAAGCAAGTCTCTCAGCTTCTCCTCGTATCCCAAGTCTTGCGCAAGCCTATTAAACACTGCAATTCTGGTGAAATGCTCAACTGATAATCAAACAGTCTTATGTGCTTGGTTTGCTGTGTAATTTGGTAAAGATATTGCAGTATATAGCTAGGGAAGTGAGTGGGAGCGGGTCTGACCTCCTGACCTCACAGCTGTATTTGGGGAATTGTATACTTCAATGATTTCTGTTATACAACCTGTGTTTGGTTATTTTTTAAAATAATTATTGAGTTTTCACAGGAATGAGTCAGAAACTTGGTGCGTTCCAAGCTGCAAGCTAGCTTTTTCAATAGCACTGAAAGAACATTATTTAAGAACCTTATTTTTGTCAGGGCATAAATGTTATTTACGACTGTCTCTCCTCATCAGTGTGACTATGGCTAAATATGTCATTTTTAACTATAACTTTGCTGCCATTCTTTGAGTAATATCTCATGAAATAGAGCTGCAGTGCATTGTTATATTCTGATGTTGAGTCTCAAATACTTCAACGATGAGAGTGTTGGGTGAATTATGCTGAAGTTTGTGTTCTTTTTTATGTTGTAGTGAAGCATCAGATCAACTGTTCCCTTTGCATTTGAGTGGAATATAGGTACCTCTCTCCTGTTCCTTGAGAATCCCATTCAACAGAAATAGCTCTGTAAAACAGTTGCCCCTTATTCTTGCTTCCAGTTTTCTAACTTTAATCACTGTGCTAACACAATTGTCAGCATAGCATCGCAAGTTGCTGCACCAGTGCAAGTGGTGGGCAATGAACAAGGGGCATAGGGAAGGCCTGTGCATGTGTGGGGCATGAAAGTAGGAACCTCTGAAAAGGGCTTTGGTTTTGGAAGGTGCCCTGGGACTGAGGCCTTGCTCTGTAGTCCAACATCTTGTTCAAGTCCTCTGCCTATCGATCTGCATAGTAAAGCATGTGCTTTGTCCAGTTACTGGGACATTCACAGGTTATTCTTGGGGCTGGGGAAAAACCAAGAATAAGTCAATGACCCTGTTCGTCTTCAATATTTTCATATGCTGGATAAGTTGCTTCACACAGTACCTAGCAAAAAATGAGACTGCACAAATTGAGTGGGTATGAAAATTAGCATTACATAGTCAATAAATCATGTGAGGAATTTGGTATCTGTGTACTTAATCTAAATATGTTAGCAGTGGCAAGATACGGGTCATTTTGATTCCATGCCGACTCTTGAAACTGGGACACTGTTCAGAAATTTGAGGTTTCTCCATCCAGCTGTGTACATGTGCCTCGTTATCTAATACTTTAATTGCTAACTAAACAGTGGGTAGTAGAGAATATACTGTTCTGTGTCAATATTTAAGCAGGACTTTACTTATGGCTTAAGTTTATTCACCTTGGAAAGAGAATTTTTGCTTCATTTGAAAAATTGAGTAAAGAAAAAGCAGGACTTCAACTTGCTCCTGTGGTCTGTACTTACTATGAGTAAACAGAAAAATATGCAAGCTATTTTTGACACCCATGTCTTTCAGGTTCAGTTATTTGCAAAGCTCGGGAGATGTTGAGACCTCATGAAGATCTAGGACACTTCAACTTTTCCTTTCCAATGAAGAGGCAAATTAAACTATTGGCTGGTTTCTAATGGATATTTGTCTGAACTCCTAAAATTCTTCTGCAGAGGAGATTTGCTAATATAATTCTCTCTCCTTTCCTCCTCATCACCCTGTAAAAAGCTGAGAATGTGGACAGGGACTTCTGTAGGCATGCTTGGGAGAAAGAATGAAGCTGCCCTGATTTACACACAGAAATCACCACTGTTGTTTCTCTCTACCCCAGTCTCAGAGGCTCTTCCCAGAAGCAGTTGTCAGTCTAGAACTTGCTGTTTTACATATCTAAAGGCCTGATGCCTAGTGTGGTAGAAGATGCCATGCAGTTACCATAACACCTTAAAAACTTTACAGTGGCAATTAAGGAGAAGTTGATGAAGACTTTTTTTTAATTGAAGCTGCCCATGTGGGAGGAGCAGCAGCATGGAGCTGTGAAGCCTGCAATGTGCAGAGGCTCAGTTAGGATAATTTTGCCTGGAATCTGTTCATACGTTAAAAAGGGCTGTTTCTTTTTAATATCTTGTGTTCACCAACCCGTGACAATATTAACAAAATAACTCTTGAGGAAGTTACATACTTTAATCATTCCTTTTTGCTTCCTTAAAGCATCCCTTGAGATGATCTTGCTTCAAACTTTTCTTTCCATACTGTGAGTTTAATCCATGTATCTGCTTTTCACCATTTTTGTGTTGCTCTGGGGCATGGAATAAATGGGCAGCAAAATGAAACCCATGTATCAAGACACAAAAGGGATCTTCACTTTGTGTCTTAGTCCTATGAAATAAGATAACAGTGCAAACCAAAAGTAGCTTACTTATGGCTATACTATGCATCGCAGGGCTGTAGAAACTAGATTCTAGATGGCAGGCTGATGCTTTTAATACAAATCTCATTATTAAAGACCTGGCTTACAGCCAGATATAAATATATATTTAAGCTGAAGAAATGTGCAAAGAGCACATACACCATAACTTAAAGCTACATAAAGATAACTGAAGAGAGGAAGAAGAGGCAGCAAGCTTTGAACAAAGAACTTTTTCTCTGCAGAGGAGGTGTGCACATGCCATGCCTTTAAATTCTCTGCCATATCTTACCAGGCTTGTTGCAGAAACTGGACTTGGAAATTGCCCATAGATCTGGAGGACACAAGGCCCTGCAGAGGGAAATTGGGAATGTCTGTTACTCAGAAGAGTGTCTGGCGTCTAAATTGCTGTCATGGTGCACAAAAATGCAGGAGAGGTAGGGTGAGAGTTTGGGCTGTGTGTAGCAAGCAAGCCAACAGTTTTCATCCTTCTCCTCAGACAGACAAATCTCAATTTTCTTTCAAGGTGATATTTGGAAGTATTTTGGCTAGTTTCAAGCTGTGGCAAATCCCAGCCTGGCCTTTGTTTGCAAAATAGATTTTCTTTCATATCCTGTTTCTAATCCAGATTTTTCAGTAGCTCAGAGCAATTCTTACCAACACAAGAAATGCCAAAACAATCCCAGAACGCTAGATTTAAATATTTAATTACTTTATAATCACTTCAATTCTTATATGTGTTCCCAGAAGGAGTACTTATTGAAAGGGTACTATTTATTTTGCCAGGACGTTACATTATGGCATGATAAGGATCTAAAGTGCTCAGCATAGTAGTTAGCATTATCTCCTCTGAGGATAAAAATGAATACTGCAGTTCAGTATTGCTCAACATGAATATATAAAACATCTTGTCCATCCCCCCTGTCTCTAAATTTAGCCAGGTGTTAGACCAGCTGAAGTCTTAGATCCTTTTTATTATGAAAATGATAGATCCAACATCCAGTATTCTGTCAGTGATTTTGACCTTTGTAAGAGAATTGATGTATGGTGGCAAGAAAGATTCTTCCTAGATTGCCTGTGATAAATGTTTGGACTCAATGCAGTTTTGGTGGAGTAGGGGAAAACTGTTTTGCTTCTAATTGTAGTGCTTTTCTTTGCATGTTCTCTGTGATGTCTTGCCTCTCAAAATCAGTATTTGTCTCTGTCTAGTGGACATTTGAAACATAAATTTTAAGAAATGTTTTTTTTCCTTCTAATACAGTTAAATCCACGACACTTAAAATTAATGGCAAAGGAAATTTAAAATGTGACTTTTTTTGAGTCTTTTCCCGCTTTGCTTATTGGCAGGCTGCAAAGAACCACATATTATACCATGTCAGTTGTTCTCAATCTTTCTTTTGACAATAGTACCCCCATAATATGCCCAAAACAGAGTCCATGTGGCTTATCTGATGTATAATTACCTGAATTACAAGATGTATTTTAAGCATTTCAAAGGCATGTAACCAAATTATTAAGCTACTTTTTTTGTCCTCCATCTTGTCCCTCATGGTTTCCATTTGTGAACTTTTTTAAAAAACAACAACAACAACAAAAAAAAAAAACAAAAAACCAAACCACTACAGTAGAAAGGTAGGAGGAGATTTTTCCTTTTCCAAATAGCAGATCTGAATGTAGTCTTCGTAGGTGGAGAACTCTTTTTTTTTTTTTCCAAAATCACTGCTCTTTATCTTCCCTGTGCGTTACAAGCTGTTCTAAGGTAGTATATTTCAGATAATGGAATTTAAAACAAATGGTTTAACTTGCAGAGTCTATCACTTAAAACTAAAATCATGCCAAACTTTGTGTTCCTTTGAGACCTTAATCAGCCACCTTTGCATTTAATAGCTATTTTGGCAGACTAGAGAAAGGAAATGGAGGTTTTTAAGAATTTCATATCAATGTGAACAGAAAAGAATTTGAATTTGAGACAAAGAAAAGGGCTCTTTGAGTTAGAAAGATGCTCTGCTTGCCAGCTGTCAGAAGCTTTTTGCAAACATCAGAGTTCTTTTTTTTTTTTTTTTTTTTTTTGAAAAGGGCTTGCTAGGCTTCCTTAATAATGACTATGCAATAAGTCTAACCCATCTCACCTATCTACTGTTCCATTTCAATGGATCAGCTTCTTGGAAGACTTTCTGGAGCTCTGGTCTGCATTGAAAAGTAATAAACTTGGTGTCTCGCTTACCGAAGTAAATGTATCTGTATTATCTCTATTCTAGGTTGTATTTCCTACAGTAGACACGTGCTACAATATCACTGATTTTCACCTCACTGCTTAGTATCATAAGCACAGCCTTGGCTAAATGCATCATTATCAGAAAGGTCTGTCCCCTGCCAATTCATCCAGTGAAAAGCAATGGTACAGTTGTTAACCAAAAAAGTGTTTGTCATTAATATCCACTATACTTTAAACTTATTTAAGTGTTGGAAACTTCAGAAGCCACTATTCCAGTTGCTTATAATGTGCTCTTTGTTTTCTGCTTGGCTTATCTTTAAGCACAATACAATCTTAAGGAAGCACGCCCACTCCCTAATGTTTTCCTTGGGAGCCAGAAATGTGTGCTGCAGAGTATTTGTCCAGTCGCAAGTAAAAGTGAAGCCTGTATTATGAAAGCAGGAGGTGTGTGGGGGATGGAGTGGTGGATTGCAGGACATTATATTCAACCTTAAAGGTTGTAGATCCAGGCTAAAACCTTCTAGTTCAGAAGCGTGCAGCTGAAGTCAAAAAGCTCAACTAACAAATGCTTGTGCTTGATCTTGAGCTTGCTTTGTTTGATGGATGGCTTTCTAAGGCTGGTACACCTTGTATTATGAGTACAGGCAGTCTTTTGAAAGTTCACTAAAGTGAAACTAACCATTGTTCGCATACTTTTGTAATGAGAGTATCTTGTTTACTTTAATGGCTTCCCTTCCAAATAGGCATGCTATTTTTCGTCCACCCTGCCATGATTCTTCTTTCTTCATGCGTTTCTAAAAAGGACATTCTCTGTTTCCTTGAATATTTAATTCTTTGAATTTTTTTTTGAGAAGTAATAAGACTTAGAAGTCCTAGATTTTATTTCAACTAATGCTAACTCTGTTAGTACAGAAGACTTAACTTCATGTACAGCTGGGTTGGGAGACCGGTAGGTAGTGCAGATCTAGTATGTGTATTTACAATGTGTGTGAGAGGGAATGAAAAGGTAAGAGCAAAGTACAGTGTCTGAGCATCCTGACCTTGTAGGTGTGAGACAACGTTGTTGTGCATCTTTACAGTCACTCCTGCATATGGGCAAATGTGGGGTACCACAGCCAAAAGTCTGCTTTGAATGCAGATCCAAAATTACATGCATATGACCATGCAGCCTCTAATAGCTCATCTGTAAGAGGCAAACAGTCTACTACTATCTTAATTACTGGAGTAATCATCTCTGATGCATCATCTCTGCTCTGAACACCTCACTGCTGTTCAAAATCATTTAGGTTTATCCATACCTACAGTTTGTGAACGATTGCTGATGTCCCATTCTATCTTGAGTAAAGCAAATTTGAGATAAGGTTGTAAATAAGTATTACTGTTCCACTGATATTTTTTGACTGAAAAGGCCCCGTTGTTTTTAAAGCGGTAGCATGTGAGTCTGAAACAGAAATTGTTAATATCAACAGCAAAAACTCAGGTGTAGCCAAGCATTTGTCACAATGAATAGAAAAATAAACAAGTTGTTTCCCCCCAAGACCTCTGAGATATTTAGACTTGAATAAAATATTAATTGACTAAATTAATCAATTTGACTTTTTTTGGGGTGTGAATGCTATTGATCAGGTTATATCTTCCCTTTTCCAGAAAGGCATCTTTACATAGTGTTTTTTTTTTTTTTTAATAAAACACTAGAGATTAACAATTAAAACCTCCTTTTCTTTAATCCCAATTTTACACTGGCTTTATATATATATAAATATATATATAAAATATACAAAACTTATATTTCTAGCTTTAAAATCTTACACAAATTAAAAAGTGTGACTTTGTATTCCTAGTATCTCATACCTCTTTACCCTTTCTGGAGAAGGGAAAGTAATAACAGGAGAGAGAGAAGAAAACCTGAAACCAGAAAATGGGAAAAATAACATTTCTCAGTTTTAAGAAGCCAAGCTGAAATATTTTGAGCTGAAATTGAAGCATTTTATTAAGTGAAAAATGAAGGGGAAAACTTTCAAAGCAGTTCTGTAGGTGTTTGCCAACTTCTTTCTCTTGCAGCTCTGTCTGCTATGGGTATAGCAATACTTTTTCTTCTTTTCTTTTCTCCTAATAGAGAAGAATATTTTGTAAGACATGGAACTTTCATTCAACTACCTCATTTTGAGTGTATTCTTCCTGCACCTCTTCTGGGGTTTGGGGCTGGTGGTGGAATATTCTGCTATTAGTAATATGTGGTGTGATGAGTCTTTGCATCTTAGCTTTTTGTTGATATATACTTTCTTCATACAACTTCAGAAGAATATTATACTGTAAAATATTACTCATAACTCTCATACATCAATACTTCACAAAATGTGGATTGGAAATCTTACAGAGAGGAAGACTGTGGGATGCCTCAGTCTGTGCGATATCAGATACACTGTTAGGACAACCACTGCTCTTGTGCAGGGCTTCCAGGAAGCTGGGTGGACTAGAGTCCAGAAAGTCTCATCCACCAAGCGTGTCACTTTGTTATAGAAGGAGGTCAGGTTTGTCAAGCAGGACCTGCCTTTCATAAACCCATGCTGACTGGGCCTGATCGCCTGCTTGCCCTGTAAGTGCCGTGTGATGACACTCAAGACAATCTGCTCCATGAGCTTCCCTGGTACTGAGGTCAAACTGACAGGCCTATAGTTCCCCGGGTCTGCCCTCTGGCCCTTCTTGTAGATGGGCATCACGTTTGCTAGCCGCCAGTCAGCTGGGACCTCCCCCGATAACCAGGACTGCTGATAAATGATGGATAGGGGCTTGGCGAGCTCCTCTGCCAGTTCTCTCAGTATCCTCGGGTAGATCCCATATGGCCCTATTGACTTTTCAGACAGGATCTTCTGTGAAGCTGTTTTATTCGCGATGGTGAGGTTGAGTATCCTGCCTGCAGGAGCACCCAGCAGAAGTCTGTCATAACGTTGTGTTCCCTATTTGTGGGACCTCCCGCAATTATTTTTCAACAGTCTTGGGAATCTGGAGAGGTCGCAGTCAACTGGCAAATGTTGTGCCAGTTTCCTAGGAGGGTAGGAACGAAGACCCTGGCAACTCCAGGCCTGTCAGTCTCACCTCAGTGCCAGGTCAAATTATGGAGAACGTTCTCCTGGGAGTTATGTGGTGCACAGCTGGGGGACAGTGCAGTCATAGGTCCCAACCAACATGGGTTCAGGAGGGGTGGGTCAACAAATTTGGTTTTGTTTTTTTGATCAGATCACCCATGCAGTCCATCAGGAGAAGTCAAGGGATTGTCCCGCCCTGCTCTGTGCTGTGCGGCCTCACCTCGAGCACTGTGTGCGGTTCTGGGCACCACAGCACAAAAAGGGCGTGAAACTGTTGGAGAGTGTCCAGAGGAGGGCTACAGGATGGTGAAGGGCCCAGAGGGGAAGATGTGCGAGGAGCGGCTGAGGCCACTGGGCCTGTTTGGCCTGGAGAAGAGGAGGCTGAGGGGAGGCCTCATGGCGGCCTACAGCTTCCTCACGACGGGGAGTGGAGGGGCAGATCTCTTCTCTTTAGTGAGATCTCTTCTCTTTAGTGACCAGTGACAGGACCCAAGGGAATGGGGTCAAGCTGAGGCAGGGGAGGTTTGGGCTGGACATCAGGAAGAGGTTCTTCACCGAGAGGGTGGTCACACACTGGGACAGGAGTTTAAGAAGCATTTGGACTGCGATGGGAGCCATCGGGCTCCCAGGGCATGGTTTGCCTCGTGTTGCACAAGTCTCCCCTTCAGACTCCATGCAGCACACCGGCAACATGCGGCACTGAGGAGGGTGCTGAGCTGTTCTCCTTGCCCTGCTGGAGGAGCCAGGACAGGCAGCAGAGCTGTAGCTCCAGAAGGAGTGCAATTGAAGCCCACGGAATCAGCTCCTCAGCTAAATGCTCCCCGGGGCTGTGGCATTTCCTGACCCAGTGTGGTACAGACACTCACAGACAAAGCGTTTGTTCAAATAAACAACATATATTACAATAAATAATAAACAACATATAAACAATATAATAACAATTGCAAGATATTGCAATTTCTGCAGAGCTCCTGGAGTGAGTGGACACTCCCCAGGAGCCCAGATGGTCACTGTCCAGGTGGAAAGAGCAGTCTCTGCTTCAAGTTCCCCTGCAGCGGTGCCTTCAGCTGCACGGGGTGTGCCTCCCCCAGGGGTGGTTTTGCTGCGGAGATGCCATGGAGGAGCAATTCCCAGCTGAGCAGCATCGTCTCCATGGGCAGCGTGCTCAGCTCTGGGGCATGTGGCAAGCAGGGTGTCACTCCTTCAGCCTCGCAGCCACCAAAATCATCGCTGGTGAAATCCCTCCTGTGCGTGCTTGCCACGAGGATGGTGGTCAGGTCAGGAGGTGGGTGACAGCGGTTGTCGAGGCACGGGTGGCAAAGTTGGTGCCTACCAGCATACAGACACAGAGCTGCAGATGTTGGAGGTGGAAGGTGTGCCGAGCATGCTGAGGTGTTTCCTGAAGAAGAGCATCTCTGGCACAGCGCAGCTCTGGGGCCACCTCGTGCTGCTGTGAATGCCGGCCTCTGACTACTCAAAGCTCAGGTAGGTGTCCAAGTTGTCTTGTTTCACACCAAGCATGAGCTTGACGGAGAGGCTTTCATTGGAGGTGTTCCGGGCATCCAGAATGTCATTGGGGTCTTCCTTGGAGTTGTCGTCGTCCTTCCTTCCAGAGATGCCTTTCCTGGTTGCACTGCGCTGCTCACGGCAGAACTTCATGAGCATGCGGCAGAGCACAAAGAACAGGACGATCTCTCCAGTCACAACCCAGAACTGCCACTGCTGCAGCAGCGACAGGAGCAGGGTTCCCACACGCGCCCCGCCGTGCTCCTGCTCAATCTGCTCGATTTCCAGCAGCAGCTGCACCATGCGAGCCTGCAGCTCCTCTGCGCGCTGCTGCATGCGCGCGGTTGTAGGCGCATCGAGTTCATCGCCAACATTCGCTGGGCTCTGAATTAGGCCCAGGAAAGTCAACGCAAAGAAGAGTTCCGAAACCATGGTCTGCAAGAGTTGAGAGAGAAGGGGGTCAGTGGGGCTGGGTGGGAGCTGGCTGGCGGCCGGGGGAGCCGGGGCAGGAGCTACAGCCCCCTGGAGTCGGGTAGGAGAGGGGGTGACGGAGCTGGGAGGCCGCAGGGACTGTGGCCAGAGCTGGCGGTGACAGCCACGATCCCTGCCCAGAATGGCTGGGCCCTTGCTGCAGGCTCAGCAGCCCTCGGGGGGCTGGTGTTTGTGCCCCGGCCCTGGCCCGGCCCAGCCTTCCCCCCGCTGCTTCACTCACCTCGCCAGTGGCTCAGGACAAAGTGAAGCAGCGCTGCCTGTGGCTGCCTTAAAAGCAGTCCCCCCATTGTGACAAGTCCTCTGTGCTGTCACCCGTGCCCCCGCCCTGCCCTCAGTCCCCACACAACCCCTGGCATTGCCCGAGTGCTGGAGCTCCTCGGGCTCCCCTTGCATGGCCTGTGGGAGCCCCCAGCACCGTCTGCGGAGAGAAATTGGGATGATGGAGCCTGTGGACGCTGTGCTCCTCGTGTGCCATGACGGCGCAGTGCTTGGGAGGAGACATTTCTGGATGGGGACGAGGCTGTGCAGGAGGGGAGGTGCCCGGTGCTGCCGGACGTTCATTCCTGCCGTGCCTGTGAGGAAAAATGTCAATAATTTTTACAGAATCACAGAATTGTCTAGGTTGGAAGAGACCTCAAGATGATCGAGTCCAACCTCTGACCTAACATTAACAAGTCCTCCACTAAACCATATCGCTAAGCTCAACATCTAAACGTCTGTTAAAGCCCTCCAGGCATGGTGACTCAACCACTTCCCTGGGCAGCCCATCCCAGTGCCTCACAACCCTTTTGGGAAAGAAGTTCTTCCTGACATCCAACCTAAAACTCCCCTGGCGCAACTTTAGCCCATTTCTCCTCATCCTGTCACCAGGCATGTCGGAGAACAGACCAAAACCCCGCCTCGCTACAGCCTCCTTTAAGGTACCTGTAGAGAGCGATAAGGTTGCCCCTGAGCCTCCTTTTCTCCAGGCTGAACAAGCCCAGCTCCCTCAGCTGCTCCTTGTAGGACTTGTTCTCCAGACTCCTCGCCAGCTTCGTCGCCCTTCTCTGGACTCGCTCGAGCACCTCCATGTCCTTCTTTTAGTGAGGGGCCCAAAACTACTACTACACACTACTAAAACACACTACTCCAGGTGCGGCCTCACCAGAGCCGAGTACAGGGGGACGATCACTTCCCTCGCCCCGCTAGACACACTGCTTCTGATACAAGCCAGGATGCCGTTGGCCTTCTTGGCCACCTGAGCACACCGCTGGCTCATATTCAGCCGACTGTCCACCATCACTCCCAGGTCCTTCTCTGCCAGGCAGCTTTCCAACCACTCATCTCCCAGCCTGTAGCTCTGCTTGGGGTTGTTGTGCCCCAGGTGCAGGACCCGGCACTTGGCCCTGTTGAACCTCATGCAGTTGACCTCAGCCCATCGGTGCAGCCTATCCAGATCCTCCTGCAGAGCCTTCCTACCCTCGAGCAGATCGACACACGCACCTAACTTGGTGTCATCTGCAGACTTACTGAGGGTCCACTGGATCCCCTCACCCAGATCATCGATAAAGATATTAAAGAGAACCGGCCCCAGTACTGAACCCTCTCTCTTTAGTGAGATCTCTTCTCTTTAGTGACCAGTGACAGGACCCAAGGGAATGGGATCAAGCTGAAGCAGGGGAGGTTCGGGCTGGACATCAGGAAGAGGTTCTTCACCGAGAGGGTGGTCACACACTGGGACAGGAGTTTAAGAAGCATTTGGACTGCGATGGGAGCTGTTGGTCTCCCAGGGCATGGTTCGCTTGGTGTTCCACAAGTCCCCCCTTCAGACTCCATGCAGCACACCGGCAACACGTGGCACTGAGGAGGGTGCTGAGCTGTTCTCCTTGCCCTGCTGGAGAAGCCAGGACAGGCAGCAGAGCTGTAGCTCCAGGAGTGCAATTGGAGCCCACGGAATCAGCTCCTCAGCTAAATGCTCCCCGGGGCTGTGGCATTTCCTGACCCAGTGTGGTACAGACACTCACAGACAAAGCGTTTGTTCAAATAAACAACATATATTACAATAAATAATAAACAATATATAAACAATATAATAAAAATTGCAATATATATTGCAATTATATATTGCAGAGCTCAGAGCTCCTGGAGTGAGTGGACACTCCCCAGGAGCCCAGATGGTCACTGTCTGTGTGGAAAGAGCAGTCTCTGCTTCAAGCTTCCCTGCAGCGGTGTCTTCAGCTGCACGGGGTGTGCCTCCCCCAGGGGTGGTTTTGCTGCGGAGATGCCATGGAGGAGCAATTCCCAGCTGAGCAGCATCGTCTCCATGGGCAGCGTGCTCAGCTCTGGGGCATGTGGCAAGCAGGGTGTCACTCCTTCAGCTTCACAGCCACCAAAATCATCGCTGGTGAAATCCCTCCTGTGCGTGCTTGCCACGAGGATGGTGGTCAGGTCAGGAGGTGGGTGACAGCGGTTGTCGAGGCACGGGTGGCAAAGTTGGTGCCTACCAGCATACAGACACAGAGCTGCAGATGTTGGAGGTGGAAGGTGTGCCGAGCATGCTGAGGTGTTTCCTGAAGAAGAGCATCTCTGGCACAGCGCAGCTCTGGGGCCACCTCGTGCTGCTGTGAATGCCGGCCTCTGACTACTCAAAGCTCAGGTAGGTGTCCGAGTTGTCTTGTTTCACACCAAGCATGAGCTTGACGGAGAGGCTTTCATTGGAGGTGTTCCGGGCATCCAGAATGTCATTGGGGTCTTCCTCGGAGTTGTCGTCATCCTTCCTTCCAGAGATGCCTTTCCTGGTTGCACTGCGCTGCTCACGGCAGAACTTCATGAGCATGCGGCAGAGCACAAAGAACAGGACGATCTCTCCGGTCACGACCCAGAACTGCCACTGCTGCAGCAGTGACAGGAGCAGGGTTCCCACACGCGCCCCGCCGTGCTCCTGCTCAATCTGCTCGATTTCCAGCAGCAGCTGCACCATGCGAGCCTGCAGCTCCTCTGCGCGCTGCTGCATGCGCGCGGTTGTAGGCGCATCGAGTTCATCGCCAACTTTCGCTGGGCTCTGAATTAAGCTCAGGAAAGTCAACGCGAAGAAGAGTTCCGAAACCATGGTCTGCAAGAGTTGAGAGAGAAGGGGGTCAGCTGGGTGGGAGCTGGCTGGTGGCAGAGGGAGCCGGGGCAGGAGCTGCAGACCCCCGGGGTCGGGTAGGAGAGGGGGTGAGGGAGCTGGGAGGCCGCAGGGACTGTGGCCAGAGCTGGCAGTGACAGCCACGAGCCCTGCCCAGAATGGCTGGGCCCTTGCTGCAGGCTCAGCAGCCCTCGGGGGGCTGGTGTTTGTGCCCCGGCCCTGGCCCGGCCCAGCCTTCCCCCTGCTGCTTCACTCACCTCGCCAGTGGCTCAGGACAAAGTGAAGCAGCGCTGCCTGTGGCTGCCTTAAAAGCAGTCCCCCCATTGTGACAAGTCCTCTGTGCTGTCACCCGCGCCCCCGCCCTGCCACAGCCCCCCCGGCCCTGCCCTCAGTCCCCCACAACCCCTGGCATTGCCCGAGTGCCGGAGCTCCTCGGGCTTCCCTTGCACGGTCTGTGGGAGCCCCCAGCGCCGTCTGTGGAGAGAAATTTGGGTGATGGAGCCTGTGGATGCTGTGCTCCTCATGTGCCATGACAGCGCAGTGCTTGGGAGGAGACATTTCTGGATGGGGACGAGGCTGTGCGGGAGGGGAGGTGCCTGGCACTGTCAGAAGCTTGTTCCTGCCGTGCCTGTGAGGAAAAATGTCAATAATTTTTACAGAATCACAGAATTGTCTAGGTTGGAAGAGACCTCAAGATGATCGAGTCCAACCTCTGACCTAACACTAACAAGTCCTCCACTAAACCATATCGCTAAGTTCAATATCTAAACATCTTTTAAAGAGCTCCAGGGATAGTGACTGCACCACTTCCCTGGGCAGCCCGTTCCAATACCTCACAACCCTCTCAGTAAAAAAGTTCTTCCTAATATTCAATCTAAAACACATTTATCAGGGTTTCTGTTGTATAACAATGTAGGAAGGGATTTTTTTCTTAAGTCTGTTATTGCTAAATCTTATTTTGACAACTGGCTTAAAGAAGAAGATATTGATTTAGGAAACCAAAGCAGAAATGATGTGCCTACTGGATGGTGTTAAATATCAATCTAGTGCCTTTACTCAGTTCTTTGTGGGCTGACCCTGGCTGGCTTTTGTTGGCTTCTGTGGAAGTGTGCTTGCTATAAAAGCTTGCCTGTGTGACAGAAGGGACTGTAACTGGTGGTCTGCATATAGCCTGCAGACTTCCCTTTGAATAGATGTTAATGTTCCCTTGTGACATTTTGATCCTCACTGTTTATGCCTGTTTCCATAAAAGTGATGAAAAGTGATGGTTGCATTATCTTTGTCTTGTACTCAGGTCAACAAAGAAATATTTTTTTTTTTTTTCTTGTATTATCTTTATTGGCTAAATGAATGATAAAGTAAGAGAGAACCTTCTAATAATTCCATAATTAAATCTCTGACCACTGAAAGCAGTGCACTTGTGTGCTTGAAGTCAGTTATCTTCTGAAGTACCATAGTGCATCATGGCCTACTTTTGGCTTTATACTCCAGGCTGTTTCACAAGCAGAAGCTAGCTGCCCTGAAGTTTAGACAGCTTTGAGCATCAGCTATGTGCTTTGTTAGAACAGCATCCATCACGACGACGTCAGGGATGCAGTGGGGTGGTTTGTCTTATCTTCTCAGCAGTCATGTGTTTTCATACCTAGACGATTGGCTCATTAAAACAAGTGTTACTGCTGAGCACAAAAAGACAGACGCTGTGCTTTTTCTTTTTTTTTTAAAGACTTGAATTTATAGCTCTGTGTTGTAATCGGGCATCACAAATTCTTTCACAAGCACTATAAAACAAGTTTTCTCATGAGAAGGGGGGAAAAAAAAAAGTAAAGGCGAGTATGCTGTTGTCCATTAAACAATTGTGAATTTCTAGTTTAATGCAAGCTGAAGGGGGAAAGGGGACCTAGCAGTAAATCATCTGTGCAGCTCTCAGCCATAAAGTTTCTTGAGCAGTCAAAACTGCCAGGACTTGTTTGGATGACTTATTCTTAGGCAGGGGGGATGGAACTGAGTTTATAATGCAGCTGCAAACTTTTGCTGCCTGTGCCGTCATTGTTGTCTACATTATGTGATAATGTGCTACAGAAACCTCCTTCCATTTCAGAGGTGACATTTCCCTCTCTGACCTTGTCTTGAGATGATTTCAACAAGCCCACAGAACGGAAAGCTGTAATTGTCCCAGCACTGGTGTGTGTTGGTTGGGTCTTTACACAGAAGGGGGGATTTGATAAGTGGTAGCAAAGCCTGGTCTGGCATGGCTGGGAGTTGGGGAGAGAGATCTGTGGGTCTGCCTGAGGGTTGGTTCAGGCCCTTAAATACTCTGCCTACAGGAGAGGTGGTGTGGGCTGGTGCCTGACCAAGGGATTGGTTGGTGCTGAGGCTGGTAAGAGAAGGGTGCCAGTCAACTCGTTAGCCCTTGGGTAACCTACCTGTGCTCTGAAAAGGCTGCCAGCCTTTTACACTAAATCATTAAATCCCTCAGGCTAATGCTAACACTTTCCTGCTTATCTCGTTCAACAAAAATTGATCAAAGAACTTCATCGCTGCAAATTATTGCAAAAAATTTTTGAGCGTAAGCTGCGTGCTGTAGTTGAAAGGTTTATTTTCAGTAGGAGGCAATACTTCAACAGCACAGCGATGTATCTGATACCAGAGGAGGCCCTGGGGAGCAGATCATGGTCATGTCTGCAGGCACTGGTGCAGTGTGTACCTACACAGATGGCCACTGCCTGGTTGAGCTCCACAAGCGCTGAAGTAATGCAAGAAAAATACTCCTACGGAGCCTCAAAACTTGCCCAGACTAATGTTACATGGGGCACTGAAGCATAACTGTCTGTCTGTCATAAATCTGAATTCGGACAGAGGTTCTTCCCTCTGCAAGAAAACAAACATTTTTCTCTAGAGGAGTAGCACAGAGCACCAATGTAAGACCACACGATTTCTGCCTTTCCCCAGCAGCTGGCATTAAAATAATTTTTTTAAACTTATCTGTTCTCTGGAAAGCCATGCTGTTTCAAGTAAATGTTTTCCCAGCATGTATTGTTTGTTGGCATAGTCAGCTGGCAAGTTAGGGGAGGTTAAGTATATTTTAAATGCGTGTTTTGGATAAGCAACTTGTAAATTCAACTATTAAGTTGAGGTTGGGGGAGAGGAGGATTGGAGGAAACAAGGCCTTAATCAGGACTGTATTCCTCTTCTGATTATTTTTCTGCTCACTTTCCTGTGTGTAGGTATAAGAAGGGTACACAGTACCCTGAGACCTCTGACTAACACTTAAGAGATGAATATCTTCTAAATTAAATAGAATTCAGCCTGACCTGTCTGTCTTAAATTTCGTAATAGTATGAAATCTACCCTTTAAATAATCTTAGACTTGTGGTTTTCCCTTCTCCCCTTAATCTAAGGTATGATTAGAGCTTAATGGACCCTGAAAAGCCCCCCCTCCCTTTCTTTAATAATTGCCAGAGATTATGGCAATAATAAGAGCCAGAGTTTACTCTTGTCTAGATATGATCTTCAATTTTATGTTTTCTCTTGAAACAAACCCCCAAATAATGGGATGTGTACTTTGTTACTATGTTCATATATGCTACTTTTTTTTGGAGCCACCTTCTTTGGAGAATAATTTATATATAATGTCGTTTATGTCAAAACAATGGGCTTCTTTATGCTGAACAGTACTGATAGCACGGTGTCCATTACACAGATACACTGGGGTATCAGATGCCAAGAAGCATTTTCATGAAGGAGGACATCTGAGTCCAGGACACTTTGCACCTGAGGAGGTGCAATGAGAGCAAGAGATAGCATTCTGTGCAGCAAAACGTAGCAAATACAAAAGAGCTCAGAAGTGCTCAAAATATCAGCCTATGTGAGTCAAAGCTGGTTATCTGCCTTGTGTTACGTGCTGAGATCCAGGAATAAAAGTATCTAGGACACAGGGCTTTAAGAAAATGAACCCAACAGAGCAATGCCCCAAACTCTGATTTCAGCAACATTTCCTCTGTTGAAATAAAGGCTTGTGAGTCAGACTTTAGATTTTAAAACACAGAAAAACAGACACACACCTGCATCAGCTGTGTCTGTGCATCTGCTTACTGAGCACAGTCAAAATATTTGCTAAGGAGCTACCTTCCAAATCACATAGCCTCCCTCAATACTTTTCTAACACAACTCAGACTAGAAAATAAGAGATGTGAAGCTTTTGGAGGTGGTTGGTGATCTTGCATGTCAATATGGTCGTTACCTTTGCTAATGATGTTGAATCTCTGTGATATGCTAATCATAAAGCATTAGTGCCCACATTGATCTACCTAATTAAATTCCTTTAGAAATAAATTACAGTGTGAAGCTGGTTTTCTTGAAGCTGTTTTTTTCCTTGCTGGCATCAGATCCTAATACAAACTGTCCAAATATCAGATACCCTCACATTTCTAGTATAGCTGAAACTGACTTCTACTAGCAGTAGTATTACAGTAAAGTTGGAGGTTCCAGCTGTGGTTGGGGCTGCACCATGCTTGGTAGCACACAGGAAAGTTTATCAAGCCCAGTGATAGAAGGTGCCTGTGTCAGATCTGGGAAGAGCAGTAATGCTCTCCTGAGTTCCTGTCTAGTTACTTAATTGGAAGACAATCCTGTTCAGTATGTTTATTATTTTGAATAATGTTCGAATGGTAATGTACAATAGCTCTTCACCTGGATTATGTCACTTTCAGCTATGCAAATTTTCCAGTAATTAGAACACCAAGAGCTGGGTACCATCTGTTTTCCACAGTTCATATCACCCTAATATGGCAGGTTAAATTTAACAAAAAAAAAAAAAAAGGGGGTTGGGGGCAGGAAAGGAGGGTAATGGGATTTTATAAAACTTGTATTTTTCATACTCATCTTGCTATTAACACATCCAAGTCATTGCTTTGATTTTTTTTTTTTTTTTTTTTTTTTTTTTGGTTTGAATCTCTTTCAAAATATAGCTGTCCTTTTCTGTCTGATCTGTGCCAAATCCTGGAAGGTGACTTAATCAGTTGAGAGTCCTTCTGCAGAATTAAGCCTCGATATATGACTCAACAGATAAATATTCAAAAACAAAGCAATTTCTCAGTGTGTTTTCACTGGGTTAGTTAAGTGGGGTGATGAGGCCAGTGAAGTTTTGATTTCAGAAGATCAAAGTGGAATGTGTGGCTAGCCTGTGTAATGTGAAGGTGGTGCTGAAAAATTGCTTAGACAGACTCCACAACATATCTACAGTTTACTTAAATATATTTGGAAATCAGAACAATTTGGATTCTTCAGAACTGAAACCTTTTTCTGAAATGTTCTCTATTTTTAGTTTTATGGATTAGTGCTATTCTTGAATGTCCTAGTGTTACATGGTGTAAGTCCATGGAACGATTACACTGGTGAGTGAAAGTTGCACAGGAAAATAAAGCAATTTAAAATGTATCATTTGATACGAATGGAAAAATAAATAAAAGTTATATATTATCCATATTTAATATATTCTGAAAGGACAACCAGAGAAGCAACCCAGGGAGGTTAAAGGAATATAAAAGTCAAGGAATTAATGGTCACAGTAGGTTGCAAGGTGAAATAATGATTAATAGATGAGATCCCCAAACAGCGAGCCAGTGAAAGAAGTGTGATGCAAAGCCATTAAGAATAAATAAGGCCTCTTCAGTCTCTGGTTTAATTCTTTCATTCCTAGAGGCCATCACTTGAATATGTCTCCCTTACTGCCCACTGATTCTTCCCTCTTCTAAATGCTCTCTCCATAATCACCAGTGTTTCATTTTAATGTTTTAGGTGAAAATGTTTCCAGGCTGTCATACAGATCTCTGATGGTTGGTGGTATTTAGTATAACAGGTTATGGAAGTGGGACTCTGTTATTGATTGCACCATGTTAGATACTTCAGAAGCAGCAGAAGTTCCCGGTAATTTCTGCTACTTTAGAGTCCACCTTCAGAGGTGAAAGCTAAAAGCTCAAGGTGAGAGTATGGAGGTGATATCCAAGCATGAGCCTTTTCAGATCAGATTCAGGGGAAAAAAGAAAAGGTATGCACATAAGTCTGAAAATCTTCACTAGAGCAAACAAGGCTGTGATATGTCTGTGGTGGCTTCTGTTTTTTTATCATAAGGTGAAAACTTTGAGATATCCCTTCTGTTTCTGATAAAAGCATACAGCAACCAGTTGCCTGGATGTTTACGTATGTGTATTTATGTGTAGATACTCATATTTCAGTTTGTATGATAAAGAAAAATGCTTGGTTCTTTCTGTTGTTGGCTGCAGATACTTGAGGGATTTGAAGTATTCTTTGCACTGCTTTTTTAAAAGTAATGCTGAATTTGTTTACACATAATTTACTGATAAGGCCAAGGATCTTATTTTCACTGCTTGCTGAAAAACGTGAATCTGATAGAACTAGACATGTTATCTAGTACGAAATTAAAAACAAAAAGAAAATCTACTCCTATCTTCCCCAGTCACATATGGGAAATGGACTGAGGATACTGTGATATATTTTGCCAGCCTGTGGACAGAATCATGTGGATGCGTGCTGTATCCATGCTGCACATCCTTGATGCTGAGTGCAAGCTGTGGCTGCAATCACTTTTATTTGTAGAAAAAGCTGACACAATGACATCAACTTAAGAAGAGATTTAATGTTGACAAGACTGACCTAAACAAAATGTCCCTGTGCAAGTAGTTTCATTCTCTAAGTGGGGTGTAGCTGAAGTAGAAGAAATCCTGAAAGCTGCCTGCTATATGGAATAAAGCAAGAGTATTTAAAGAGGATCTGCACCTGGATGCCCAGTGCTATCTGTCCAGAGAGGAGAGCAGAGCTGCATCAGGCGTGTTGACATGCTCAGCCTGGATTGCTTTGCTCCTTTAAGAATAAAGTCTAATTCTGAAGGAATCATAGCTGGGGTGCGTAGTAGAAAGGTTGGAAAAGCTTCGCTGTCGTCATTTTTGTTCTTATGCCCGAAGACTGTACCAAATAAATCAGGATTTTTTGTCTGTTGCACTCTTAACTTTCTGGATCGAGACTGCATTCAGCTCAGGTTGCAGACAGAAATGCTCTCAATGGGGTTGCTGAGGATCGTAAGCATGATTTGTATTTGGGATGGAACCATTTCAGATTAACCCACTTGGATGTCGTGGGTCTCCACTAGCTGCTAATTACTGTGATTCATGTTTACAGATTCTAGGTTCTTGATTGTGTATTTTGATTTCTTGAGCCTTCATTACTCCTTGAGCCATCTCAGTGACCTCAGCAGGCTTACTCAGGAGGCAAGGCACTCATTTTTAAGGGCGAATGTTTCACAGACTGCTCTAGAGAGCAGAATTTCAGCCACTTCTTGTTTAAGTAACCTGGACTTTGGGACTTGAAGCTGTCAGTTGTTTGATATTTATCATGGCAGTGACTTCATGAACGTAGAAATAACTTCTGTCATGCACCAGTGATTAATAAACATGGCACGACACAAATTAGGAGCCCTGCTCCTCATGTGGTACTTTATTTCGCAAAATAGCGATGGGGGAAGAGTAGCTCTTCTTTGGGAGCAGTGACACACTTTGTGCCTTTGCATTTTATTCAGTGGTAGTTGCTTTCCCAAATTATATTTAAGGAAAGAAAAATAAAGGAAAGATTAAATGCTGCCTAAAAGCTGCCTAACACCTGCTACGCAGTGGCCTGGAGCTTTCTGTTATGGGTCCTTCTGCTGGTCACACTGGCCACCTCCAGGTACTAGTGGATGTGTAAATAATCCAGAGATGCTGTGCAAGGCTGAGGAGTTCTTGTACCTTCTGTGGATGCCTTATATATGCTGCCTGGGTGCAGCGCCTTGCTGACAGATTGCTGCCCCAATGATGGGAAGAGGTCGCGTGTATTTCTACCTCATAATTCGCCTGATGAGAGATTACAGAGGCTGAAAGAAGCAATTGCTTCGTTCCTGCTTTTCCCAGCATGTTCTCTCTTCGAGGCCGACTTCTTAAACAATCTTGCTGCTTTTCATGAGAAAAGCCCAGAGTGTTTATTGTAACCTGCTTTGAACCGTGAGCAGCTCCGGCGCAGGCAGAGCATGGGGGCCACCGACCAGCCCCGTCCCGTGCCCAGAGCAGAGCTCCCTGCTGACGTGGGCTGAGGAGCAGGAGCAGGGCAGCGAGTGAGCGGTGCTAATGAAAACACTGCAAACGAAACGTTAGCGTGGGGTGGTGAAAGAGCTCAATTTTATTTTGTTTTCACACATTAGGTTTTGCTTAGAGCAGACAAGTACCAGGGAGAGCGTTCTGAAAAGAGGCTTTGTATAGGAGCTGGGGCTCTATCCATCAGATTTGTCATTTCAGGAATGCAGCCAGATGTATTGACTTACTAGCAATTGCATTGGTGCCATCTGGCCTGCTGGAGGCTGTATTAAAGATGGAAAAAACTGAGCAGAAAGAAATGAAATTTGTTCATCATGCCATTACCCTAGCTGCTTATTTAAAGAGGGAAAAAATGTAACTTCTTGGCAGGGGGTATGCTGTTTGAAAATAAAATATAAGGTTTTAAGGACCACAAGCTTCAAAACCAAGTGCTGATATTTATACATTGACTTGAAAGCTGGGCCTCTTTGTTGTTGTTTTGTGTATTTGTAATGGAAAAATGCTTTCAAAACCTACTGTTCCAAGTCAGAGAACAAAAGCCACTCCAGAACCCCTGCTTGGTCCACTGCAGTGGTTTTACTTGCTCATTCTCAACTCTTCCCAGTAGTAGTTCAGCTGGCTGGATGATAAGTCTCCTCTCAGGAGCTGAGGTTTGTGTGTACTGAGCTTTCTGTTGCTGGCCTCTGAACGTCTTTATAACTTTTGGATCATTTCTTTTCAAACTTATCTATAGCACTAAGCAGGACTGCTGGTCCTATTCACCAACAAAAACACACCCCTTATTTTAATACTGGCACTCCAAAGTGTATTTGTTTTAATGAACAAATGCAAAAGTCTCAAGTATTTCCATACACTTCATTTAGCAAGATATTTTTCTTGATATTAATTTGAGCAGAGCCAGGGTTAATATTTACTAATATATTTATTAAAAATAAGAATAAAAACTTTTTCAGTCTACCAGTACTCTAGGGTTATATATCATTCCCCAGCCTTACGGAGGCTCCCGTAAGAGGCTATAGAGCAACTGCAAGGCATTTTCAGCATTTGTTGAAGGTCAGAAGAAAGATTTTATTACTGAGAAGTAAAACAAGTTAGTGTTAAATTAGGATATTATATAAAGTTCTTCAGTGCTCTTTCATGGTACTTCACTGTCACAATAAAAGTTGTTTACAATTGCTGACAAAATAACGGGACAAAGGAAGTCTTTTTTTTTTCTCCCTTTAGTTCTACTCTGTTCTTTTTGCTTCTTTTGTTTTTGTCATTTAAGATAGAAAACTCCTGAGGGCAGGGAAGTGGAATTTAGTAAAAAGCTCATCTACTTGTGGGTGAAATCAGTGTTTCAGCACTCCCAAACACACGTGTTAGAAGAATACATGATAGTTTTAGGTTTCTTACAACCATGAAACCTCCATTCTAGCATTGCCAGGGTCTTCACTGTGGTTTTTAAAATTTTTCCAACAAGATGAGAAATGCTGGCACCAATATTGGAAAAGTCAACAGTGACCAAATATGCTTAAAAGAAGATGTAATGTTCTTACTCATAGCAAGTCATTGAGCTGGGTGAAAAAAGACCCTGTTCAAAAAGTCTCTTGTTCATTAAAGGACAGGAGAAAGACTCCTGTTCATTACAGAGCAAGCTGGTTTTGCCTTCTCAGGAAACAGCACAGCAGCACCAGAGCTGGCACTGCACTGTGCTAACACATCCACTGAGTCCATTCAAAGCTGTGTCTCACAGGACTGTCCCAGTTAGGTACTGCCAGTGTCTGAATCACCTCACGTGATATGTATGCCTTCGCTTTCTGCACTTGAGAGGATGCTTCTATCATGTGTGACAGCGTATCTCCCTGTATCAGGATGGAAAGACACTGCCTTGCCTTTTAAAATCGCTTTTGGGTAGCTCTGAGCAGAGCATTTGAGCACTGAGCATTGCTGCTTCAAAACACCTGCTGTGTCTGTGCACTGGATCTACTGAAGAGCACTGGGGGTTTGTGTTGCTAGTCAGTTTTTGATTGTTTGCAATATTATGGAAATAAATTTAATATTTTTAAATAATAAGGGTATCTCCAGCAGCAGTGTCTGGACTATCCCTTCAGTGGATTAATTAGAGGACTTAATCTCTGTGGCTTTTGTTCTGTAAATTCCGAATGTTGACGTTATTATTGTTAGCAGAAATCTTATGATTATAAACAGGAAAATGTGAGGGTTAGAGTTTATTACGCTGAGGACAAAATACTCTCCTGGCCAGGAACCGCACACTGAGCACAACAGTAAGGGTACAAAGTATTCTGGGAAGAGAGAAATGGTGCCATTTCTCTGCAGGAAATCTCTGCCCATGCAGAAGTTGCCACCAGATATTGGCAGCCCTACCGGGATCAGAAACTTTTCCAAAATCCTATGAATAAGTTTTGAGGGTAAGAAGGCAAACCAGAAGTTTGAGTGTTTAAAGAAAGAATGAAAGTGATGGGAACTGTTGTCAGCTTTACATTACAGAAGGGGCTGTGAAATTGGTTTGAGGAAAAATAATTTTCCTCCCCACATCTCTCACTCTTACCCTGGTGACCTAGGCAGTAGTCCAGTTTGTCTGAAATTAGGAAAGTCTTCAGAAATATGTCTTCCTATTTAATCTGTGAGCGTGCACAACTATTTTGTGCATGTGGAGATATAGGCACATGCATACATAGCATGTGTGTATTTATCAATTTTTGGTGTGAGTTACACGTATTAGAAATATTCTAGTTGTAAAGTCTGTCGTGTAGCATAGCCACTCACTGGCTCACCCAGTAATATTCATGTATATAATAGAACTGTGGAAGTAAGAAGAATAACCAAGTTAATAAGCAATGCTAAATAAAAACAGGTAATAAAATATATCGATGAGACAACTTGAAGTAATAAATCTATCATTTTTATCATTCACTTAACATGTATGTGCTATGTTATATACCTGCACGACTGAAAACACAAACCACCTGTGTTTTTTAGAAACATAGCATTCATAAAGAAGGAACAAGGGTAGTAAAGGCAGAGTAAAGTGCAAGAAAACTTTTGTTACCTATCCAGAGAGGTTCATTCTTTGACTTCCTTTTTAACGGCACTTCTTAGTGTGTGACATTTGCTAGTTCTGAGAAGGCCATCTCATCTGGCGAGTTAGATGGGATTTTAATACAGGCTTGGAAAATTTCTTAGTACACCAGAAAATTTAAGAGAAGACCATGTGGAAAAATTCCTTTAAAAAAAACCTGTGGCAGCCCAGCATTTGTATGTTAATATTTAAGCCCAACATCACTTTAGCAGCCATGGACGGCTCTGAAATCAATAGATGTTTTCTTCATGAATATGAGAACGGTATTGTGTCAGTCTGTTTTTTATTAACACGAGCAGGTTAGTGGCAGTGACAGAGGTAGTGACATAAGGTGTACTTACAATAAAGAATGGACTGTCGAAGGGGAGAACTGTGCAAGGGACAACTTTCATCTGTTCTTTTCGGTGATGCATGACCTACCTTTACTCTGCAGGCCTTTTATCATTTCTACATGAAAGAACCATGTTTGAGCCAAGTTCATGTGGACTTGATAGCTCTATCTTTGTAGCCTTTCATACAGTACTCCCAGCGGGCTGATAATATGTAGTCATCCACCTTTAGGGCACTGTCAGGTCAAATCAAACAAAATATACACGGTCCTTTAAGTTTTGGGAACTAGTACAGGTGACGAGCAATGAAAGCAAAAATACATCCAGGCGAAAGCTTGAGGTAATGAGCAATTTCAGTGGCAATCTGCGGGGCAGCCTGAATGGATTGAATGCCCATCTCCACAGAGACTTGTTGACAGCTGGCACTTTCTGCTCTTGTTTTTGGTTTTCTGCACACACACAGTCTTGCTGTCCAAGAAGGTAAGTACAGCCAGACACTTTAAAACATGATGTGTAAGAAGAGTAGACAAAACTCAGCTAGTTTTATTATGGAACTCCTTTAAAGATGAATCCTATGGGGGTCAATGAGGAGAAGGCTGTGGTGCCACCCCTCTCTGTGAGGAAATGACACTGGGACTTCAGCTGCACCAGGACTTGGAAGAATGAAGCTGCAGTTCTTAGACATCTTTTTTCTTCTACCAACTCTGGATTTCCAGTACAAAACACCAACTTTGTATGCTAGGGTTAAAATTAAAAAATAATAATCTAACGAGAAATAGATCGGAGATCTGTTGTTTCCACTGTGCTGCCAAAAGCAGATCCTGGTAACTGCAGTGCCTGCAGTCTTCCTCCTTGCTGAAGTTCAGGCTTCTATGTTACTAAATGGTTTATTGTGTTTAGATGGTGCAGTACTACTATTTTTTTAAAAAGGGTGCTACTTTTTTTTTTTTTTTTTTTTTCAATTAATTCATCACTCTAAGTGTATTTAACAGTCACAGCAGTACTTTGAATTTCAGGATATCTAGTTGCTGTTATGCTGTTCTTTATCCCCACAACAATGATAGTTCCAGAATGCCTGTGTTAAACACAAAGCCAGCCTTAGTTTTGCAATTAAAAGCAAAGTAATTTGATGATGTACACACAGACCAATGAGGCACGTGTGCGTACTTGCAAACACTGGAGTATCATATGGAAGTTCTTAATGAAATCCGTATGATATGAATAATGCTCAAGTTACAAATGCTACAGCTTATCTTCTCAGTGTGGTAGGTGATAATAACTCTGCAATTCAGTCAAAGTAGGAAAGCAGTTTTAGTAAACATAATACCTGAAAGCAATTTTCAGATTAATCCCTGAGTCCTAATGTATAGTGATCTCCAAAACAGTCAGGTTATTTTCCAAATTCAATTTCCAGTTTGTGTTGGTGGTTTTTAGATGTTAGTACCACATTGCCCACCAGCTCAAATCCCTCAGTTTCAGCATGTGCTATAATGATGAGGTAATTTTCTGAGCAAGCTGTCACAATGCACCTTACGCTGGAAATAGAAACGTGACGTGGAATGTCATGGAATTTGACGCAATGGCACATCTATATGAGGCATAAGACTGAAATTTGGCATATGACAGGGAATTACCAGCCATTGGCTCCTAGTAGAAGACAAGGATCACTTTTTCTCACTTTTCTGCTAGCCAAAAGCCCTGGCTGTTGTTTCAGGTTAAATAAACTTAACTGGGCTTGAAAGCCTTTAGGGCGTTTTTTCATGGCAAGAGACCTCCTGAAGACACAAATGGATTAGTCCTGAGTTCAGCGTAGAACTTGGCCATTCCTATTTGACCTTTCCTACTGAAGTGTAGAGCTCCCTAGAAGATGGAGAAATTTTCTTTACTATGAACCATTCTTCAGATTTTCTGGCATACTTATCTTCTCCAAAGGCTGTTTTGTAGCTGAGGAGGAAAATCATGCCTCTGCACTACTTTACTCTTCTCTCTCTCCTTCTGTACCATTTGCCTACAGGCAGGGAATGATTATCAGTCTCTGTGCAGGATGGAGAGTGCTGCTCAGTTCCTCCCCTCTCCTTAAGTACCCACAGGGACAATCCAGCCTTTCACTATTGCAATCACTGTATCAGGCGCTAAGCAACGGAACAGTATCAATGTCATTCAAAAAGACGCATTTTTTACTATCCTGACATAAAGACCTTAGTCTACGAAAATTCTTCTTTTACCATGCCAGGAAAATAATTGAAAGCATATTTAGCTGTATGGATGTAGAAACCTAGAGGAATTTCATTGGTGTTGTGGTTAGCTAAGGAAAGATGGGGAGAGATGTTTAAACCAGAGTTTGTACAAGCCATATATTCATGTTCCTGAAATTTGAGAGAATACATATGACAATAGCACTCATTTTAAAAACTGGATACAAGGTTCTTTAGGGTGGTTCTTGTGTGCTTTTGGCTGCGTCAGTAATATTTTTGGAGAAGGAATTTCAGTCGCAGTTCAGGAATTGTTCAGGGAAGGCAGCCTGGGCCTTCTTGAAGTTGATGCCCTTCTATCTTGACCACAATCAAATGTTTTTCAGGTAACGTTTCAGCTTAGCTGAAATTCTTGTCCAAACAGAACCTCTCTCCAAATGGTGCAGTCGATGCAAACTTTCCATTTGGATCAAAGCAAATAGGCTGGCTCTGTATTATCACCTGACAACGTTATCATTGGGAATATTAAGCTGTCAACAGCAGATCTGAAAGAATCATTTTCCCAATATGCAGTGAATTATAGAGGATGGGATTCTATCATACATAAGCTTTTCTATTTTCTGTGTCTGTATCTAATTCTAATAGTTTCAATCTGACCTCAGACTGGATTTCCCTCATTTTAAATCATGCTCTAGACACCTTTTAATAGCTTAGTTACAAGAATTGTAACGATTCAGCTGATTTGTGTTTATATTTATGCTATTTCATTAGCTGTATTTAAGCCTGTATGTGCCAAATCTGTGTTTGGAGCGTAGCATCTTTCTACTGAAACATTCACCACTGCTCTGTTACACATCTTTTCGCTTTCCTGTTGCATTCCTGATTAATATGTTGTTTGCATGGCTCTATGCTAACACACACATTTGGGACAGAGTGTGGGTCAATGTCAAGTGGGATAGGATTAGGATGTGGGAGGTTGCTAGCGTTAATGCTTAGCTAGTAGGATTAGGATAAAGCTATAATTGAACAGTTCAACTAACCTGGGATTCATCAAGAGATTTGCAAAAGTGCTTTACAGTGGTGTGTCTATGAAAGGAACTTTTAAACTACCAAGGCAACGTCGTATTGCAAAGCTCTAATTGCAAAGAGGCAGGGTTAAGCACTTATCTCATCCTGCACATAGAAATGTAAGATTCTTTGCTGGTTTTGGCATCGTTATCTGTGTTTCTGAATGGTTAGAGATAGTAGGACTGAAAGAAATGAAAAAGTATTTTGTCTGAGAAAGTTCATAAAATGGCAAAGAGACAATAGTGTTTTATGAAATCCCACTAGAGAGACACTATCTAGGAGAATTTGAGGGGACTTGGAAGTGATTAAGAAAATAATAATTTCCAGGGACGTTTCAAAATGGTATGTTAAATGAATGACTAACTCCAATAATTTACCACTTTGCAGAGACAAAATTTCCCTTATTTCTCTATTTTTGCCAGTTTGTGGGTTAGAGAGGTAGCACTGGCTTGAACAAATAGATCAAGAATTAAATTAATCACTATGCAGACAGTCATCAAAAGAGATGTAAGTAGGAGATAAATGGTACACAGGCTTTGTGTTTGTCCTCTGTACAGGGATGATATGTGGATATCACCCCCAAGCCTTGACAGGTCACCTCAAAACTATAATGGACTCTACTGTTGAAAGGTTGACAATGTTGATAACTTTTGTAAACACTGCATTTTTTTCACCTAAATCCATGTTCAGGCCACCACATAAGTGGCATACATGTATGTTGGTGTAGTGAGAGCAATCTCATTGTGCATTTTGTCTTGGCTGTGCTCATTTTTGGGGGGGAGGGGAGATCAGGAATGAAATAATAACTTTTGATGACGTCATAGCTATGGCTAAGATTAAAACTGCTCCCCTGTGGGGTGGTGGTGGAATTTTTGCTCTATCAGTTTCACGGACATGTATATTTGTGTTGTATTGGCAGCAGACCAGTTTCTATGATTGTTTTATTGGGTGTCCAGTGTTATTAAGCCTCTCTGTGTTTTTTCCCCTTTCACTTTTTACTTCTGAATTGCATTTCTGTAACCAATTTGCATTACTTTATGTTAAGTTTCACGTGCCATGTGTCAGCTAAATTACACATCAGATCTAAAGATTCAAAGCCCTTTGAATTCTTCTTAGCGGCTACGCCATATCTACTATTAATTCACTTGTGTGCCATCAAGGAATTTCACAAGTTTTGAAATGTTTCTGTGTCTGAAGACTTGTGCATAGGATAGACTACAAAGACCTGTAAAGATCCAAAAAGGGAGCATTTAGGGATATCTACCAATACAATTTATACCCTTCTGTACATGAAGCCTCTTATGTTCTGGCTTTTTTTTTTTTTTGTGCGTTCAACAATTACATTATTCTGTTGATTTATGAGGACAAAAAAGTCTATACTTTGTGAAATACAAAGCACAAATAAGTCTTGATGTCATCCCAGGAGAACCAGAGGGATACTGAAATATACAAATCATTAATAAATTATCATTGCAATAATGTCAAGTTGCAATATGCTAGTCTCCTTGAAATTCATAATAAGCATGAGGTTGTAAAAATATTAAAGCTTTAGAATACTTTTACCACCATTTATGTTTTAATTCAGCCACAGTGAAGTACTTCTAAGGTTCAATAAAAATAATGGAACCACGTGGACTGTGTAGCAGTGGGCTATATCCCATTCCCAGAAATACAAATTTTTAAAGATTCAGCAATATCACCAGATCTGACATCTTACTTTTCATCAGTTCTTTTGATTCCTGCATGGGCCACCCATGAAGTTGTCCTGGTGTAAATTAGTATTTTGTCTGAGTTTTTTGTGATCCAGACTTTGTTGAGAATAGAATATATGTATCAAGCATGATTCCCTTTCTTTATTTTTCTTTTTTTTTTTCTTTTTTCTTTTAATGCTTCTGTAAATCATGAAGAACAGAGATAGCCATGAATGACTTAATTCTGATCTTCCATCCAGCTGAAGTCAGCAGAGTAAAGACGATGTAAACAGGGTCAGAGTCAGTCTCTCAGTCACGATAAATTTCCGTATGCTGGTGGCAGTATGTTCAGAATGCTTTGAAGTGCTGGTTTGTCAGAGTTCACAACAGTTCATTTCAGCTCCAAATAAAATATTATCTGACTTTGCTGGCTTTCCAGCACCAGTCGATGAAACAGTAGAGCTGTTCTAATTCATTTTATGAATCCAGTTTTCTTACACTAGTTTCTTTATTGGAATTCATACAGAGCTTTCTTTAAACACAGCTTTTCAATGAAGAATAACAAAAGAGTGTTTACATAAGACAATAGGGCAGACATCATTTACTGTATAGGGTTGACTTTGAGTTTATGCAACTAAGACAAAGGGAAATGAACACCCCCATGTGGTATAACCTCTGAAAGAGTGTAGCTTTGTTATTTTAAGGCTTGAAATGCTGTACCTTTTAAAGTTTGAATTATTGAGGAATATACTCTACAACACATACTTTGTTCTACTGAATGCAAGCACAATAGTTTCCTTATGTGTTTTAATTTAGTGTACATTCAAAGCAAGACAACTTTCACCTTTTCTGAAGCAGTTTGCAATGTAGCATAAACAGTGTTTACCCAGTTCTGAGGCTTAAAGAACTTTCAGCATTTGTTGTTTTTATAGGTTTAAAAATGTCCGTACTAATGCTTAAAATAAGCCCAACAGCTGAGCAGAGCTCCTTGAACATTCAGTCTTTAATTCAGATGTCTCTATCTTTCCTTTTTTTTTTTTTTCTGGTCTGCTTTGTGAAGTTCTGAGCTAAATAGCCTCTAATACTTTTTCAAAGATATGAAGCTGTGTGCAGAAATGTTGAGGACGATGAGGAACATCAGGACCTGTGTACAAGGGATAATCCAATGGATTACAATTTTTCTACTTTTCTCTTCCAATTTTGTATAGTTTTTGGATTAAGAAATAACATCATAAGATAATTGGTTAAAGCACAGAAAAATGGAAACAAACCCATTAATGAGTAGGATAACAATGAAATTTTCTCATGACAATCATGCAATCTCACAGGACTGGCCTTGGTACAACACTATTATGAAGCTAGAATGAATTGAAAGAAATTAGTGAATATTGCTTGAAAGATTAAGAACTTGTTTTCCATATCTTTGTTTGTTATAAGATCAAAAAAAAAAAGCATAAAAGAGTAGGAAAAAAAATACAGAAAGAGCTGTTACTTGGAAGGTGAATAGTTCGTAGCATAGTGGTGTGTTAGTTTTCTTCTAGAAGAGACTGCCTGTCTCTCTCTCTTTCAGAGTGAAGTCCATGTAGTTGCTCAAGTATGGCAATTCTAATGGAAGAAAATAGGGATGAGAGCCTCTTATGAAGGGCCCTTTGAACTTCTTCCTTTCCTTTAGGTCTGAGTAAATCTGGATTTTCTGACCTACAGATCATCAATTCATTATCCTGAATGCCTCTCTGTGCAGAGGCTTTGTTTATTGTTAGTTTAGGTATGTTTTTATGGGTAGTTCAGGACCAACATGCAGGTTTGAGTGTTGGTTGGCCTAGTCTGACTTCAGTAGCAACTGTATAGGTCATATTTGAGTCTCAGGCATTTTAAACAACAGACTTTTTGCTGTGGAAGTTCTTAGAATCTTAAGAAAAAGAGTAAGTGGGGACCTGGAGAGTCCCACAGCAGTCAGGTACCACAAACCATTTCTAATGAAATTTGGATATGTTTTTAGTGTTTGAGTAGGGAAGACTATTTTATATCCTCTTACGTTCAGTCTGTAGTCAAGACTTTAGATCCCATTCTGTATTCCTTATGCTGGCTATGATAGTCTCTATTTGTGCTTCCCACTAAGTTGTAAGGGACTTCACCTATCCATTGAGAAAGCATACGCAAGATGGAGCGACATTTGCTAACTAGCAGCAGACAAATAATTTACCCTTCAGCCATCCTGCTAACAGATTAACAGTTAAAACACACTTTCAGTAGATAGGGGATAGATCATATAGTTTAAATGACAAATACTGCCCTTCCCCACTGGCAAGAGGCATATATGAATGACAGTAAATTAATAAACCAAATAAACTATGTAGTGAAGCCATGTTTTATTGAACTGTCCTGCAATATACCATTTAAATCTAAAGAAGAAATATTATGATATAATGGGAAATTTTATTATAAGGGATACACATGGACTATCAGTGCTTCAACTGTTAATAGGTAACTAAAAATATATAAAATGAACTGTGCATTTTTCCAATAGTGATGTTGAGTTTTCTCAGAATATGGGTGGATTCTGTAAACCACATTCACAAATCAGAGTTAGATAGTCTACTATTGGTAAGAATTTGCAGACTTGTCACAATAATTCTATCAAATTAAAGAGTCATCCCTCGATTGTCCTACCGGTAATGACTGAATGCTCAAACTGTGTACATCAGTCACTTCCCAGCTACCTAAGGCAAATTTGCTTTTAGTGAGTGAGACTGAAGGTTTCATTGTAAGAATTTGAAACAACGTATAATCAAACTAGTTCAGAGGGTTTATTTATTAAAGTTTGGTTGAGGACTATTATTGGCTTTTCCATATGAAATACATGAGCTGTTTTTTTTTGTTTGTTTGTTTTGTTTTTAATTTTTTTTTTTTTTTTGAGCACAAATGCTTGTTTTTCACTGTCTGTCAAAAACAACCTATCTCAGCTTCTTGTACAATTGACCGCTGTGATAAGCCAATGAGTTTGTCCTTTTTATCCATTAGACTGAATAAACATTGGGATTTTGCTCATCTTTTAAATCCATTATATGGCATTTCCCAGAAAAGGTAAGCTTTTATTTGCTTGTGTGGCAACTGTTTGAAATATGGCATTTTGAACCCTTCTCTCTTTTCCGCAAAGAAGAGTTTTCAACAAAGCATGAGTTTGGCTTTATATGTGGGTTTCAAGGGCTGAAAGCACTCCTTAATGTGAAGACATATAAGTTTAACACGAGGATACTACAAGATTATATCATCAGGTTGTTTATATTATCAGTGTTTTCCAGAAAAAGTTTTGACAACTAACTTCTGACAATAGCAGCAGCCTCCGCCCCCCCCCCCCCCCCCTTCCCCCAAGCAGTAAAAAAATCCCCAAGACTAATTCTCACAAAAGTAAAGAAGGAATCGCTGAAGACCCTATCTCAGCTTGGATTAATGCTGGCCTCTTTGAGGAATAATTTCTTTTGATGATATAATGGAGCTGTCTTGATGCTTTATATTCTTGTTATTTTATATCTATTTAAAGCTACATCAGAGATTTGAGTGTGAAATACTTCTTAAGTTTGAGACAAACCCTGGACAAGGTCTTCACAAAGAACAAATTTCAAAGAGACGCAAATACAGTATTTCCATGTGTGACAGTAAAGTCTTTGAAAACTTGAAAGAGGGAAAAAGAGAAAGGAGGTGCCACGGTAGAGAAATACTTCATCAGGAGCTACCATAGGAGGGCTACAGGATGGTGAAGGGCCCAGAGGGGAAGATGTACGAGGAGCGGCTGAGGCCACTGGGCCTGTTTGGCCTGGAGAAGAGGAGGCTGAGGGGAGGCCTCATGGCGACCTACAGCTTCCTCACGACAGGGAGCGGAGGGGCAGATCTCTTCTCTTTAGTGAGATCTCTTCTCTTTAGTGACCAGTGACAGGACCCAAGGGAATGGGGTCAAGCTGAGGTGGGGGGGGGGGTTCGGGCTGGACATCAGGAAGAGGTTCTTCACCGAGAGGGTGGTCACACACTGGGACAGGAGTTTAAGAAGCATTTGGACTGCGATGGGAGCCATCGGGCTCCCAGGGCATGGTTTGCCTCGCATTGCACAAGTCTCCCCTTCAGACTCCATGCAGCACACTGGCAACACGTGGCACTGAGGAGGGTGCTGAGCTGTTCTCCTTGTCCTGCTGGAGAAGCCAGGACAGGCAGCAGAGCTGTAGCTCCAGGAGTGCAATTGGAGCCCACGGAATCAGCTCCTCAGCTAAATGCTCCCCGGGGCTGTGGCATTTCCTGACCCGGTGTGGTACAGACACTCACAGACAAAGCGTTTGTTTATTATTTATTGTAATATATCTTGTTTATTTGAACAATATATAAACAAAATAATAACAATTGCAATATATATTGCAATTTTTGCTCAGAGCTCCTGGAGTGAGTGGACACTCTCCAGGAGCAACAGATGGTCACTGTCCAGGTGGAAAGAGCAGTCTCTTCTTCAAGCTTCCCTGCAGCGGTGTCTTCAGCTGCACGGGGTGTGCCTCCCCCAGGGGTGGTTTTGCTGCGGAGATGCCATGGAGGAGCAATTCCCAGCTGAGCAGCATCGTCTCCATGGGCAGCGTGCTCAGCTCTGGGGCATGTGGCAAGCAGGGTGTCACTCCTTCAGCCTCGCAGCCACCAAAATCATCGCTGGTGAAATCCCTCCTGTGCGTGCTTGCCACGAGGATGGTGGTCAGGTCAGGAGGTGGGTGACAGCGGTCGTTGAGGCACGGGTGGCAAAGTTGGTGCCTACCAGCATACAGACACAGAGCTGCAGATGTCTGAGGTGGAAGGTGTGCCGAGCATGCCGAGGTGTTTCCAGAAGAAGAGCATCTGGCACAGCGCAGCTCTGGGGCCACCTCGTGCTGCTGCAAACGCTGGCCTCTGACTACTCGAAGGTCAGGTAGGTGTCCGAGTCGCCCTGCTTCACGCCAAGCATGAGCTCGATGGAGAGGCTTTTGTTGGAGCCTTTGGTGAGATTGAACTTGCAGAAGCGGGTGGAGGGCAGCATCGTGAGCTTCAGCCGGGCTGACTGAGGCACAGCCTCCCAGGCTTCTGCCACCAGCTCCTGGAACCACTTCGCCGTCTTCTGTACATCCAGGTAGGAGCTGCAGCAGAGGGTGTCCAGGAGGCTCGGGTCCTGGTTCTTCAGCTCGTGCTGAGGACGGTGGAGGAAGCACAGCACGTCGCCCAGCATCCGCTCCCGTGTGCACAGGCACTGCAGCTCCACGCGGAGGCAGGAGTTCCTGGCCAGCCTCTCCCCTTCGGTGCCCAGCTCCAGGTGGAAGGCGTGCCCGGGTGGTGGGTTCAGGGGCACGAGCAGGCGGTAGATGGTGTCACACTCAGTGGGACCGGAGGCGCTGCCCACCGCAATGGCTGGCTGCAGCTGTGGCATGAACTTGTTCCTGGGGAGGCCCTGGCAGGCGGCGAGCAGGTTGTCCACCAGTTCCTCCACGACCATGCACGTTTGTTCCAGGCTCCTCACCGGCCACTGCAGGGACCCGTTGAGAAATCTGCAGGCATCCAGAATGTCGTCGGGGTCTTCCTCGGAGGAGTCGTCTTCCTTACTTCTGGAGACGCCTTTCTTGGTTCCGCTGCGCAGCTCACGGCAGAATTTCATGAGCATGCGGCAGAGCACAAAGAACAGGACGATCTCTCCGGTCAGGACCCAGAACTGCCACTGCTGCAGCAGCGACAGGAGCAGGGTTCCCACACGCGCCCAGCCATGCTCCTGCTCAATCTGCTCGATTTCCAGCAGCAGCTGCGTCATGCGAGCCTGCAGCTCCTCTGCACGCTGCTGCATGCGCGCGGTTGTAGCCTCATCCAGTTCATAGCCAACTTTCGGTGTGTTCTGAATTAAGCGCAGGAAAGCCAACACGAAGAAGAGTTCCGAAATCATGGTCTGCGAGAGTTGAGAGAGAAGGGGGTCAGTGGGGCTGGGTGGGATCTGGCTGGCGGCCGAGGGAGCCAGGGCAGGAGCTACAGCCCCCTGGAGTCGGGTAGGAGAAGGGGTGAGGGAGCTGGGAGGCCGCAGGGACTGTGGCCAGAGCTGGCGGTGACAGCCACGAGCCCTGCCTAGAATGGCTGGGCCCTTGCTGCAGGCTCAGCAGCCCTCGGGGGGCTGGTGTTTGTGCCCCGGCCCTGGCCCAGCCCAGCCTTCCCCCCGCTGCTTCACTCACCTCGCCAGTGGCTCAGGACAAAGTGAAGCAGCGCTGCCTGCGGCTGCCTTAAAAACAGTCCCCCCATTGTGACATGTCCTCTGTGCTGTCACCCGCGCCCCCGCCCTGCCACAGCCCCCCGGCCCTGCCCTCAGTCCCCACACAACCCCTGGCATTGCCCGAGTGCCGGAGCTCCTCGGGTTCCCCTTGCATGGCTTGTGGGAGCCCCCAGCGCCATCTGCGGAGAGAAATTTGGGTGATGGAGCCTGTGGATGCTGTGCTCCTCATGTGCCATGACAGCGCAGTGCTTGGGAGGAGATATTTCTGGATGGGGACGAGGCTGTGCGGGAGGGGAGGTGCCCAGCGCTGCCGGAAGCTTGTTCCTGCCGTGCCTGTGAGGAAAAATGTCAATAATTTTTACAGAATCACAGAATTGTCTAGGTTGGAAGAGACCTCAAGATGATCGAGTCCAGCCTGTGACCTAACACTAACAAGTCCTCCACTAAACGATATCACTTCCCTGGGCAGCCCATTCCAATGCCTAAAAGAAGTAAAGAAGTTCTACCTAACATTCAAACTAAAACACCCCTGGTGCAACTTTAGTATCAAGCATATCCCCAAACGCCCTGGTGCTCCAAATCAAAAACTCATGCGTCTAGATACACCAAATTGATTTCATTCAGGGAAAGAAAATAACGAAGACATGAAGTAAAGTGACTTGTTATTATGAAATATTATGAAAATATTCTGAATGTGAAGAGTGGGACTTACAAAAGTATATTAGCATGGCACATGTGCTTCATAGACACCCAAGAAGATGCCCACAGATCTCATGGCAGATAACTCTGAGCTGTCCCCAGGTGAACCTAGAGAAACAGAAAGCACTACAGCTGTACTGAGACTGCACTGCTGGTGAATTTTAATACCCTTAATGAAACACTTAAGCCTTCCTTTAAGCCCTTGATAAGTGGCTTCCACTAACCTTCTACATGCCTATAGACCTAAGGAGAACAAAATTATAATTTTCATTAATGCAGTGCTATTTTATAGGGAGATTCCAGCTTGGGAAAGAAATGAATTGAGATCTCTCCACTTTGCTCTAGTGCCTAGGGTAGAGGAGATCCAAAATCCATCTTAACGATGATATATGGCTCAGGTCCAGTTCATGGGGATTAAGGTTGCTTAGCTCCTCAAAAGGATCCTAACTCAGATGTTTGTGATAATGTAACTCTTCAAGCTTAAGGCTTTTCATGTAAGTCGTTCTTTCTTCCAGCCATCAACAGCTGCTAGAAAGCTGTTTGAGCTTCCAAAATATGAAGTAGGCGTGCACTATATGCTGACATACAAACTCCTCTGCATTATTGGTACCGTCGGCACCTGACTCATATATTTACCATAAATTAAGTTACTTTCCCATTTTGGTTTTATTTTGATGTCCTTATATGAAAAGTTAATCACTTGTACATTATTTGGGCAAACAAATATGAAAAATATTGAGATAGATGAAATAATTCAATCTAGGCCAGCGTGTTTCTACTTCAAATATTATCCATATTTAACCTTTCTCTGCATAGGTTAGAATCTCATAATATTCTTCTGAGATCTTAATTCTTGTTTTTCTAAATTATCTGGGCTACTGTACTTTGTGCTTGGTTATCAAACTTGCTGAATTTAGGAACACTGAGGATAGGTTAATGTGTTCTCCTGCTGCTGATTATGTCAGAATGGACTAAGTCTATGAAATACAAATATCCAGGATGCCAAAGCAAATATTCCGATTCCCTTGAACTCATTAGAAAAGTTTATTTTAGGTGTGATAGGATGTGAGTTATTACTCCAGAATATAATAGATACATGGATTAGGATGGGGGGAATTCATGCATAAAGCAGGTCAGTGTCTATGGGAAGTTAATACTTCCTTTTTGGAAGGTCAGATGTGGCTTAATTTATGAACACATTCTTAGTTTACAAATATTTTTTTGATATTTCATCACTTATAGGTAGGCTTCCCCCTGCCCTCCCCAATCCTTTCTGAGTTTCTACCTTGAATGGAAATAAGGTAAATCCATTAACTGGCTCATATTTCCTGCTTAGAGGGGAATGACAGCAATAATTCAGCAAAAGCAGCATATAGGAGTGTGAACACCATGCAGAAAGTCATGTAGCTTATTGAACTTAAAGTTAAAACATGAGGCATGTCAGTATCCGAGGAAATATCTGGTGCATTTTTGTTTCTTTCCAAAATTGTAAGTCTGATATTGTGTTATGTTAACAGAGCAAGTTGCCATTCAGTCTCAATTAAACTGCCAGAGCTGTAAGATAATAACAGCAGGAAATTCTTGAAAGATAATTTCAAGATGGTAGCTACAACTGGACTTCTCTGAACTGATTACAGTTATAATTATATTGTGAAACATACAGTAAACCTAAAATGCACTTGATTCTTTTTTTTTTTATTTAAAATAGTAGTGAAAGAAAACATCTTATCTCACTTCGCTTCCATGCCATACCCAATACATTCATTCTTGAACTCCTTCTGTTTATAGCCTGCAAGGGACAAGGTTTATTTGAACTGGTTATGTTTTGAGTTCATGTGGGTTTCTGCCTTCGACTGCAGAATGTACTCCACAAGTTCTCGTGTCACTCTGCCTGGCTATTCTTTTTGTTGCTGTGCCAGGGTTTATCACCACTCACTTCTGGATAGTGTTAATGATGCAGTCACTTCCTGTCTGCCAAACAATCGTAACATTCGCCAGACTTCCCTGCGTGTAGCGCAGCAAGTCAAGTATCATTACCTGAAATGGTAAAAAAAAATAAAAAAATAAAAAAAAAAGTTAATCCTGTTTATAGAAGAAACCTTGATAGATGCTGAACACCCTTTTGAAAGATTAATGTGAGGAAAAGTCATTTTGGATATCTTAGCAGCATTTCAGCTGAATGACACTGGCTTCCCAACACCCATTTATCTCCTTTTTAAATTTGTGATGGAAGCGAGCTCCCCCTTCTCATCTTTTACTGCAACAAACTGTGTTTTAAAGGGAAATGAAAACCAAGAGGAAGCTAACAAATGATGAAGGGATGAAATTGGTGCTATGTCACTGCCCAGTGCTGTGTCAGCAGTAGTGTGATATGGCTGACACAGATGGTTCTCAAACAACCACAGTTCCAAAGCCATCTCTTCTTCATAAGACACAAGACATGTTTTATTAAGTGGGCCACATGGGAAGAGGTGTGAACTATAAAACCTTACAGGGAAAGCCAGGGAAGACAGAATAAATGTATTTGAATAAATCCAATTAAATGGTAATAACAATAAATGCTAGAGAATTCTGAGGAGCAGAAATAGCTGTAGAGCTCTTGAAGATAGACAGGTTTACGACTACAAATTTCTTAGCAAATAGTTAAAAGATTATGATATTTACTTCTGGAAAAAATAGCGTTGTGTTGCCAACTACGCCAATAAGAGCAACTTTCCAAATATTATGTATTTTTATTTACGTAAGCTTCTATCTGTTCAAGAAAACAGCTCCTGTTCTTGACAGCTGAAGGGAGAAGTTGTAAATCAGAACTTCCCAGTCCTGTGTGATACGAGATGAAGCCAACTCAGTGAAGTGGCACATAGGATCCTCTTCTCGATATCAGGTGGAGAGTTAAAGCCTGAGGACATCTGTTGGGTAAACAAATGTTGTTAGAGGGTCACTTCCATTTTGTGGAGAATAACAGAGACAAAAACTTGCATGGGAGGTAGCTTGTTTCTAAGGATGGATTTGAAGTGGAATTTAGATCCACAGGTAATCTCTGAGAGGAACATTATTCTGAGAAGGCTTTTGTTTTTTGAAAGTTGATTCTTTCTTCTGACTTTGGACTGGAAAACACATCTCAGACCAAAGGAAGATTTGTAATGGAGGTTTTGTGAAAATAAACCTTCCTTGTTAAAATTTTTCTGCCTGACCACATTTACATCATGTAGATTTGTCCAGATCTGTTTTGGAAAGCCCACTCTTTACAAGGTCCTTCCTTCGTACTTCCATAATGCTTCATATCTTTCTTTGATGACATGAGAAAAAAGTAAAGGTTTTCTGTATCTCTGGAATTCATAGCAGCTCCTGTGTAATTGTGAAGTGGACAGAGAAGTGACAGCTCATTTAGAGCTCATAAACAGGACTCCATCAGCAAGCTGAAACTTAGGCAGCAACAGCTGGCAAAAGCTGTCCTGAAATATGTGGGGTGTGTGCCTTGGGGTGGGAGGAAGAAAGGGAAGGAAGGATTGCTTTGCATCTCTCAACCTTCAGCACTCCCATTTTGTCACCTCATTGGCAGTTTTGACTCATTTCTAACAACATGCTGGCATCCTTTCCCCAGTTCAACCAGTCGTTGCCAACCCCTGGTGGTGAAAAGGAGCCTGGTTTCTGACAAGCAAAGGAAACCCCTCTGGTCACATAGATCATCCTGCACTTCCACAGACAGGAGAGCCCAGCTCAGAAGGTCTTGGTTTGGCACCAGATCTGAACTAAAAAAGCGTGTGTCTTTCAGGCAACCCAGGGGAGATATACTGCTCAGATTGCTCTGATCTTTAGCCAGAAGTGGGGATTCTTGACTCTGTAGAGTCAGGAACCAGGATTTTCAAAGGAAATTAAGAAATGTCTCCACGTCAAGTTAATTCTTATAGTGAACTGTCTGAGAAATGGAAATTCAGTGTTCCCTATACTTTTCTTCAGCTCCTGTGGAGAAACTCTTAGTTTCAAAGAATAAAGAGAACTAAATTTACTGTTCTTTGCTAAACAGTAGCATCTGGATTGTTGTGATTTACAACCAATTGTCAGTTTATTCATTTGTGTTTCCTTTTTTTTTTTTTTTTTTTTGGTGAGTTAAATGGGAGTGTAACTTGTTAAACAGCTGTTGCTCGGTACACCTACTGACTTCATTGAAAAATTTGAGGCTCTAAAATCCTGTAAAACAGCAGTGTTCCCATATAATCATAGATATTTATTTTTGGATATTTCATATAAAATTGAGCAACAGGGTAATTGTGGTTACAAACTTGCAATCTCTCTGTTCTTTCAGATTCTTCTTTCTGTTTTCTGGAGTTTAATTTTGGGCTGGGGAATTTTTGGGTCCTCACTGTATATACCAAGCCTAGCAAAGTGTCAGTGGAATCCGATGACTGAATCATTCTGATGGCCATGCCTATAGCTGTGGACTGAGTCATTGCAGAAAGCACAGACTAACTCATGGTTTTATAATCAGTTTATTAGAATTAGGATTATTGGAAAAAGGATATTGTCCTTTATATATTTCCATATACTTTTTTTTATTATTATTTTTATTTTTTTCCTACTTCATAACAAACAGATTGCAGTATCTCCTTTCATATGTTGATTCTCCTCAAATGAAGGATATTTCTGAAAAGGAAAACTGACCTATGCCTTATGTGGTATAAAGACATTGAGATGAAGGTATTATAAATTCAGTTGGATGCTTCAGTGTCACATTCCCTCAAGTAGTAACTTTAGAAGGACTGCATGAAGTTTAGATGGTCTAAAAGCTTTGTAAAGACTTTTCATGGCTTGTGTGAGATAAAATAACTCTGCCCATTGGATTTGAATAAAGCCTGCTGAGGCACAGACTGAAAGACCCTATTGACTGGCAGTACTGAGATGAAGCCTCATTTCACTGGAGAGCTGGGAAGAGGGAGGAAAATCAGAAGATGTAATGGCATTTTTTTTAGTGATATTGTTGTAGGAGATCAATATCTTCTGCAGAATTAGCTGGGTGGGGACAGAATGACCTGCTAAGCCAAGTCTCCTTTCTCTTTCCAAAGCCTGGGAAACCAACTCAAAACAATCTTTTAAAATGCGGTTTTACGACCAGGCAAAAGTTAAAGTGTGGAAAATATATTAGTGCAGGCACATGTACTTGCTTGCCTTTTGCTGTAGTGACTGATGATAACCTAGTGTCCTTTCCAACCAAGTGAAAAAAAGCAAACAAAAAAAAAACAACCAAACAACAGAAAAGATCAACTTAAGGAAAAACTGTAGATGAAATATTTTTCACTTTATGCAAGCAGTTTGAGTTTAGTTAAAGTAATCCCATCTGAAGTTAGTACTTACTGACTAAGATACAGAATTTGCAGGAAGTTCCTGGCACTCCTTTTGTAATCCTAAGTGAAATCTAGGCTGGCTGAAACAGGACAGAAATGACTCCCTTTGCCTGCCTCACCTCAGCTCTTGGGATCAGGTTTGGAGATTTGCATAATGCAGATCTGGTCTTTGAGGGATTTTTTTTTTTAATATGTATTATTATTTTATTTTTATTTTGCCATACAAATAGTAAAAGCAAAGGAGTTCATGATGAGATCAGAGAATACTGCAGGCAACAGAGGTAAGAAGGAAGGATACTTTGGTTTCTCTTGTTTATTTTTCCATGAGCTTGTCATTTTTGTGACCCTTTGCCTATCTGTTATATATTTGTGTTAGTACCAAGAGTACCACAGCACTTTACTTTGTTCTTTATTACTTCAGTGACATTTTTCTAAATGTATTTTTTTGATACCAGGAAGAACCAGGCATCTATTTAGAGAGGGTGATTAGTAGTATCCTTTATTAGGTTCTTGTCCAATTACTCAAAGCCTAAAGTGGGCTAAAATTGAATAGTGGAGTGAAACATACTCCCACAATTATTGTTATCCATCAGGTGAAACTCGCATCCTTGTTGAAGATGTTATTTGAATGAGTCACAAGGTAGTAGCGCATTTCCTGCTCATGATAGATATATTTTCTTAGCTGAGTCTTTTATTCATACCGATGGCATGTGTTGGCAGAGTTTGGCAGAGTTTAGAGGAAGTCTATGAAAAGTACATAGGAAATTCTTACCTGAAAATGCCAGAGACACCTCCTCCTCCTCTCAGATTTGTTCCTGTGCATGACTGGGAACCCACTGATATGTGCTTTGAACTCCACCTGCGGTGCTTACTCACAAAATGTGTTTTAGAGCAAACTGTTGCAAGTCATTGCTTGAAGGTAATGAATGGATGTCACCTTGCAAGGAAAGAATAAAATAAAATTTAAAAATCCCCTAAATTATTTTGTTCTTATGTTCCGGTAGGATGTTAAATGGCAGCATCCGTGTGACTCAATGCTTCCCAGTATTAGGGTTTAAGAGAAGCTGGGTTTTTATCTGAGGATCTGTTGCTTATTTATTGCTTTGTTTCTCTTCAAACTTTTAAAGTGTAAAAATCAGATGTGCACAAAGAACTAACAGTTCAGTAGTTAATTTCTGATTTCTGGCTCAGGTCAGGGCAGATTTTAGTGTATTCAGTCTGATAATCACAGCCTCATCCCTTACTCTTTTTTACAGGTATTATTTCATCAAAGGAGGACCTGTAGTTCTGAGCAGCTCATTTCACAGGCACTTCTCTTGTGGCAATTTCAGAACTTTTGTTTCTTTGTAAGCTGTTGCTGAACACTTTCAACGAATTATTTTTAGTCATGAGGTTTGTCTTTCCTGATGCTCCTTTCAGGAGAACATACTTTTGCAAGGCATAAGTTCCTGGCTAAGTAGAAAAAACATGCCAGGGTGAGATGCCCAAGAGCCAAGCTGTGGGAAGAGCAGCTTGGGTGCTCTCAGAGACACCTGGGAAAGTACTGTAGTGAATGAGATCTGCCAAATTTTAATAAGTGAGGGCAGTGGTTTCATGTTAGATATATTGCTACTACTCTTATGGGATAAACCCTGTATCATAGATCCAAAACTGTCAACTGGATCAGCGCTTGGGGTGGTCTCATTGCACATGGAGTGTATCCCTGCATCTCCTCCAGCTTGGGAGGGGGGCAAGCACTTCATTTCCCTCCTTCCTCTCCCATGTTTGCGTCAGAGCTGAGTCATCTTTTGAACGTAAATGCTGAAACACCCAGGGCACTGGTGCTAAAAATGAAGCTGTCTTTCCAGCACTGACACCCCTTGCTCCAGCTCTGCAGATGTGGCCAGACTAATAGTTCTTTATTAAATTAACATCTCTGACTGTTGTCTGCAGGAGCAGCTACTGATGTAATATCTCTCTTCCCTGGCTGGGTGGCTTTCAGACTTTGGGCAAGCAGAGTGCCCAAGGTGCCAGGAAAGGGAAGAGCTGATGGAAGCCTCAAGGCACTTGTGTGTGGTGAGTTATTTCTGAAGTCTAGCAAGAGAGTCCCATGCTTGGGAAAGGTGCTTTTTCATGTAGTTAATAGAAACCAAAAGATATACCTGTCTGTCACTATAACCTTAAGACCATCCTTTTCACCACACAAATACAGAGCTATGATTTCATAACTGAGTCTACTTGTGTAGCTGTATATAAAGAGAAAGTGTCTTGACTTAGCTTAGGGATATGGTTTAGAGGGGACTGTTAGCGTTAGGTCAGAGGTTGGACTCGATGATCTTGAGGTCTCTTCCAACCTAGAAATTCTGTGATTCTGTGACTATAGAGATGCTAAGGGTTGAGACCAAAAGAATGGTTTAGGCTTGGCATTGCAATACTATAACGACAATTTCTTGAAATACATGGTGTCGTGTTGGCAACCTGGGCTCCCTACATCCTTGGTCTCCTCTCGGGGTAGGACACCAAGTCCTGGGTTAGAAAAGATGCATGATAAAATATTTTCAGGCAACTGGAGGATCTGAAACTGGTTCCTCATTGAGTCTATTAGCTGAATGGCAGTTGTTCCTCCTGACTTGTTAGGAAATGGGGTGATGAGCTGTGCTACGGGAGGAACCCTCAGAAGTGCAATAGATGGGGGCTCAAACAACTTTGAATTCCAGGAAGCTGATACATGAGACAGAAGTCAAGGTTTGTTGGTTTTAGCTTTGGATTTCCCTCCCCCTCCTCCAGGGCTGGGAGCTATACAGGTAGCTATACAAGTTTGTTGCTGGGAACCATGGGACCTGCCTTCCTGGAGGTATCCAGACAATCCGAGCTCCTCTGACTTTGCCCAGAGCCCTTGGGGCTTAAGGCAGCTCTGACCAGAAGCAAGACGGATGCTTCAGCCCCAGGCATACACACTCTCAGTTGGGTTATAATGGATCCATCTGGCCTGTGGGCAGGACGAGCCTTCTCTCTTGTCATTGCAGACAGACTTGGCTTTTAGATGCCTTTAAAGTTCAGCACTGCTTTAGGGAATGAAATTCAATCTGTAGGTGACTCTTTGCATAACAACTTTCCTAAAGACAGGTGTTAAATAAGTGACCGTGTGCCTTTCTTTCAAGCAGAGTCTGCTTGTGCTGGTCCAAAATTAACATGGCTTTCCCCTGTATTTTTCCCCCTCCATTCAGTTAAAAAGAAAAAAATCTTTCCCAATCTTAGCAAAAATGAACTTTTTTATTTTTTATTTTATTTTATTATTATTATTATTTTGGTGTGTGGTTTTTTCTGTGCAGGAAAGCTTTGGAGCTGTTCAGAATTTTATGGGAAAGAAGCCAGAACAAGGGACCAAATAATGGTGTGTGAACTTGTATAAAACAAGAAGAAAAGTAATGGCCAACCTCCTTTCCTCCTAGAATATCTGTTATATAATTCATGGTCTCTCTAGGATTTCTTGCAAAAACAGGATATAGTAAAATCTTTTAAGATATACAAAACTGCTATTTTGGTGCTAAAAATATGGGGAAACTAAGATTATACACTCCATGGTGAATGTCATAAATGGGGGAAAAAAAAAAAGACATATTAAATGCCTGAATCCCTTTAGGGAGAATATGACAGATTCAAGACAGATGCATGTGAATAAATCTTCTTTTAATGAACGACACTTAGCTCTGCTGGGCTGTATCAAAAATATTGCCACGGTGTCTGTGTCTCTTCAGCAGCAGGAAGCCGAATTGCCAAAGAGGTAATATCCTGAGTCTGATCATTGTATCATAATCAAACAGACTCTAAGCAAGAAGGATAGAGTGTCTCACAAACCATATTGGATTAAACAAGCTTGCTAACTATCTGTAATTTCTGTGGGCTCCAATAACTGTCTTAAAGGGCTAGACGGGAGCAGGATCATAGAGTGCATTATTCCGAATGATCACCATCTCCCTGAACATTGCCCTTACTGTAATATGATGATGAATGCATCGCTATAGTTAATATTCCATTATAGACCTCATTTTCCCAGGGTCTATAACTCACCCATAATAATTTGCTGAAGGTTGAAACTTGGCAGACAGGGCTGCAGACCGGGAATTAATTTTGGTAACACTATAATAAGTGCTCTTTAATTAATGTTAAATGAAAATGGAATTCCTAAGAAATTACACACAGCAGTCATGCGACATACTGAATGAATTCATCATGATTAATGTTACTAAAATGAATATCAAAAGTGGTAAGTGGGATTTTCCTTTTATTAAAAAGTGTTGCCAGCATCCTTTTACTGATGTTTGGCAGAAAATTGCCTTTAAAGGGGCAGCATGAGGAAAGCACCACCTGTTTAAAAAGAAAAAGGAAAGGAACCAGGTTGGTCTTGTGTTTGTATGCATTTAAGTACATCTTAATCCTGCAAACCCTGATTTCTTCTGCAGCTTGGTATTGTTCAGGGCAGCTACCTAAGATCTGAGCTAGAGGTGGTGACAGTTCTGCTTCAAGCAGGGGAACTCGGCTACAGCCCTTTAGCCCAGTCCCTTCTAACTAGCATATCTATGGTTACATGACAGTAAAATTTAGGGTGTGGATTATATGGAGTTATATATGGAGTTATGTGTGTAAATATTTGAGGGATGGAGGGATTGGATCTATTTCAAGACATTCTTCTCTCACAAAGTAAAGTGATAATCTTTGTCCTAGTATTGAAAGCAGGGAAAGAAAAAGCAGAAAGGACCAAAAGCTACTAGTCCAAGAAAGGCAGACATTTGGTAACAGCCAGAAAGTATAAGGCACTGCTGTTTATTGTGTTATTTCCTGAGTTATTTTTGAATGTCCTATCCCTGTTCTTCACCTAATAACGCTTCTAACTGTCACAACTGAATAGCTTTCTAAAATTCAGAGACTTTTACATTACTCTTCATTGCTCAGAGATAAACTTTTATTTATTCATTCTGGTGTTCATTTTATTAATCTTGGGCAAGAGCACTAAAGACTAAGGAAATAGGGTTGGAGAATCATTATTGAAATGCACCGATGAACAGTGGATGGATCCCAAATGGTCTGATGAACGCTGCTATAGTTGCTGTATAGCAATGCTGGTGGACTACCTGAGCTGACAGATTTCCACTTGCTAAGGGTTTGGTGAAACTCAGCTTCGTAGCCTCCCTCTAGAACAGAGCAAAGAGGCTACCTGGGAAACAGCAAAGTTCATTGTCAGGGGAAGCAGGATTAAATCCTTCCCCCTCCAATAATCTCCTACGAAGGTATACAAAGAATCATTAGACCCAGACCAGTAGATGTCTGAGTATCTCATGCAAATAGTCCCTGTGACCTAGACTGCCTCTTCAGTGAGGTAACGTGACTTATCTGCTCTGCCAATGTATCACAGTCCTCTAGGATCTCCTTATAAAGATGCAATAAAATTACCCAACTGCAAGTTCCGTGAAGCAGCATGGCAGGAACAGTTTGCTAACAAAATGTTTTGAAAAAAAATATCACGTAGTTGATAAAGTGAAATATTTTGATTTTCATTGGACTCACCCAGAAAGAAACTCTAGTTATCTGAATAGGAAACTGGAGGGAAAAAAAAAAATATATATAATCTGAATTTCAGTAGACAAAATGTTAATTTGGCAAAGAATACTTGTACTTATTTACCAGAAAATTCTTGACCAGCTGCAGTTCTGTTGCTCAGATAAGTGGGGAAGCTTATTTCTACACAACCATTTTCCTTAGAAATAGATGACAGCACTTCTGTTGGCCAGGCTGTTACATGAATTGCTTGCTTCCATGGCAGTGGTGGCAGACTGCGCAGCCAGACTCTTTCTTCCTAGGCCATTACAGAAATTTCACTCATTTTTTTGTTTTCAGTCATTTAAGTAGTGTATTTTCAACAGCTCTGTAGGCCTCTCTTTCTTTCTCTTTAAAAGATTTTTTTTTACTTTTTAACATCTATATCATATACAAAACTGTTGTATGATTATCCTTACTAGTACATTCTGCTCTGTCTCCTGTGATGTTAGTGTTATCACTCCAAATGTCCCAGATCTGGCAAGAGGACATACAGCTAAACACAGACACACTGGTGCCAAAGAAAACAAAACAAAAATGATAGTCTCAAGCAGTCTTTCTTTGAATGTACACTAGTCTTTTATTGTAAGGATAATCAAATATAGGGATAAATGAAGAAAAAAAATATTTTTGTGGCAATTGTGGGCATGCAAGGGTCTGGATAAATTTCTGGGATTTATGGAGGCTCTTTTTCTAAGCCAGAAGATTTGAAATCCAGAGAGATTTGAAAGGAACCAAATCACATCACCAACATGACTGTGCAAAGGAAAGAAAGCACACTGGAAAAATGAATAAAACTAAACCTCTTTTGACAACTCCTGCTGACATACAACATCACCATCTACACAAAACAATGTTCTGTCTGCTTTATAAATCAAAATAGAGAAGATATCTCTACTTGAGATCTTCCATATTTCACCCAGTCTAGAGGAAAGGAAACTGTCTTTCTTTTTAACTTGCATTCAGCTTAATTCCCTCCAATTACCTGTTATGGTGTTCCCCTTCCTTCCTTCTTACTTATTCCCCGGTGCTAGGGGTCAGTATTTGGGCAGTCGGAAGCAGAGCAATAGGATGAGGTGGTAGCATGCTACTGCTGTGCTTCTCTTCTCCTCTACCCATGGGGCAGCAGCCACCTTACAGAGGTCAGTCACCGATGTTGTGGTCTGGATTTGGACTGTTTCCTTCCAGTTCCTGCTGGGAGAATTTTTAGGGTTTTGATATTTGTCAGAGAAAGAAGCAGCAGCAAAATCTTGCCCAAGGCTAGATGGTATTGACAGAAACGTTGACCAAGACAGGACAATACTGTACGGTGTGACCCCTTATGGACAGAAACGTGTCTCTGGTATCAGAAGGAACAGCCTGGTTTGGATGACATTGTCCTCCTTCATTTTACTTTATTTCCTGCAATGGTTCCATGATACCAAGCCTTAATATTTTCCTAATTAATTCTTTCCCTATTTTTTTTTTTTTTTTGGTAATTCAGATGTTACAGTCTGTTCTTTTGATACTTCTTTAATCGTGAGCAAATAGTATATTAAAATGTATGTTAAAACATACCTACAATGTCATTATATTGCTAAAAAAAAAAAAAAAAGAAAAAAAGAAAAAGAGAAAGGGGGATGGAGGGAATTCAAACTGACTGTTATAGTAAGGAAAAGTCAGTTTCCCTATAACTGACTGTTATAGGGAAAAGACGATTTCTTCAGATAAACAGGCTTTTTCTTAAGCATTTTGGAATTATTCTGCTATCAAGAGTCAACTGTGTATTAACAGACCAGGAGAAATCAAACAAAAAAAGACCAGACTTCAACAGATGGCTTTCAGGTCCCACATGCACACCTCTGTCCAACAATCTGTTTACAGTTCAGGTTTATTTTTTGAGTGATCGTCTATTTGGACAGAGATAACAGTGCTGTTTTCCCCAAAGAATGACTGATATGCTCTATAGTGTGAAGGAGAAGGATGAATTATCTTGGCCACATAGTGCTAATTTTGATGTGCACAGAGCTGTACATTCTCAGAACTGAGGGAAGCCTGAACAGACTTAGTAGGAAATATAAAGGTAAAATTGATTTATGCAAAGCTTTCTGTGGAGATATGATTCAGGAAACCTATAAAAGGTCAAACAGAGTCAGATGAGAGGTCTGTCCATCATGTAGTTTCCTCTCACTGACAATGGCTCTTAGCAGATGTCTAGAGAAGAGTTTAGGACAATAAAAGATAGGAAATAGATTGCAAGCACTGAAATTTTGCTAGCATCAAGGAACGAAAAAGGAAAAGGAGTTCCCTGAATTATTGCTTTCAATGGCACATAGTTAAAAAAAAAAAAAAAAATCACTTCAAAGAAACAAGAAAAAAGAATTTTTGCATTCAAATAGTGACAGTCTCAGCGATCCAGCCTGCCTTGCACACCATCAGGATTAGTGGGAAATGCCATGGCAATTTCTTTCTGGAAAATCTAGCCACTTTTAATTTCAAATGTCTTCCATCAGACCACGACATTTTTGTATTTAAAGCAGCACAGTCTGGAAATGGAAGTGAAACAGCATATGCTATGAATGAATGAAGGGAAAGTAAATAAAGACTAATATCCCATTTTAGCTTGAAAAAATAAGCTTATACCAGACCACATTTGTTTACCCTCACTTTCTGTTTGAGAGCATCCTGCATTTCCAGATAAGTGATACATGCAATAAAAATAACCTTGATACCTTGTGAGTGCTTGTGCTCATTCCGCTTTCAAAGTTTGCAAGAAAAGAGGGGAAAAAAAACGAACAGGCCTTGTCCCAGTGTAGTGCACTGAAAGTTGAAGGAATGTTCGCTGCTGCTTTCTGTGTTGTGTGTGTGACAGATGGGGGACAAGACCAGACCTTGAGAAAGCTCCAAGTCCCTTGCAATGCACAAGGAAAGGTGTGTAACACAATAAAAATGTTTTCTTGTTCAATGGGATGGCTCAGGGGTACAAATCTTACCAAGGGTGGAGTTCCCAAAAAGCAAGACTGGAAAAGACTGGGCTGGCCGGTTACCTAAGGGGGCTCTGTCTGTCACAAAAAAGTAGAAGAATCCAAAGGTTGAACATGGCTGGAAAGGATCCAACAATTTAAACTCATCAGTGTGGAAAACAATTACACACTGACAGTCCTCCACAGAGCAGGAAAAAAAAGAGGCAGGGGCTTATATTAACTTTTCATGTTTTCAACAATCAATCATTAATTAATTAAACAGTATTTGTAACTTTCATTTAACTATTTGCACTTTCATACTGTGCACATGAAATGATGCTTATATTTATTATTATGCAGAAGATAAAGCTGTGTAATGAGTAAGAGTAGGAAATAAACCATGATGTTCTTGGAAAATCTAGCTTCCCAATCTCACAAATTAAAAAAAAATAAAAAATAAAAAATTACCTTGATTTGGGTAGATCTTTTAGTTATAAAGGGTGGAGTAAAAAGTTTTAAGCAGAGGGAACAAGGGAAAGGGAAGCAACCACAGTGTAAGTCAGGTTATTCAGGAATTTATTCCAAATGAGAAAACTCAGCCATTCGTTTGGCTGAAAGGCCCAATAGATGAGCTAGATGGTTGCACAATTTGGGGCCCCAGTGCAGGTTATACAAGGTTTCTGTCTTGTTCCATTAAAAGCCCAAGTGAAGAAAATACACAGAGTGCTTGGTTAATAATGTTTAGGTATCAGCGAGGAGGATGTAGGCAAAAGGCACCTCAGTTCCACACAATGCCAGGTCTCTGGATCCTTAATTATTATTATTATTATTATTTTTAATAATGGTGTTTGGAACAATACCTAATGAAAAAAAGATGCAATGCAACCCTACTTTAAGGCAAAATGGAGCACGTTTCCATTAGTCTTATTTGAGCTCTGGTGCCAAAAGCTTCAAGCTCCACGAGCACCTTTCACAGGGTTATCTGATTGTCCTCCTAGCACATGGCATGCTGCAACTTAGAGCAAGCAAATTAAATGTAATCATATCAGCACACTGAAATTACACTCCTTTTCCATATGGGGCCTGTAGGCAATCATCATGTTGTTATCCATTTATCTGTTTCCCTCTAGGAAGTTTTCAGACTAACTAGCCAGAACAAATTCGAAGGCTCTGTCATAATTTCAGGAATTGCAGCACCAGAGGGCTTCTAACACCTCTCTTTTTTTTTTTTTTTTTTTTTTTTTTTTTTTTTTTTTTTTGCCTCTGAAGGAAGGGCTTTTGGGGTTAGTTTCTTTTTTTCTTTTTCTATTTTTTTTCTCCTTCTTTCCCTTTCCCTTCTCTTAATAATTTCTTATATTCAGTTCTCAAGGTAGAGAAAAATAAGGCTGCAGTATTTATCATATGTCCATGGTGACACTAACAAATGTCTTTCCTCTAAGTGCTGATATTATATAAGGCTGAATGACATCACACTGCTGCTTCCCGTTCATTCTTCCCTTACAAGGGCAATATTGTATGTTCAGTAATTTGTCAGAGATACTAAAAATGGCTTGGGAGCAACAATAATTGTGAATAGGGTGAGTGGGTTCGCTGTTATGACTTGTTTCAGGGGCTTAACTTTTGGAAAAGAGCCTAAAAAAATATCAACTTAAAGAAAAAAAAAAAACCAACAACGAATCTGGGCCATTTGCTCAGGCCAGACATTAGTTCCTTTTAGACCTTAAACCATCCCACACTTAATTGTAGGTCTGCTGCATTAGCTTGTAGGAGCAGTAAAAGCATGTAATTCGATCTAATCAGATCGGCACAGGAACAGGGCACTTGGTGCCAAGAGAGCCCATGGAACAAAAGGACAAATGTGATTGCAGAAAAGTAGTTTCACAGCACCGCAGGATATTCCTGTGGGACTAGTTGATCTGTCCAGAAGGAAGTGTAAGAACCAAAATGCATAAGGAAATGCTGGTGTTTAAGCTCTTTTTGTACTGTTGCAGCAAGGCACCAGCTGCAGCCCGCACAGAGCTGCCACTTGCTGAATGAAGCACTGGTAGGATTTCCGTCTCGCCCAGGTTTCATTGCCCATGAGTTGGGTGCTGGCATTGTGTTTGCTGGAAATAAATGTCTCCAGGAGGCAACTCACTCCCTGCTAAACTTGATGTTCAAAACAGGTATTGGGATTGTTCGAGTGAATTCTGTGCAATTCACGTGAATCACTGTTTGAAAAAGTCATTGCTGGGAAACTACCTCATACCGAAAAAAGGACACGTGCCACGACCAAGTGTTTTTTCCCTCCAGTCACTTTAGTGTTGTCTCCATGATAACTTCTTGAAGTGATAAATAATTGTTTGGAACTTTTCTTGAGGAAATTCTTGGAACATGTAGAAATTTTAGCCTCTGTTGGTATTTCTGCTCTCTCTGCTTTCTCTGCTTTCCATAATAATGTTCTATCCTCGCTGAAATGTGAAGTTTTATGTTGTCAGTGAAGATTAATGAGTGTGGCTTATCATGATTTTCTATCAAAGCGTTGCTTTAGATGTTCTGTATCTACATTGGTTTGTTGAATATCTTTTTTTTTTTTTTTTCTTTTAACCCCATCTAGTTTAAACACTTAATAGTTCAGAAATAACATGAACTGTTATTTCAGAAAATAACACCAACTGCACGTTGGGTGTAGGGGGCTGTTCCCCAGATTTTTTTAGCCTCATCAGAATTGCAGTTGATACAGTTCTAGTGGTCATGATGGATTGCTCATATTTGTTCAGCCCGGTGTTTAAATAAAAGTTTCAAAGACAGAATTGAGCAAAAATAATCCTGCTCACCCACCCGCCAGTCAAAATAGGAAAAATAATTAGGCAAAACCTCAGTGAAACAATTCAACAAAAGAGAAAGAAAAGGAATTTGGCTCTAACCAGAGATGGCAGCTAAAAAAGCAAACAAACAGAAAAAATACCTTGACCAAACTGTGCTAGTTTCAAAATGGAGTCTTCCAACTGAGAGTCAGAAAATTTGAGAAAAGCAAGTGCAGTTCATTAAAATACCATATATCTTTCAGGGAAAAAATAAACGAGTGTTTTTCTGTCTGCCACTATTCACTGATCAATTTATTTGGGATTCATAGGTCCCTTACTGAAACAGGAAATCAAATGAGAGTTCAGTGAGTTAGTAGAACAGAAAATTACTTCAAATGAGAGCAAGTTCTTGCTTGGTGAAGACCATCTTGGCCACAGTCCCAGCCCTTTCACTGGTGGCCTCTCAAGAGGTCAGCCCTACTGGCCTCTGGGATTCCTCTCCCCAACGCGCCAAGGCTTCGCAGACAGTTGCATCCTGGCTGCTTCTCTCTTGGCATTAGAGGGGGATTTCCTGCACATCTCTGCTGGTTCTTTCCCTTTCAGCATGCCCTCTTTGGAACAATTATAACATGGCCTTTAAATTATGGCATCACAAAAGCTGACACTAGAATTATTTAAGAATAGAAAGTGTGAACAGATTAAGTGGAGCATTAAAAAAGAGAACAATCTGATCTGTCAAAGTACAATGACAAATTCTATGTTTAGGAACAATAAGCATATTATAGATGTGCTACACATTTGTTTGACTGTGCATGGTTTATATAAACATTCTTAGCTCATTTAAATAGAAGTTCTAGCTTTGTCTGCATGACACTTTTGTTTCTGACAGCCTAAAAAGAGACCATTAAATAAAGCAGAAATTAAAAGGGAAAACCGTGACCTTGATTGTGATATAATTTGGTAGACAGTTAATTGGTAATTGAAGACTGGGTTTGACTTAGTCAGGGTTTCTTATTTCTTAATATTTATCTGATAGTAGGTATTTGACCAGCTGCTTAGAAAGATGAAACACTTTCAAATGTACTGAGTGTTCTTGGAGGCAGAAGTGGGAGTAAAATAGAACTTCTGTATTTTGATATTTCATCCCTTGTTTTATTCTATTTTGGGACAAAATACCTTAAAATGAAAATGCTCTGTTATGGAAAAAAAAATTGTTTAAATTATATATTAACATATCAGTTTTGAGATCAGAATAAAATAAGTTTTGAGATCAGAATAGCATCTCTGGACAGTGAATCTCTACCGAGATACGTAATTGAGATCCTGTATTTCCCTGTAACTTTGCTATCCAGCTGTGCTATAGATCCTTTATAAACTATTTGGTCTTCACATATTGTTGAGACACTGCAGCACCTCATGAAAACTGATTTATTTGATTTTTTTTTCCCCTGATCTTAAAATGTTGTCAATTAATTCAGAAATCTTGCAGATCTCATAACAAAAATCAGTCTTTTATCTTATTTGTCCAGGTAGTCTATGTTGTGTTTGCAGCTTGAATTCACGACACATTTTTGAACTGCAATAACTTTTTAAACCTACCTGTAGAGATGAAAAGTAGGAATAAAATGATATTTTGTAGAAATGTAATATATATAATTTATATATTTATGCATAAATATAAGTGGGGACATACTCAGGGACATGCGAGCAGTGTGCTGTGCTCTTCCAGCCTGGAAAGGGATGGAGCTCATGTCCCAACCATATCCAGACTACTGCTGCAGATAGGATGGTGGGACCTGCACATCCTTCCCTCCCACTGCAGGGTCTGATCCTGCACTAACTCAGCAGCAAGGCTTTCACACGCTGCAGCGGGTGTGGAGCCAAGCGGTGTCTGTGCCATTAAACCATGCCGTGATTTGTCCCTGAACACCCAAGTTTGTTTAATTTCTAGCTTTTCTGTGTTCTGAGTCCTACTTTTGTTCAGCTTCTCCGTTGTTCTGGCAGGAAGAGCGTTGCTCTGTGAGGGTCCTACCCGCTGGCTGGGGAGCTCTTATGGGTCATTTTACACATTAACTTTGAGTTTGGCTGTGGAAAGTTAGACAGCTTTTGTATTTAAAGAAGTGAACGTCCTGATGTCTGACTGCTCAATGGGATGGAAAACCTGGTGCTGCAGAAATGTCATCCTGCTTTTTATTGGTTTATTTATTTAATTTTTCACTCTTTGCAGAGATAACTTTTCTCTTTCCCAAAATGAGAAGTAGGAAACATTTACTTATTTGCCATCTGTTCTGGCTGAGGGATAGAGAGTGACCTGTTCAGTCAAGTTTTAACAGGATAGGTAACAGTGATATCTACAGGTTATGGAGAAAGTCATCAAAATAGATGGAAAGACAGAGAAAACACAAACGTAGGCTATACCAGTACTGAGAGACATTGATGTTGTAGCTGACATGATCTGACATGTTTGCAGTGCCATTTTTTGTTTGAATTGTTGCTTTTCTTCCTGAAAGTATTTTCTTTTCTTTTGTAACATGTTCACAACAGCACACCTTAAAAAACACACAGAACAACTGTACAAATTGCTGCTGGGCTGTGGACCTGTGGCTCTTTGAAATACTGAGGCGCTAACGTATTTCTGAACCTAGACATTCAATCTTAGATCTGCAATTCATTTTTGGCATACCATGCGATAAAGTGAACTTGATCTGATTAGAGGAAGATTGGTCACCGTGCAAAGTCATCATGCTTCAGTGAGTCTGTAGATCTCACCAGACTGCCTATCTATTATGAACCTTGTCTTTGAAAAATATTGGGCATGGTGGAAAACGTTTTGATGTGTAGTCAAATTCTCATTGTAGAGTCACTCAAAAATATGCTACTTCTTGTGAATGAAGAAAAGGAGGATTAGACCTGTGGTCATGGCCTGTACAGCACTAATGTTAGTGCAAGAGTAGATGGGATAGCATAGAATACAAGATAGATTTGAGAAATCTGGTATCATTGAAAAACAGGTTCCTGCTGTGTTTTTACCTTTTAATTTCAGTAGTACAGCAATGCCAGGTAGTTAAGAACAGAAATGTGGTGTAGAAGCAAGAATTTATATACACCTGGAGTGTGGGGTTATGGAAGAAATGGCTTGTGTTTCAAAATTGAATTCAGTTTGGTATACATGATATACATATGGTATCTGTTTGTTTGAGAGTACCAAGTTCCCTGTCATTTGGTCTTTGGCTGCTCTTTTTATTGTTTCTTGTAATGATAAGGAAATGGATTGTCTCAGAATAAATGAATGCCATATGTACTGAATGTACATGAAAATGTCAGCTTTTGTGTTGCATATTGTTAAAACCCCAATATGAATCCATGTTTGAGAAGCTCAGAGATTTTCTTCATATTAGCCAGCAGCTACTCTCCCGCCTCTGTACCAACAGTAGTCAAACCTCCTTTGCTGAAGCAAAAGTTTCTGTGACTCAGTGACAGAGCCTGCACTGAATGCTCACCACTGTTTTATTGGTTACAGAAAAATAAGTGAATGGATCATTAAGTTTCCAGGGTATGCTATTTCTGTTTGGACTGAAACAGCTTGGATGTGCTTTAAAGCAAGTAATGGAGCATTAATCTTTCTATTTCCCGTATATTTTTTCAGTGAATTTTGTTGCTAGGTAACATTAGATTTTTTAATTTATTTATTTTTTTTTTAATTTTTTCCCTTCATGTTTCCATGTTGATATGCCATGTATTTTTTTTGGAATATATGTTAGAGTGTAAGGTATGGATCTATTCTTTTTTCAAATGTCAGCACAGGAATTGGTTGTAATTAAATACAGTTAGTAATTCAAACTAAAAAAATTACTGAAAAATTAAAATCTAATGAATATGTAATTTAAAGTATGTATTATTGTCACTTTACAGTTTATGTTATTAGGGACCCCCCAGAAATGAATTTAATTATGAATTTAATTAACAGTGCAATGTGGATACAGTTTTCTTCAAATGTTGACAAAGAAGAGATTTCAGATGGTCTATGGACTTGGGAAATGGTGTTGTAATTTTGAATAATGATTAAATATAAGAACTTTTAAAACCAACGGCAAAGATGGAGTAGGTGGATTATTATCTAACCTTATGTGAAAATCACTTTCTCAGCTTTCTCACGTGTAAAATAAGATAATGATTAAAGACGTTGAAGGGATTTTTAAGGACTTTTAGATGCTTAACTCCAAATGAGTTGAGACATTTCTTCAAGCTTCAAAAAATCCTGGACTCTGAATGCACCTTTAACTCCAGTCCTAAGTAAACTTTTGCTATTTCAGTACCCCTTGCTGATGTCTGTTTCCTGTCTTGTATCATGAATCACATCTTATACCTCAGCTGAATATGAAAGGTACTACACTACAGTAATGATTAGAAATTGTTGAAAAATTGAAGCTGAAAAAAAAAAGAAAAGGAAAGTTTAACTCCTTTAGCAATACTGGTAACTACTTTAAAGCTCTCACTGATTTTGTACTCACGGGTTTTATGGTAGCATCCCAACTTCATTGTGCCAGAAGCTGAATAAACGTAACCAAAAGATGGCTGTGCCCCAAAGTGATTATCTTTATTCAGAGAGGTGATTATGTCTTTCATACTTCTCACCTGTGCCAAGAGACAGCTATCTTTAACCTCAGCTCTGCAAAGCAGTTGTGCCTGCACCATCCTGGTCCTTTTCCTTTGCAGCCTTCTGCTCTGTCCCATCCCTGCTTGGGGTCACTGTGTTACAAGGTGATTCTGTGATTTTAGAAATGAAACAAACATTTCCAGAGAGGATAGGCTGAGATGTTGAAATATCTGTATTAACCCAAATAGCATGCTCTAGATTTACATGCAGTTGAAGCTCAAATGGAAAATTCCTAATAAATATAGCATACATTAAACCAATAAGGCTGTACAGATATTTAATAGGGTTATGTCTACATTGCTTTGTAAGCCTCCAGGATTTAGCAGAGAGGGGTCATCTTTTCAGAAGAATTTTAGAACCATGCACTAGGATAACACATCCTTTTGTACTGCCATGCAAAATTATTAAAATTTTGCTCTTTGTTGTTAAATACCTCAGGATTTTTCTCTGCAGGAAGAACAGCTCTGCCTCTCTGTACATCTTGCAGATATCTTATCTGTAGGAACAAAGGTTCCCTAGAATTTGTATATGTTCTTTGAGAAACTGTGCCACCACTTTTCGGAGAGAGCACCAGGACTTTGTGTGTTTCATTGCACGAGGGCTTTGCCAGCTTGTTTACCAGAGAGGTTACAGCAGCAGATGCTGTAAACAGGCATACATTTTCCAGAACAGGAAGAAGAAACCCAGAAGGAAATCAAGATTACACTAGAATACTGTAAGTAATTTTAGAAAGCTGAATGAACGTCCAAAGCCTGACGAGCATTAGACCTTTATTTTCACAAAGCTTTTAAGCACAGGCCTAATTATAAACACATGCTTATATATGTTGCTAACCGACAAAGTACTTGCACGAAAAAGTAATTTAACAATAATATAATAGCTTCACAATAATAGTATCTTGTGCTTTTCCACTTATAAATCTGTAGCTAATGTAAAAGTAAATAGCACAAAGGAAATGTATATGGCTTTGCCTTTCCATGGCAAAAAGAGCCATAAAATAGCAGAGGTCATGTGGTAAGTGTGATTTACCTGAACTTTAAGTACTTTGAAAATGAAACACCAGGAACAGCATAATCAGTCAGGAGAGCAATTAGGGACTCCATTACCACTCAAGAGAAGCAGCAGAGACCATAATCACTTGCCCGAGGAAACAGTTTTCACATACACACTGAATTCAGCATGTTTTCTCTGTGTATCAGCAGCGTGTAAGTAAGGGAGTGTCTTAAGCTCTTGACAAGAGTAAGAATAATACGTAGGGAATGGCGCTGTTATTTGGGGAATCTGTCTAGTTGTAATTTATTCGTTCTGCTTCGTATCTGGAAGTAGTTGCTAAATACATTCAAAGTCTGGACTTGCTCAAGGTATGTGGAATGCTACTTTTGCTGACAAGGTTTGCTATGTGTCCAGCAGACAGGGGACACTGAGGAACCTTTTACTCCATTGCACTCTAAACAACAGGAATTGCTATAGTGGTTTGCTTAAAGGACTGCTTCTCTCCCAAACACTCCCTATAAGGGGCAGCAGAAAGACCAACAAGGACAAAGATGACAAACCAGGGATTTTAAAAGCATTTATTTAATGGAAATTTGGTGTGGGAAAAAGAAGAGGTGACTCTCGTGTGCCTGATATGAACCCCAATGCGCACACAGGAGATGGTGAATACAGCCTTAACTCCAGGCAAAACATATTGCTCAATGGCAGAACGATACAATAAAATGGTTTGACTTGGAAGAGGATTAAGACTACCCCAAATGCAATTTATAAAAGTGTAAAATGTTTAGAAAGTGTATTCAAGGCTCATCTTCTTTGTTTACTGTGTATCTCTTGTGTTGACATACAAATTTCAATAGTATTTTAGGCTTCTCTATAAAATTCAGTCCAAATGAAGCATTTTAATAACTAGAATTTGGGGAACAGATTAACAGAACAGAAGAAGGTCAAGATAGGTTTCCTTTTGGCGTACGTTCTGAAGGGCACTTACATAGTCTCTGAGAAGAGCCCAACTGTTTTAGGATCATAAAACCAACAGTTAATGGGAATTGTGAAGCTAGATATGTTTTAGGATAGGTCGCATGTGACTGAAGGCAATGTTTGCTTGCAACTGGTGTGTTAGTTTTGTATTTTTATTTACAGAAATGAATGTTAGAGAAAAAATCAACACAAAATAATGATGGTGTTCTGTAACAGCAAAACACTTGAAAAAGGGTCTGTATCTCATGGAGAAATTAGTATGAGTAACGGTAATAAAACAGCCAAATGTGTACAAAGGCAATGACTTTGGTATCTCAAGTTAGGAGGCTTGAATGCTTTCTCTTTTCAACCCTTTTTCATTTTTGATAAAGCAAAATACCTTTTTAATGCCCATAAAAAAAAAAAAAAAAAACTAAAAATGACTCAGTGCTTGTGCTCTGGTGTGCTGGAAGATACTACTCAATATTTAGAGAGGACTTATATGGTAGATAGACTGAGAGCAACTACAGTTCTGTGACTCTTAGCATGCCCTGCTTTTTGGCTTATATATATATATATATTATTTTTTTCACTAGTATGGATTTTGTGCATTCATCCAAGATATTCAGCCATCTAGTAGTCATACTGTTCCAACAGGGTTTCTGGACATCTGGAAATGTGGACTTGCCAAGTGCATTAGCATACAAGAGCTCCACAGTTCATGCACAGTAAATCTGGACCATGCAGGAAGTCTTTTCTCAGGTCCCATACAGTGATCTGTACACGTGCACAACAGCTGTTTGTGCATCCCTGGCTTCCTGGTAGCTTCCTGGAAATCTCTTGGAGAAATATGAGAAAACTGCATACACCTCACTACAACTGTGGTATAAGAAACTCATTTTGCTGTTGCATGTGTGCATAAGAGTAGTATATCGCTATTTTCAGGACTGAGTTTATAGTAAAGGAGAGTTAGTTATGCATTTTCTATTTCTGGGCAGCAACAGTTAAAGGAGATTTGAAAGCCAAATTATAACTAGAGCTGACTGCCTGTGTATAAATTTTGAGACTGAGTTTTAATCTAATGGTATTCCTCAGCACAGGCTCAACTGTAAGCTCATAAGTGGTTTCCTTGACAGAGGTAAGCACACATTAAGTCATTCAGCAGCAGGCAAGATTAAGTTAATAAGACTAATTACAGACACCCACACTCTTAAAATTAATCAATATATAAAAATAAATACACACACATATATATTTGAATGGGTGATGTAGTGACTATGTTATTCATTGCTTCTGAAAAATATAATCCAGATTGTTTGTGCTGGTGATGACTGATGAATATTAGCTCCATTGCTTGTTTTATTCATAATGCTTTCAAACTGCATTCATGTTCTTCCAAAACAGCCTTATGTTATGATGGAAGACAATTCCTTTATCTCCATACTTCCAGTGCAATTTTTGTTTAGTGATCTTCACAGAATCACAGAATGGTTGAGGTTGAGGTGGACCTCTGGAGGTCATCTGGTCCAAGCCACCAGCACAAGCAGGGCACTCAGAGCAGCTTGACCAGGAAAAACTGGGAGAAAGAGAAGTATGTGCTAAATATTGATCTGTCCCTTGGGAGAATTACATTTTTGTCATAATTGCAAGACAGGAGAATGTTTTGGGATGACCACACTTAGTGCTTGGGTTAATAATTAGAGCAGTGGGAATGGTGGGGTATTTGCTTTGTGTCCAGCCTTGACCTATTATAAAACAAGGTTCTTTATGGTGCTCATCCTGATTGTACCAGAGTATATCCCTGATAGGGGCCTTTATTTGTCCTTCTAGCATGAATGAGTTTGCTCAAAAGGTCCTATTCTAATGTGCACATATTATTGTCTGATATATGATATTTTTAATGCACTTCTTGGGTCACTTTTTTTTTTTTTCCTTTTTCTTTGTGTTTAGCATGATCTTATTGAATCAAGTTTTGTAACTGGCTCTCAGCAGATTCAATGTGCTGCAGCTTGAAGTGTCAGATTGTGGGTGGTCTGTTTCATTTGAGGCATTTTGAGCCAAATGTGAATAGAAAACAGCTTTTGTTCTGCAATTTTGGACTTTACCCTTAAATACCTACCAGACTGTAATCATCCACACATCACCCACTGCCAATAAATAACCTATTTTATTATCCAAGTCTCTAGATGGAGAGGAACATTTTTCCTGAAATCCTGAAATCAGCTAGAGGCAAGCAATATAGAGGGCCATCTTTTTTTTTTTTTTTTTTTTTTTTTAATATGAAAATGAGTTAAATATTTTATTAGAGTGTGATGTGATTATTTCTTCTGTTAAATAAGAGCACTGATACTGAAGTTAAGAACAGAAAGGGCAGTTTATTTTTTTCTGTGCTGCACACTGATATAAAAGAGAGCAGAATCTGGCCAACAGAGCTTTTGTATGTATGGGGCCAGAATATATGAGCAGCACAGAGGTTAAGAAAGCACCAAGTTTGATAACTATGATGATATAATTTTACAAGAGCCCTGAGAAATCTTGGTCAAATCTTAGGCTGCGTGGGCAAGGCACAGTAAAAGTGCTAAAAATAGAAAAGCTCCCTAGCTCTCCAAAAGCTCATAATCTAGGTGTCAGGTAAAGTCAAACAGGTGGATAAAAGAGGTAAGCAGTGCAGACAAAGCTGGCAGATGAATTAATGCGCAACTTAACAGAAAAGCAGATGCTTTAGACAGATTTTCCCCTAATCAAAGTTCAGCAGGACTAATATATAGACCATCCTAGCAGAGCTAAGTTTAAGGAAAAAATAAAAAAAGAGTATAAATGTGAATTTAACCTTCAAGTTTTCCTCTCACCTTGTTCAAATATTTGGAAAGTGCTTGTCTTCCCATCTTCTTGAATTCCCCAAAGGATGCTGACAGGGTTGTGTGCGGTAGCTTGTCCACACTGCTACAACAACAACTGATTTGAAAGGGTTCGACTGGATCCAGTCAAAACTTTTCACTCCCAAGGGGCTTTTCTATTATTTTTATGATACATCAGAGTTATACTTGTGATGCTGTTCCCTTTCACATAATCTCACAGCTATGATTTGTGGCTCCCAAGAGAGTACTTAAAGCACAGATGAAGGGCACTGGGTTAAATCTTGTTTTACTAGGCAACCTGCTTTGTATCATTTTCCTTTTCCTTTTTTTTTTTTTTTTTTCTTTTTTCATAGACCAAGAACAATTTTTTGGTGTACTGTATGCAAACAAATTCTGTCTATCAAATAGTTAAAGCAAAGGATTGAGATTCAGTGAGTGATTGAGTCAGCCTCTGGATTCCTTGTTGAGATTTTCTATTGATTTATTGTGTGGCCTCAGACAACTAGTTAATATCTTTGCCTCAGTCTATTCTCCCTCTTACTCGAAAGCCTATCCCAAGAGAACTGCTCTTCCTAAAGGAAAATCCCAGGAAACACAGTTTAAAGCAAATTTCCTGGTTGTGTTAAAGGAGGTTGAAGTCGAGGGTCACGGGACCTGCTGTGTGCCTGGCACTAAGCTGACCTGTGCATCTGCAGAGGTTACAATGTCATATGTTCAGGGTGACCTGGTGGCAGGTACATGCAGTGCTCAGATCCTCATCCACTTAAGACAGCCCTAAAATGAGGTATCTCTGGGTCTGCCCTCTGGGTCACACCTGGTGGCTACCTCTCAGAAAAGTGCAGAAATATGCCGGGTCATTCTTCATGCAGATGAGGGGTGATAGATCAACTTGTAGCTCGGGGACAGCTATTAGCAAGCCAGGTTTTCCACTTGCTACAAATCTTTCTGTATACCCTTTAATTGCAAGACAAAATCATTGCTTTTTGATAGCTACTCTGAACTGATGTGCTGTCAAAATGAAACAAGCCTTTTCAGGCAGGCTGCAGGTGTGATTGCTTACCTCAGACTTGTGCATGTAAAAGTAATTTTCATGACCCTTAAGAGCCTTATTTGATTGGCCTTTGAACTAATCTTTCCCCTCTTAGGACATGGACGGCACTGAGCTGTAGGAAACTGAAGGTGTCTTAGAAGTATTGGCAAGTCTTAGATATGCTGAAGTTGCTGCCTGCTGCACGGGCTTTCTTCTTCATCAAATCCTGGTGCTTGTTCCTGAGACGTGACACTGAGCTGCGTCACGCCGTTTTGGCCAAATGCTTGAAAGTACATCGAGTTAAAGGCAGTTTTGGCCTAACAGATTTGGGCGAGGGAGGTGCTTCGTCGTTAGAGGAGCCAGATCATGAGGCAATGAGGCAAATCCCCAGTGTCATGCTGCCCCCACAAAGCTGCTCAGAACTGTGTGCGTACAAGCCCCTTGAAGTCAACAGCAGCATGCTCAGTGGCTTCAGCAGGCGTTGTACAAAGTCTGTGAGTCACTGTAAAACTAGTGGAAATATTCTGTCATGGCAACGTTTGCCATTAAAAATACATGACTATTTTTTTTTTTTTTCCTCTCCCTAGTTTAATTAAAGTGGTTGTGTGGTAGTAGACACTGACAAAGTCCAAACATTTGGGAACTAATATCAGATAATGCTTTCATGGTCAGGTTAAATGTGCGTGTTTTGAGGCTCCGCATCTTTCAAAACTGTGTTTCCCATTCAACCCTTGAATCTGAATTAAAATGCAAAAACAGGCAGTGACTAGTGGTTCCTGTCTCAGATACCACTTGTCTTGCAATTTGAAGGTAATTTCTAAAGCAAAGAGCCTAAAATGATAAATCACATTTTAAACTTTTATCCTATCCCAAGCATAGCACTTCTAGATAGTTTCTTCTGTAGCTACAAGAATAATAGTGCAATAACTGATCTCCCACTTCACTTAAGAAAACTATACTGTTTTTCAGAAAACACTATAGATATATGTTGAATAAATCAAGAGAAATTCATTTCAGTGTTATCTTTAAAAAAAGTAATCTGGATAGTTTAAAAGCTATGAATCATTGACTGTGTCAAGAGGTTGATGTTCACAAGTAGTGCCTCAGTTATAGTACTTGGAGAAAATAGCTTTGAGATAAGACTGTGTTATACCATGCACCGAAACCAGCTTTCTTTGAGAGCTATGTACCTAACTCTGATTTGAGAATTTTCTGTCTTTGCTAAGTCTTAGTGGTTGATACCTTGAAAATATCAATTAAGAGAGAATAGTTTTAAGGAACATGTTAGTTAAAAGAAAATTGTTCACATTAAAATGTTGCATTTTGGGGGCATTTTAAAAATGGAAACCTGTTAGATTTACGCAGCTTCAAACTATTTACTATGACACCAGTCTGCTAACTTTAAAAATTCACATTTTTTCCTGTGCAATAAAGATACTGCCCATTCTAAATCATAAAAGCATTTGCCTCTTCAATGTAAAGCCACACCTCTGTCTCACTAAAATCAATATAATTTAAACAAGTACTTAAGCTTTTGATCAATAGTGTTTAAAGACTGAAGGAAGTATTAGTATGCATAGTGTGACCTTATGTACACTATGGATTTGTAAGATTTCTCCATAAGGCAGTAAATTCCTCTTTAGCTAAACGTCTCCAGGAAGGGTATTTCATCTTGATTTGAAGATTTGAAGGCTAGCACTCCCTTCAAAAGCATGCTCCAACTATTATTTTTCTGAAGAGTTTTAAATTCATTACTCTCCCATTTTGTGTCTGGCTTCATCTCCCTATTATCACTTTTCCTTATTTTTCTCTCTCATTAAACTAGGAAAAGGATATTTGCTCTTTCTGGCCTAAGTGCACATTGTAATCAAACTAGTCTTGACTTTACTTTTGGTAAATTAAGCCCGAGTCTCATTTTAAGTACCTGAGCCTGCTGCACAGCTTTTTTTTCTCTTCCTGTTCACAAGTAAGGATACCCGTTCTTACCAGAGGTCCCATCCTGGGCATGTTGTGGTATAGCAGTGGAAATTGTTGTGGGTGAAGAAAGGATTCCTAGTTAAAGACAAGGAATTGTAAGTATCTTGTGCATTAATGCAGCCTTTTGACATTGTTTAAAAGCTTTTTGATAGCTAATAATCTCTGACTGAAAACCCTCACAGGTTGGTTCTTCTATGGCTATGTATGCTTTTTCCCTGCAAACCTATTTGAGTCCCACAGACCCTCCAATAATTGTCAAATAGAGCATTTCCATGTGACTCCTCAGTCCTGGCCAGCCTTCTGTAACCTCACTGCTTGGCTGCGGGTACACTGCATGGTGCGGTGCAGTCCTTTAGTGCTGAGCTCCCCTTCCATCTCCCTGCTGTGCAGCACCGCTGGCTTGCTTATGTTCTGAAGATGAACTTTAAGATTGTGAAGAGAATATGCTTACATGTAATGGAGTCCAGTTTTAATATTAATATATATATATATATTTGAAGCAGAGTTTGTATGCAGAGGAGCAGACAGACTTCGCAGTTTGCCTGACAGCATGTCACAGCAGGATGGACCGGGTGGGCCCTTGGGTGTTTTGTTGGCACTCAAACTAGCCCTGTCTGCAGTGTGGATCTTTTGTCATCTGTCATGTGTTGGTCTGAAAGGGCTCCAGGAGGAGGGTCAGTGAGATATAAGAGTATTTTGAGAGTACCGTTACGTGGCACTCCCAAACGCTGGAGCATTACATGGTGGCTGATGTCTTGATTAGCACTGTAGGAAAGCTCTGCCCTTTCTTCCCCCAAGTGGTTCTCCCTCAGAGAGACTCCTTGGGAGGAGAAGGAAGAAAACTAAACATAAACTCTTAAACAGGGAAGTGAACTCAGCTCCATGTCAGGTAATTGGCTTTAATTATGAAAACTGTAAATCAGTGATACACTGAGGGACATATAAAGCATTTTTAATGGTGATGTGTGTGTTCCCCCTGTCCGCCCAGAAAAGGTTGTGTAGCAAGCACAGCCAGACTGTACATCTAATCAAAGGAAAGCTGTCTTTGGCTATCAGAAAAGCAAATATTTTTACAGTGGTCCTTCAGCCTATTCTTCAAAACAAGCGTGGAACAACGTGACGGTTCTTGCCTTAATCAGCTTGCAATGAGTGAGATGTTACTCCACAAATCATTTAGCAGAGCTGCATGTGAATAAATCAAGGATCAGCGTGGAGGAGTCATGAGGTGAAAATGAATCCATGAGCATTCTAATGCACAAATATTTATTAGGTGTATCAGGCTGGAAAGAAATCATGGAAGTGCCTAAATTGTGGCTCTGGAAGTTGTCCAGTGTGACCTGTCTCCATTGGAAAGCTCGTGTGCTTGAGTGTGCTTTCAGATTTCTGTATCTAGTCAGGGCTGAGGTTTGCATCTAGTTGATGGGATATCTGCCAGTGATACAAACACTGTTCAGCAGACAGCCATGGAAGTGTCCCATGGGGTCTTATTATGAATATTAATGTCATTACAAATTCAGTGGAAAGCTTTCCGAAGTTCACTAACATTTTAAGTGAAGCTGTGCCCAGTTGTGAGCTTGGATAGGTCAAGAAATGTTTCTGTTTTCTGTTCGGTGGCCATTTAATGCAACGCGCAGTAATAGTCCTGGGAGTAGGGATGAGAACCTGTTATTCCCTCTGAGGACTGGCCTTACAGATGCAGCCCACTGTCTTTTGTAATAAGGGTTATTTTATTTTATTTTATTTTATTTTATTTTATTTTATTTTATTTTATTTTATTTTATTTTATTTTATTTTATTTTATTTTATTTTATTTTATTTGTGCAGTCTTAGCTTTATTTTTTTAATAGGATGGCAGAAAAATAGTTGGTAGACAAAATTTTTCCTATTCCATTTCCCACTTATTGACAAGTTGCTATATTATACAGAAGAACCACTTTAACATGACAGCCCTAGATACTAGGCAGTAGGGAGCCAGGTCTGGCTTCTATGTGCGAGGTGTGTCTGAGGGTAAATTTTCTGGACTGACCCTTCTATGTCTGGTTAGGGGAACGTACCTATTGGTATATTCCTCTCCTAATTGCATTTGGGAACTAGCCAAGGGGTGGAGGAACATGACTAGCCATGTCCCTGGGCAATATAGAGCATGCCTGGAAACACCAGTAAAATAGCAAACATTGTATTGAAAAAGGAAGAAACTTCTGAAGGTCGTATTACCCCAAGAGCAGCTGATTACAAGCTTGTAGGTTTGGATTTAAGATCCTTCGTTCTGTGTAGATTCTATGTGAATTTCAGTCCTATTTTAGAAAGTTCAACTCCAGTGTTACCAGGTAAATCTCCTGTGCAATCAATGCTTAAAAGTAAAAAGGGTAATTCCATAGATTTTAGTAACTTTCTGGAAGTTTCAAACCACTTAATTAGCTCTGCTAGAAATCCAGCTTCTCTCTTCTCAAAGTTACTCATTTTACCTCACACTTAACTAAAACCTTTTAAAATTCGTTAATCTCATATGTATGCTCAATATCACAGTTTCCTCTGTTATAGAGGTACTGTATCCATTTTCCTGATGTCTTTCCCTTCCAAGTGGTTAAACGCTATTGCTGTAAGTGATAAATGTGAAGCAAATTCTATGGAAAGGGCATCAAACACTATAGTAGTACACTATGTATGAAGTGACAATTTCAGTAGTGTCACAAAATCCCAATTGTCACCCTTAAGCATTCAAAAATCCTAAGTAAGACCAGAAAAAATCTTGAGCAATTTAAAACCTGTAAGATTTGTTTTATTTTTCTTTATTTATTCTTTTTGTTGTTCTTGTAAATTATGTGTATTTGGGCTATTTTCTTTTCCACCAGTTTCTGAACTTGTAGCATAAGCTTCACATTGTTGAGTTTTCTGAGTGACTACTGTGAAAGCTTATTTTTATAATGGAAGTTAAAAATGGAAATTGCCTGAGTTATTATTCAGGCAATCACATGAAACCTGCAAGTATCACAAGGGCTGTGATGGGCAGTGGTTGACAATGGACATTATCTGCTGAAAGGTGCTGTGATTGGCAGAGCTTTTTCTCTGGCATCAGCATTTCTGTGTCTTCATTTAGAAGGAACCAGGAGTGTCCAAAAGAGGAGTGAAGCTGAGGCTTCTTTTTCAGATTTGAAAGAAAAAAAGGAGAGTGTGCAGGAATCCATAACCTCTGTTTTATTCCTTCTACTTTCTCCTCACCTCCCTCTCAGCTGGCTGGGGAAAAGCTGGCCGGCAGTAGACATGTGCCTGGTCCCTACCAAGAAGCCAACACAGTAACTGAGTATCTGTAAAGGGAAGCCCTTCTCCAAACCTGGGGCTAGGAAAGTGATTTCCACCTAAGGGGTTGAAACAAAGTCCTGATGATCTCTTTCTCTAAAAACAGACAAAGATACTTCCCATTACAGCTCACAAACAAAACCATCTCCAAAAGTTTGGCATCTGGTTTAGAATGTCCACAGAGCAACACTAACATGACAAGAGCTGAACATCCATGTACACATTCTCTGTGCCACACACCTGCTCACTCCACTTTTCCAATAGGTCTTCACCAACAACAAACAAAAAGACCCCCCCCCCCCACACACACACACACATTTTGATATACAAAAACCACTGTGAGAGGTATCCAAGAGTGATAGGAGGGACAAAAGGAAAATGCCCATTAGAATGACTTGTGTGGACTGTATGTACTCAAAAGGTTAAAACATAATCCCTAAAAAAAATGGTCACTTCCAGCAGTTAATGACCTGCTAGTCTGCTAACCATCAGGAGAGGAAGCCAGGAGCAGTTAACACTTTCAGAAACACAGTTGTTGCTAACAATAGTAATGAACCATATCTTGGACTTGTTATGGTACACGATGTAGGATTAACATAATAAGTGCTTTGGAATGACAGTGAATAATTGAAATATTAAGGCATAGAGGTGAGGAGAGCTACAGATGCGACTCAGGAATGGAAGTGTAGTGCTTACAAGATACACTGGGCAAGCAGAATACTGCCAGTGTAACCCAGGGTTAATTTTAAAGCTGGGGACTGAACGTTTCCTTCCTGCAGTAAACACATGGGATGGGAAGGAAGAAGGTAGAGGGAATGAAAATGAGTGCTGGCAGTCTCTTTATGGGGTTGCTATGTGCTTGTCCATCTGGCTGTCAGAGCAAAAGCTGTGGTGCCCCAGGAAGGCAGGTCACGACAATTTATTCCTCATGAAATTCTCCATCCAGCAGCTCCCCTTTCTCTGCTTCCCGGCTAATAGAAACAGTGACAGAATGCAGGCACTGGGGGTTACTTCCCCAAAAGAGAGAGAGAACATCACCACTATAGAAACACTTGCAGATTTCAGTGGGGAATCTACTGGGTGTTGAGAAAGGATTTTTGGTGGGAGAACAGCATGAGACCCACAAGGCTTCTTGCTGTCACTTGCTGAGCAGGTCTGGCTGATGGTTTTCTGGGAGTTTTATCTCCTTGGGGATCACTAAGAGATCTACCAGCCAGCACAGCTTGGTGGAAAGCCGATGGTCCTTTGGGAAATCTTGTAGCACATCTGTCCCCATGGGAACAAGTTGTCTTTGGTGTGTGTCAGCTGTATACGGTTGTCAAAACCAACTTATTCTAGCAAGGTAGAGGTTTGATAAGAGGATTTGGAAACATCATAGAAGGTTAAAACAGTCAAACTTCATAGTCTTCACATGAAAACTGAATTCTGCTTGGAGCAGGCTGTTCAGGATTTTCTGTTGCCTGTTGCTAAAGTGGAGGATGTACTGGAGACACCACTCACCTTGACATAGTGAAGCTTCAGAGCTATTCATGCTCTGCTTTCCTCGGTTATTTGTTTTCTTATTTTATGAAAACAGACATAGGATGCAAAGGGAGTTTCAAAGGATGGCTTTGGGGTTTCTGTGGCTGCTTGTGAAGTTTCAAGGACAGACTCTTCCTTCTTGTTGACAATTTTTTTGGTCATCTATGTGCAGTGACCTGACCTCTCACTGCACAGTATTTGTGACTGCAAGCTGAATGTTTTCATACTTTTCAAAAATAGGGCTCTTTGATGACTAAGCTAGGACCTTGAATGCCCTTGTTTCCATTTACCTCTCCTTTCACAAAGTCAATTCAATTTTATTTAAAAACTTAAAATGCAATGTTTTTGAAATCTTGGCATGGAAATTTCTCTGTTTTGCCCTTCCCACACAGCATGATGGCCAACATGAGCCTTATTGCTTTGCTATAACTTCTCTTCCTTTCCCTCTGTCACGTGCCAAAACAACAACAACAAAGCAAAAACAAAGCCAAACAAAAATAAACAGACAAAAAGACTTTTTGCTATTGCACGTTAGATCCATTGTTACCAGCTGCCATTGGGATGGGGACAGCAGGAGCAAGGGGAATCCACTCGAGTTGTTGTGGAGTCCAGCCTGGCCGCATGCAAGTTTTTCTGTTCCGAAGCTTCAGAAATTAGAAGTGGTGATTTACAAGCTTTTGACAAATTTCCATCTGCTTTCATTCCCTGTAGTTTTTTTTTCCCCTCAGAGTTCAAAGGCTGTCTGCTGCAGAGCTGTGCTGCCTTTGTGATATATAACTGTCTCTGAGGCTGTCATACATTCTAATTTTAACACTGATGGAGCTCTATGCCTTAATTCAAGACCCACCCTGAATAGCTCCCACAAGCAGGAAATCTATTCTGCAAAAATCCAGCCAGCTGATCAGTTTATGAACTACAATGCCAGACAGCATTTGTGAAAATAAACCTCACAACATTCAGAAAACATTCAGAGATGATTGTTGTTGGAGTTTGGAGAGAAATTAATGCTGATGTCATGTTGTATATTTATTTTTCTCTGACTGCTACCTTCTGCTGCAAAAGGGTTTTATTTTTTTTGACTGTGACAATCAGCATTTAGCAAAGAAAAAAGCATGTTTTTTTTTTCTGACTCCGCATTTTTGAGGTTTGTATAAATACATATTCCTCAATTTTTCACTCTTTTATTGTGGAAAGTTACAAATGCAGACATGGAAAAGTAACAGAAGTTAGTAACTTGTTCCACCTTTATTGGCTGAACATTCATTATAGTAGTGATTATATAACACATTAAAAGAAAAGAAAAAGAAACAGCAGATTCTAAAAATCTAATAACAAGACATTAACTAACATTGCTAATGCTGAACCCAGTTCCTCCCTCAATTACAAGTATGAAATTCCCAGTGGGACAATAAGGGGCAAATATAGGAAAAAAATCATTGTAGTCAGCCATTAAGCTCAGTTTTCACACCTCTCTAACATTTTAGAAAAATAGCCTGTATTCTGATGTTTTAGGGAAGAAATGTGCATCATTCTGTTAATCCTGCAAATGCATTAAAATACATTTTTAGATTTTTTCAATATTTTTCAAATAAAACCTTATTTCGTAGTAAATTACTCTTTTTTTTTTTTTTTTTTTAAACAAGGATGCACAACAGATACTAGTTATTTTGAAAATTAAGTTTTTATTCTTCATAGCTAGAGAGGAAAAGGGGGCATACAGAAGAAAACAATAAAACCATATACTGTTATTTCCCTCTTCTCTTCCTCCTTTTCTGCCCTCCAACCCCACAATGAATTTTTCTGCTTATGTTTTTCTATGTTTCTGCAAAGGGAAAACAACTTCCAAATTGCTGAACAAAAAGCCTTTTCCAAGCCTAGACCAGACTTCACTGGTCTTCAGTCCCACAGGACTGCCAGCTATAATTTCCTTCCCCCCTCTGTTTCTGATGCCTGCTGAGAAAGTCGTTAGCAGCATGTTCTCTTTTAGGTGCAAAATGCAGAAAAGATCTCAAACACACTGACATGTTGTGCAGCCCTGTTTTCCAAGAGGATTGCTCCTACCTTCCTTCTCTTGCCAAGGGATGAATGAAGCCAGGAGAGCAATGTTTAGAAACTGGAAAAAGAGCCAGTCACAAGGTGCATGAAGTGAGAATTTGCAGTTAAACTGAATTGCTCAAAGGGCAGTGATGAGGAAGCAGACCTTTTTGTGAGATAAGTCATGTCAGATATGGAAATACTTTGAACTTTCTGAAGAGAGCATGGGCTGGATGTAAAACGGATGAGGGCTACCAAAGCTGACCTTTTTTGAATTATGATGATCCTAACAGAGAGTGTTAAGTGAAAACTGATGGAGGGAAAGCAGGACTGCAGTTAACTCAAAAAGAGTGCATTTGGTTGTTTGAAGGTCCATATGTAAAAGCAGAAAATTTCAGTGGAGATCCACAAATAATGGGTGGCATAATTTATTTGAGAAACCATCCTTTTAGTTGACAGACACAAGTGTAGTACTGCGGTCTTTTTTTCCCTAAGATAGTCTCTGCTCCTATTTTTTTTTCTTTTCTTATTTCTTACTATAACACATTTTTTTCATTCACAGCTTCATTGTAATATTAGAGCTTCAAAAACCTATTAGAAAAAGTCAGAAGCAAAAAATGAACCCTTCTTTATCCTTCATTTTCATGGCTTTGCATTTCATTTCCAGAAGGTGTTATAGAATTTATCACTGCACTCCCAAGTGCTACTGGGGAGGTTATTACTACAGTTATTCTGACAGCATTGCTTCATAATTATGGTATCAAAAAGATTCAGTTACAATCCTTTTATTATACGTATCTTATGAACAAAAAGAGGTTTTATTATCTATGAGTAATACTACAACCAGCAGCTACTTTGAAGGGCAACTTAGAGGCCAAAGGTTAATAACAACAACAAACAAACAGAAAAACAAGGAAAAAAATCAAGAGAGATTCCTAAAAGATTCCCAACAGCAGCTGAAATTATTTTATATTTTAACACTTGTTTGTTACCTAAAACAGCAGGAGTCAGCTTTAAGTTAAAAGCTGCTTAATGCTTTTTAATTGCCTATTAATCAGTGCATTTTTTTTACTAACACGACTAAATGTTTTTACTAAGTGTTTCACAAAATGATATTCTGACCATCTGAAATACTTTATTTAATAAGGTTCCACTGATTTTCTCTTTTATATGCTGCAAACAAAGTGCTCTGCTGCTAAGCTGGACAGAATTATGCACAAGCTCTACAGAATTCCAGAATTAGTTCCACTGCACGACATATGTTTTCAGAAATGGAAAAGCACAGCATGCAACAACATGCATGTGATTTCTAGGAAACTCAGAAAAGACTTGAGAAAGTTTGGATTGCAGTCATTATTCACATAGTTCTAGCTTCTGCTGGAGAGAAAGCTTTTGTAGAAGAATTTTTATGTACAGCCTGTCAGTTTCAGTACATCTAAATAATTTATAAAACTCTAGGAGGTAATCTCTGTCCAGGCTTAGCCATTAGAGCGATCATAATATTCTGGAGCAGGCCAGGTTTCCATATTGTAAAGGGAGACCTGATTTGTCAGACGTTAGTTCTTCAAGTCCAGACTTTGCCTATGAACTTCAAGTGTGTTGTAATTTATTGCTTGCCCGATGCAGCTAATACAAGTCTTCTCTATTTTGACTCAAGGCCGACATTAGGCTAACGAGCAAGGGCTTTGCCCATCTGCCCTTGTGCTTATGTATATTAACTTCCTTATCCTTGCAAGTGTTCAAGGAGTTTTATTGGGAAAAGGCAAATGTCAAAAGTGTAAAGTTACTTTAATAAAACTGACCGAGATCAAGTTTCCTTGCTGGCTGCCTGCCACTGAAAATCCCTTTGTTAGCTTTTTAAAATTTCCTGTGACAAATAGAACCCTTTTCATTCTTTGGATCAGACTGAACTTATTTAATTAAAATATGAAAAAAAAATCATTAAAAATGTTCATAGCATAGAAACCTTGGGGGTTTCTCTTGAATCTGCCTGGTTTTGGGGTTACCATTATTTCAAGAACAGTTTCACAACACAAGGATGTGTGAAACATTAATTAACTATATTACTGTATTTTAGAGTGATCGTATGCTCTCATTTTCTATGGGTTGCTTACAGAAATTGCGTGAAAAAAAAATCACGAAAAACAAATAGCACAAATTGCTGGGAGGGAGAAGGAGAAGAAATATGGTAAACGTGAACACAATGAAATGATTAAAGTAAATGAAAGCATTACTGTGCAGCTGGAACAAACGATTGATATACTGTGCACTGGACTGATAGTTGTAGGAAACATTCATTGTGCCCATAGCTGCTTTGATTGGCAATATTAAAGTTAGTATTAGGAGCTAGCAAGATCAAATGTAGCGGACAAAAAAAATGTTCCAGAATTTGACTGGGAAAAAATAGCAGTTATGGTTTTGGAAATCAACTGTTTCAATTGAAGTGGGTTACTATGACTTGGCATGAACTTGGCAAATACTGGGCATGAACAACTATTTTTTACCGAAATAATTAGTCTTCATTAGGAAGGTTGTCTTTTAAAATGGTTGACGTACTTTAATATTTTGTGCACAAAAAGAGATGTGATGAGGAGAGTAAATACAATTTTGGAATCATATACAAATTAGAAATGTATTTATATATATTATAAATGAATATTTTATAATACAAAATCTTAAAGTGCATGTTAAATTTCAGAGAAAAATTACCTTCCTTCTGGAAAGAAGGCAGTGTGTTTAATTTCGCTTAATAATGTAGTGCATAGAAAGGCAGGCTGTAGAAATCCTGAGAGGGCTGACATGAGGTCTCCTTAGCTTATATCCTGAATTTTTCTGTTCAGTTGACAAGTATTGCACAGTCACATTTCAAAAGGAGCACAACTGCCAGATAAAACTTGTTCTGGCATCCCCGTCGTCTTGATAATGGTCAGCACGCTCATGTGTTCTTCATTTTTGACTGGTTGAACCTATTCACAGTGGCTCCCTGTGCTCAGGAAGAATAGATCAGTGGTGAAAATGATGCCTGGTCTCAGTGCTGTCATTATGTCAGATAAGAACTGAGGCCCCAGAGTGATAAGGTACTTTACAAATCGTACCTCAAGAAGTAGGAGATAGAGGCAAGCTGAACACCAGCAAGAGTGGACTCATTCCAAACATACTTTCTTTTTATCCTCTAATCATCCTTATTTGATTCTCTTTGTTCCTCTCTCCTCCAAGGAAACAAAATGTCAGTGTGGTCCTTTCCAAACCAGGAACAAATAAGGTTCAATTGAATGTTTTGCCAGAACCAATAAACAGCAGTGACAGAAGCTGTGTTAAAATCCTATCTTTTTAAAAAAAAAAAAACAAAAGGAGAATTAGTATGGCCTAGTTTATGGTGAAATCTGTTAATTTTCTGAAGTATGGTGTCATGAAAAATTTTAGAAGGATCCCAGGAGTTGATACAAACCATCTGAGCTCAGAGCTGCAGATTTACAAAGGCATTCCACTGTCTCTGATGAAAGGAATCAACAGTATGGAGATGGAAAGAACAATAATGTGGGTAATAGAAAGAAATCTGTTGCAAGTACAAGTAGAACCAGAGATTTTTCCCAATTTAGTGAGTATTTTTACCCTACAAAAGAGACAAACTCCTATCCACTGCTCAAAACATAAAGAAAGAAACCAGGGCAGATGCTGATGAGAAAACTTCAGTGATGATTTACTTGTTTTTGAATCCTAAAGCATTCATAACTCAAAGTATCTTGAAGCTTGAGAACAGCTGTACTTGGAAAAAAGAATTGGTCATAGGTGAGTCAAAGATATTTGAATGTGATTTTTGCCTTGGGTTTCTAAATAGGTGAGGTCTAGGTGAGGTCTAAGGTCAAAAAGTTGCTGGTACTTTGAAACGAGCATCCACCCAATGTGAATCACCAGCTCTTGCATGGAAAAATTGTGATGATAGGGGATGTGGGCATCAGATTAAATACATCGCTCAGTTCCATCTCTAGGTTTAACAGGTTTTGCTGTGACCTCCCAATTAAAATCAAATAAACAGGTGTATCTCTTTAGTGTAAGTCCTGAATTACACAAAAATGGAAAATAGGCTAAAAACATACTTTGTTTTGGCAACACTATTTATTATGTTATATACAGCAAGGCAAAATAAAGTATTCATGTGAATCAGACTTGCTTTGAAAACAGTGGTGTTTTTAATGTAGATGCCTAAAATAAGAGTGTTCAAAGCAGGTTGGATGCCTCAATATTTTACTTCGTTTAACCCATGGGAGACCTGCCAAATAAATGTGGCTTTCTCCATGTTTATTTTTCCTGGCTTATTTGGTGTATAGGTCTAGTAGGTATTTTGTATTTATTTTCCCTTATCTGTGCCAACTTACACTCTTGCCTCTCCTTTTTGTTCTTTACAGAGAAGTCCAGACCAATTACTCCTAGCTGATGCAAAAAACAGAATATAGGAAAAAGCCTTCTCACGTTTTTATCTGATAATGAAATAATTGCAAGTAGTGAGAAGGAGCCTAAAATGTAAAAGTTGTATGACTGGATGTGGAACATAGGGGTCACTTTGTGAACAAAGAGCAGAAATTCTACAAAACAAACAAACAAAACAACAATAACGACAATACAAAACAAACAAAAACCACATCATGTTGATGTTCTGCATAGTAAGGAAACTCTAAGGCTGCTGTATAATACAAATCGTTCAAATCATTACAAACAGATTTATGTAGATTTCCAGTACAAGAGGCAGTATATCTTCAATATTTTTTTTTTTCCTTTTTATGGATATTCAATAAAATTCACAGAGAAGCTGAATGCAAATGAATGGATGTGAATTGATGTGAATCTGAGTGTTGGCAAAGCAGATTAAGTTATTCTCAAACCACCAGTGAGGCATACACTTGTACTTTTAGCCCTGAGGATCTCCATTAAGTGTGACACCATTTTGGGGGGAATTATAGTTCTCTTCATTCTTGGAAGAACCTGGTCTTTGGGTCCAATCAAACAAAACAGCTATAATATTGTGGGGCTTCTCTAGGTGCAAGGGTAGTTCAATAGATATGGGATGCAGGATGAATTCTGCAGGGGCTCCTACAGTTATGAACCTTATTATCAGTCCAGCAACATGGCCATATCTCTGCCAGATTTAGCTTAGTCCCCCATGACAAGAGGCTAACATAGGTAAAAACACAACTCCAGCAAAGGATTTGATTTTCCAGATACAAATCTTGTGTCCTCAACAAATAATCAAAAAAATGTAATCCTATTTTTAAGCTTTTTAACCACTGCATTGTTTTTGCTTGCTTTGAAATGAAGTTATCTCAAAAAGATCATACTATTTCCAAGCCTACTGTGACCTCTGGAAATAGATCCAGAATCAGAAAGTATGGATATGTCAGGTCTCATCCTTTTCTGATTATAACATTCTAAGAGTAAGTGAAGTTTAGCAAAATTTGGAGTCTAGTCAAAATACATTATAACTTTAGCCCAAACTTAATTCAAAGACCAGCATTTTATATTTCCTCTTGGGAACCTAACTATCAGTTACTTTCATTGGGTAATTTTTCAAGGCTCTCTTCTCTCTGGTGACTGGTGATAGGACCCAATGGAATGACATGAAGCTGTGTCAGGGGAGGTTTAGGCTGGATATTAGAAGGTTCTTCACCAAGAGGGGTGGTCGGGCACTGGAATAAGCTCCCCCAGATATCTGATCATGGCACTGAGACTGCAGGAGTTCAGGAAGTGTTTGGACAACACTCTCAAATGCATGGTTTGATTTTTAGGTAGTCTTGTGGGGAATGAGGAATTGGACCCTATGATCCTTGTGGGTCCTTTCCAACTTGATATATTTTATGTTTCTATGAAAGTACTGTTCTCTGTGTTCTTTGGATGTTAAACAAATGAAGTCCTACCTTTAGCTGCAATGTCACTGAATATATCCAAGGATATCACTCTGTCTTAGATATTTAAAAAATAAAATAGATATGTATTGAGTTCAGGAATATATTCCTAGATAGGATATTGCTGCTACTTTTACAACAATTTAATTCACAATTTCTTTTTAAACTATCTCTATTATTTCATTACAGATGAAAATCATAAAAGTAGGATAAGTAGAAGGTATTTTTTCTCTGTTATGTGAGAAAAATCTCAATAATTTTCTTCAGACAGGAAAGAGGGAGAGAACTATGTGCAAATAATATCGTGTTTAATTTTAACTAAGTTAGGGCAAGCTTCACCATCTCAGTTAAAATTAAGAATGAAACACCCTATGTGTACACAGAGTGTTTCACCTTCAAGAATCTCAGAACACTTTAAATAAACTGAAAACTCTTCACCCCATGTAGTCGCAGTGCTGCTCAAAGATACAATGAAGCTGTTGTTCAGCTGCATGTAGAAACGCTACATACCAGGGGAGGGTAGGAAGTTAAGAATAATACAGTATATTCAAATATAACTTTTAGGAGTATTTAGGTAGGCTGAATGTAGCTACCTGGAATTTGGCCACAAAACTCAGCTTAACAGCCCTGCTCTTGTGAAAAGTGGAATAAGATCTTTAATTTTTCCATTCCATTTCCATTAATCACCCCAAGTGGTCATGAGGTTTTCCATCCCAGCCAGCAGTCAAGCTTTCCAGCAGCATGCTTCCTTTTGACAATACACATTACCAGGGCGCTAGATCAATGCTGCTTCAGTTCACAGTGCCTCCTACTGTATCCCTAACCCAATTTCCCTTCAAGTCATGACTCTCCATCTAAATACTGACCAGCCCTCCTGACCACCTAGACGATGATCTAAGGGTTCAAAAAATGATGATACGAGCTGAGAGCCTGTATCATCTTAGAGAGGCCTTTAATTCATCTTCAGGAAATCTTTTAGAAAAATTTTACTTCTCTGACAAGCTAGGTTTGACATAAAACAGCAATTACCCCAATATATAGTAATTTACTATTTGAAACATGCAGCAAATTTAGATAATAGAAAAGAGCTGAAACTAGGAAGGCTGATTTTTTTTTAAACCAAATGACCTTAGGTTCTTGGGGGTCTTTGCTGGGTTCTGAATCCAATTAGTATCTGTACATAAAGAAAAAAAAAGCCAAATAGCTAGTGCATAGCATACAGAGGCAAGAAGACAAAAAGTTGATGGTATATGGCATAATAGGGGAAGAGTTCTGTAGCTGAAGGCACAAAGATATATTGAGAGAAATATGGAAATATGTTGCTGTGAAATTAAAATTCATGCTATCTAAATATCTTCCTTGCCCAATAATACATTGATACAGGTTACACTTTTTTTTTTTTTTTTTTTTAATTAATTAAGTAATTAGAGGCCAATATTTACATTTCTGTTCAGAGACTGATGTTTCAAAACATTCAGAATAATTGCTGGTGCCTGATTTAAGGGATGTTCCTAATTGGACAGTCATGTACTCTTGGTTAAAAAATTATCTTTTGCATCTTGCTTTTGTTTCAGTCACAGGACATTATGGTCCCTGTGTATCCTAAACTGGCATTTGTTTAAGTGTCATCTCTTCAAGCTGCTTTACTTTGTAGCAACACACACAAGTGAAATCCCATATTTACAACCACATACTTTGCATCTGGAACTAGAAAGGGGCACTGTAAGAACCGTGCAAATACAACATTTTGCAGACAAAGATTAATTTCATACAATTCATAATAGCTTATACTTGTAAATATATATATATATATATATATATATATATATATATATATTATTTTCAGTAATTCCAAGCAATTTACTATTGGTCTTTGCATCACTTGGAAAAGAAAAAGAAGAAATCCAACTTTTCATTTCTGAAAGAGGCTCTTATTCAGATTTTTTCCTCCCCCATCTCTATTTATATTTGAATAGTATCTTGACATCTACCATAAGAACAGGACTTTGTTCACTAACCATTACACATACTTAAACTCAGGAAAACTTTAAAAACCTCAGCTAAGCTTGGTAAAATTCAGTTTTGATGCAAATTCACTGCTCTGAGACTGAGGCTATTGCTGCCTGGTATTGGAACACACTAGCCTGTGCTGAGCCCCATGGACTTTTGTGTCTTGTGTATAAGGCTGGGAGTTAATAATAAGGAACACAAACTTGAGACAGCTTGAAATTTTCCTGTGTTGGAATTTCTTCTACATTTTTTGAGCATCTCAAGAGAGATGGAAGAATGGCAATGATTTACTCTTCAAGGAGAGTTGACTTCAATGGGTGTTTGCCTCCAACATCCCAGAATGCTTGGCTTTAGGGTATGATAAATCCAAGACAAACATTAAAAGTGATGGGTAAGGCTGCCTGGCATTTCTCTTTTCTAAAGGCACTTCAGTAATAAAGTTTATTGGTAAACAGTGTTGGTAATAAAGTTTTCAAGTCAAAGTCCACATTTGCTTCATTCTGTAAAAAAGAATATGTAACAAGCCACCTTGAAACAAAGAATACTAATGTCACTTTTTCTGGAAACTTTATAAAAATATGAACAGATGGAGTTACTAAGGCTGGACAGAACTGATGCCCTTTAACCACTGGAGAAAATGACTGCTCACCTTTCTGTTACATGATTTCTTTATGTGGTTTAATGCAGTTTAATGTAGTTCATGTAGTCTAATTCATCTGCATTTGTTCATGGAAGAGCAGACTTTCACTCTGATGAAGGCTATCTATGCATGTATTTAAATGATTAAAACAAACATTTTCAAGCTATAGTGCCAGGAATGAACCTCAGTAGACCCTGTGAGAGCTCAGCTCACTGTCTTAATGCCTAGCACTTCTGAAGATGAAATATTTATGCTGAATATGGATTACAAACAGCTGTGGTTGGGAAGTTCAAAAATGTGCGCACAAAATTTCGCTTCCAGTCTGTACTTCTTTGGAAGTCCCAGTATATTTGCCATCTGATCCTACCTCTTGGAGGTCAGTGGAAATGTTCTTGTTGACCTTTGTGGGCACTCTTGAGTTACCTACCAAGTAATCACTTAAAATAATCATCTAAAAATATTCTGCTTCATCAAATGTTTTTTTCCAAATAATTTCCCATCCATTAATAATAGTTTTCAAGCTCTTCTTTCATTGGGCCACTTTTATGTTGCTGAGTCATAACACTCAAGCTTTCCTCTTTATGGCTGTATTTCCTTAAGGCATACTCATGGTGACATTTGTGCCAAGAGGCAAATAGGTCTGTGACAGGATCTGACCTTATGTAAATACCCGGAAGAGCCACTTCCCTTGAGGCAAATACTGAAGTGCACTTAAATAAGACTTGAAAAAGATGTTTTCCATCTGATGTAGCTCAACACAAGTATTCAGTGGTAGCCAGCTCAGATGAACTCTTTACATAGACCTGTAGCTCATGTCTCAGCATGGGTTTGTAGTTTCTTGTCCCATTAACATCATCCTGGTGTACATGCCTTTTTCAACAGTTTCCTGGGAAGAAAAATATTCAAACAGATGTAGCCAGGAAACCAACTACTAGCAAAGGTATCAGCAGAGACCAGTGCCTACCCCTCCTTCTGCTACACCTTCCCCACCAACAGGAGGGAAGATGGGGCAGCTTAACCTCAGCTGGGGAGCAAGGTGAGGAAAAAGCTCTTGCACAGGCAGACACTGGCTGCATCTGTGCTACCAGAGATCATGTTCCAGCAGAGACCATCATTTCTCCATTGCAGCTCGATGTGTAACAGTTTATCTTCAACAATAATGATGTATAAAGGGTTACCTGCTCAAGGATACATCAGTCTGTTACCTTATTCACACTGCAGCAAACTTAGGCTCATACCTTGTGCACTCCGAAGTAACACGCGCCTCTTATAAAATCATGTTCTCTGTCACAGGTGCCCAAATTCACTTTCTCTGTTTCAAGGGCACCAGTGGTAGGAAATAAAACCTTTGCAGAAGTGTGTTTTTCCCAGTTCTCTGTTATTCCCAGAAGTTACCGTCTTCCTTCTGTCATGTCTAACTTAAAGAAGCAGGTTGATCACTGCACAAGCATCGACTTGTAACAGGAAAAAGAGTCAGTGCAATGCCTTATCTCACACGTTATCTTGCAGCAAACTGCTCTCAAAGGGCAGTCAGCCTGAACAGCTCGCTTTGTTGTCCGCAGAACAGAATCACTCTTCATTCCACTGTCTGCATGCAAAGACGAGGCTTCCAATTGCTTTGACAGTTTGGAGAAGATAAAAAAAATAAAATAAAAAAAGGAAAACCAGAAAAAAGTAAAGAGTTATATATTTCTGATGACTGAGGCATTAGTAAAAAGAAGATGAAGTATGTTTAAAATTTTCCTTGAAACATTGAGACACTACTGAATATTCTTCTTTTATAAACAGGTAAAATAAAACAAACAAACAAAACCCCCACAACCAGTATCACTAGGTGATGGTTTAAATTTGAGACACTATTCCATAGCTGTTCTTACCTGCTGTGCTGTTAAAGTGTCTGAATCTCCATTGCTGCAGTAGTTCTTTGGTTAAAGGGAATAAAATAATTTCAAACCTGGGTAATTGTTAGTTCCATTTAAGACACGGTTGTCAAAGCATCAGTTGCTTTTCTTGGAGCACCACAGACTTTTAAACTGAATCCAGGGTTCTGCCCATATCAGGCCGTTTACGTAGCTGTGTGAGACATTTGCAGTGAACCCTTGAACCAGTTGAGGCTTAGCTCAGGGTCAGTGCTCGCTGTGAATGTGAACGTCAGCCTGGGCTGGCATGGTACCCAAGCACAGGCTAGGGTTTTTCTTCAGGTGTATACACAGGCTTCTTACGTGGATGCCAAGCATGTCCTGTAGGTTGTGTGGGTCCCTAGGGCTTGTTAATACCCTGGGGGATTGGAGTCTTTGACACCTTGGGGGGGGTTTCCATTTTTAAGGCAAAGTGTACTTTTCTGTATGTTATCCCAGACAAATATTGTTAATGCCAGAGAGGGAGAAAGAAGGGATCCTTGCCAGTTTCTTCACTGTTGAATTTCTTGCATATCAGCATGTAGTTTCAGAGGCAGACAAGTGGGAATATGTACATACCTAGAATATGTAAGTATGCTATTTTCATTTACAGTCTCACCTGGCTGCTGCAGCTTCTGGAGTTTCACCTCTCATTGTGCTGGGTGCAAAAACTGTGGTGAGAGAGACACCACATAGACCTAAAGTGCTAAAGACCAAACTTGAGCTCAGATTTTCATTTCTCCACTTCCTCTAGCCTTGAAACCAACTACCTGTCTCTGTTTTTAGGGCCAAAAGTATCCTGGCTGATCCCTAGTGCAAGTCCATTGGTTTTAATAACTAAGGTGATGATAAATATTTTTGCAAAGTTCCTGGTGTCATCTGCTGCATCTATCAGTGCTGCCAACACAGAAGTTATTTCAGTTTACTCTCAGGTTCTCCACAGCTTCAGGCTTCATCACGTCTTCTCAAGCCCTGCCCATATACCCAGTAACACTAATGGTGCAGAGTTCATGCACATTTTATCGTGATCTAATCTGCAAGTTGTTTGAATATGCATCACCGTGTTCAATCTCATTACGGGAATCCGAGGCTGGGGAACGTGGTGGAGGTTTTTGGGAGCACAAGATTTGCTGGGCTCCTGGCAGGCATTTTAATCTCTCCAGGCTTGAAGCCAGCTGGGTTCTTTGAGGCTCTGCCTCAGCTTGCTCCTTGCCTAGACAAGGTGGGGTCTGGATCACATTACGAGCACTGAAAGCTGACATCTGCTTGCCTTGGGCTTGGGGAGCTGCTCGCTGCTGTTTGCTGGGGCTTCTGTGGCTGGCCTGGGGGCTGCATAACTCTGCACACAGGTCTGGCTGCTCCTGGCTGGGCTGCAGCACTCTTTGGCAGCAAGCACTGCCCGGGGCATCGCCCAGCACCCTGCAATTCTTCTGGGAGCTGTGGCTGCAGCGATGCTGGAGACGTACTCATCTGGGTCTCAGTGGTGAGGCAGGACCAAGCCCACAGCCCTGCCACACGCACAGAGCTTTGGGTTCTTGTATCTGAACTGCCCGTAATCGCCAGCTTCTGGGGTTGGGAAATTTTGGGTGATCAGTGGGAAGGGGATGAAGACTCAGGCCTCAAACCAAACTCATCTTTCCCCAGGCTGCCAAGGGAGAGGTCTAACAGAGCATAGGAACACGGAGGGAAGAGTCCTCTCACCCAAATGATTTCAGCTCATAGGGTATCTCCAGGGGATCATAGCTTGATATACCTCCAAATATGACAGCTCTCCTCTCTGTGTATCTTCTTCTTGGTCTTCTACCCAGATTTCTTGCTTCCCAAATCCCCCATTTATCTCTGCAGGAAACTCATGATCAGATTTGATTTTTTTAGTTCTATGGAAAATTGCAAATTAAGCTCCCTTTTCCTTCACATCTGCTGAATTCTTATTTCTTACCTCTAAATGGGACCACACCCTTTAGCAGCAATTCTCATGATAAAAGCTTTCATACTGGATATTTTTAGACAGAACTGAGCAAGATACAATGAAAAAGACAGGACAAGTATCTGCTACATTTCTGATTGCACGTGTTCCAGAGGAGGGCTATACACATCGCTGACTTTGCCAAGAACCTTTTCAAGTACCTTTTCAGAAAAGCTTGGCAGAGAATGCATGCATTGAGAAGGGAACAAGCAGCCCCAATGTGCTTTGCTGTCCTTTTGCATGTCACCAATGAACTCACACCATTCTGCATGAGTTTTAATAGGAATGCTCTGGTACAGCGAACAAAGGAACAAAGCAGGGATGTAATATGAGGGCTCATACACGCTGGACCTGGCTTTGCAGCACTGTGAGATGGCACCAGGTGCTGCCAAACCAAATCGCTCTTTTTACACTTCTTAATATTTCACTTTGGAAAGCTGTTTTGAACAATGTGCTGGCTTTAAAGTCTTGGTGCAGATGGTGGTAAACAACAGAGTTTTTCCTGCAAAGGGACTTGTCTCAAGGAGGGCTGGGCTCTAGTAGGTGTTGTCTGTCTGGTGTCTGTGGAAACCAAACACATCAGGAAGGAGGATACCCGGGGTATTAGGTGTGCCACTCACCTAGACATACCTCAGTCACCACGAAGTCTGGAAGACTTCAGCCCTTGCTATGTAAGAAATGTCTGGTGCCTTGCCACACACACTGGAACTAATTTTTAGTCTTGCTGGCAGTCTTGCAAGTACATCAGTAGCTGAAGGGGTGTGGAGATGAAATCCGACCGAGATGTCTCAGTACACAAAGTGAAAGCTTGGGGCTGGCTGCGCAGCACAGACTCCAAACGCAGGGATTTCTGGCAGTTGGTACCCGGTGAGCAGCACTGTTAGTTGAGTCACAACGACTGATAGTTGGATGGAGCCGTGCTCCTGGCTGTGCTCAAACATAAAACTACTGTTCTGCTAGAACTGCTTGTGGTCATTAAAGACCCCCTCAAGCATGTTTTGCAAGAGCTTGGGTGTTAGTCCCTGTGTTCTGGCTGGGTTCCCCCAGTGCCTTTACCTCAACTCCCACTGCATTTTCAACTGCACATATTATTGCTTATTCCACTCTTTACAAATGCAGTGCTGCAGTTAATAAGGGCTGCGTTGGCTCCTGTGGGATCAACACGTATCAGTGCTGGGTGAAGTCATCCTCATAAGTGCAGTCTTTAAAGTGCATTAAGACCCTCCAAGAAGCAAGTGAGACGTAATGTAAGGAGGCCTTATTATTTTTGTCTACCCTTTGCCATTTGGAAGAATCAAAATACCCCCTACAATAACAATGCTATATCGTCCCTTCACTTAGCACGTTTAATGGAGCACATTTTACTCTAGAAAACATAAAACCTAGGCTTAACACTGCCAAAGCCTGGCATCATTTATTTTCTCCTCTCATGCTTCAGATAGATCCAATACAGCATATGTAAAACAAGAAAGGTTAAAATAAACAACCTGATTCATTTTACTTGCTTTTAAAAATATGTAGACTTTTTTTTTTTTTTTTTTTTTTTTTTTTTTTTTTGATTTATAACTGTAGCAGTAATGATTTCTGCCTTCTGTTGGAACAGGTAAAGTTATGGTCTCATTTGAAAAGAGCAGCCCTGCAAAATGAGCATCACTGAATGAGACGTTTGCATCAGGCATTGGCTCTGGCCAGTGTTTATTCACTGAAACATGCCACTGCATTGATCTAGGCCAAGAAATCTAAAGAGTGGTACTTTTTAAACATATCTGTGTGATTTAGGGGAGGAGCTTTTCAGTGGGATGTGTCCTCCAACTAACTTGTGAGATCTGACAGGCATTAAACACCTAAAATGTCAGAAATTTCTGAAAGGCTATGTGCCAGAAGTTCTCCAGGAGTAGTCTGATAAGCAGCTTTGGAAATCATCTCCCTTTTTTAGGGATCTAGACCTGCTTTTGGGAAACTCAGTCTCAGTTTCTGTTTTTCATAAATGTGGCCCTAGCTTTCATCTTCAAAATTTACTGGGATGCATGCTCTTTTTACGTCGTAGTGGCATGGGTCAGGATGAAAAGGGGAAGAATCAAAGAGAAGTAGAATCTCAACTTGCATTGGTGAAACCTTATCCTGTTTATTAACTCTGGTCTGTGAGCCACAGTATATTGTGCTTGGATCTCGTAACACTCCATTTTAGAAAATAATAGTCAAAGTGAGTGTTTTAACCAGAGTATGAGGGTTTTAATATAAAATGTGCCTTTCCTTTAAATTGATTGCAAATGTACTTTCCAAATATTTTACTTTGTAAAAAGAATTCTTGGAGGAATTCCAGTGACTGGTACTTTCCAGCTAGCTAAATGCAGATAATTCCCCTTTTAAATATGCTTTGAAAGGTTTTGCAAATCCTGGCTGTATCGTTCGGAACAATGGCTTGTATAAAATAGTGCAAGCTAATCCAAGCAGCTTTTACCCCTGTGTGAAAGGCAAGGTTCCCATGTTGGAAGCAAGGCAGATGATCATTCCTTGGCATTGCCTGCAGGGAACACACATGCTGTGGATGTCTAGCACAGGTAGTGCTGGTTATGGCAGTACCTGGAAGGTGAAAGCTCTAGCTGCATTTCAGTGCTGGTGGTGTGATGCCAGAGAGCTCCAAATCCATTATAATGTGCCCAGCACAACTTCTTCTGGACTGTAACGCTTCCATTGGTGTCCATTGACCCAGGTTTTTTGTTTGGTATAGGCAAGAGAGTTCAGGTGATTTGTCATAGGCCATTCAGAAAAGCAGAGGAAGATAGGGACCTGGATTTCATCTGGCTCAAAGGATAAATGAACCCATATTTAATATAGGCATTTCACAAGGTGAACTGAAAGTTGCATTTATTTCATGCTACTTGAATCTAAGGGGAAAATTGGGAGTAGCAATCCACAAAAATAATTTTCTGTAGCACCTGCTCTTGACTAAGTCTCCCTAATGGTGTTGAAAGAACCCAATTTCTCCTTCTTGAAATATTCATCAAAAACTTCATCAAACAGATGGGTGAATATAGGCATGATTTCCATCTTCATTAAATTAACGTCAGGTATTTGAAAAATCAGTCCTTTAATAATGTATAAATATTTTCTTCTTGAAGTAACTGCCTGATTTTCCCCACAAGGACTGGTTTCTACTTTTTGTAATAAGACCAACTTATGATGGAAGAGCTGCCAGTGCATGTATACTTGCAGATGTGTTCTTTGATAAAACTTAATTAGCTACCTCAGTAATTTTCTGCTTAATGTGTTTTTAGCATTCTTTAGAGCTTGAAGTGAGATGTGTCTGAGTTAAAGAAAATGAACCAGCTATCCATGATTTTACCTTGATCATCATGTATTTTTTTTAGGCTAAATGCAATACAGAACATATTTTTCCCAAGCCTGCCTCCTCTTAGTCCTGTAAAGGAAAGCGTATTTTTCAGGTTCAGCTCTGTCAGCTCTATGTGCTTATTTTAAAACAACAACAAAAAACCTTATTGAGCCAATCTCTCATTTTTACTAAAGACAGTAGTAAAAAATTGTTGATGAGGTGGGCATACTGAAACAGATCAGTTTAGAAAAGATATATTTTCTTGTGACTTCATTTAGAGGCTCAAGCACAGTGCCACCATTTCAGGCAGAGTAAGGAAAAGCAGCTTTCTGTCTGACCACGCACCACGCCCAGCCAGCAGCTGCTTCACACTGCTGTTGTGCAGAAGGGGAAGAGTTGTCAACAGCAGTGACTCTGTGCAGAGCCTGGGAATTTCACACATTTGCCCTCTCAGGATGCAGCATGGCATGTTGACTTTATACGTCTTTTTGCTGCTGGGAGGAACAGAAGAGAAGTGCATAAAACCGAGTGGCACAAAACCAAATGAGCGGTGGGAACCGTTAGACCTGTGTGCTGGGGCTACATGCCTGGCCCCTGCTGACTTCTTCCCTCAACCAAATCATTATGGTTCATTAAAGCTTTCTAGTTAACACTTGCTTGTGGTTTATCCAGTACAAAACAAAACAAAACAAAACAAAACAAAAAAAACAACCATCTGATTACGAACACATGACATTAATTTTCATGCAGGTTATGTATTTGCTCTGGGTGCAGGTGGGTCATTCTATAAATCTAATTCAGTTGTACCAGGGAATATATTTCTTATTTTCTATTTTAGAGATGAAGCCCAGGCCTGTGTTTCCATATTGTTCAAAGACTTCCCCACCCACCTTTCTAACAAACCTGGGGAAAGCTTCATCAGTAGGGACAGGTTGTCAAGAGCAGGTGAAGGACATAAGTGATGAGGCAAAACTTGGAGGCAGTGGCTTGTGTGCATGTGTTGCTGTTCCAACCATATGTTCCATGTAATGGAGGTGAAAAAGATAAAGAGTCTGATGGACTCTTCCTCCCCAGTGAGTTGGTCATTGCCTGCCAGGCAGGTGGTTTCAGCTGAGATGTCTGCCATCCTACTGAGCAAGCTTCAGCAGCACATGGAGCTATTGGCTTCTATACAGCCTGATGGAGAGACCAGAATGTTCTTCATTAATCACATTTGATGATGCACAATTCTATTACCTATGAATTGTGTTCCCTAACTACTTAAATTGTTTTTAGGTCACAAGGCTGTACTGCTAGTGCTTACCGTGCTTACTCTGAGGAGGGATGAATGAGACAGACAGATGCCTGATGCCCCTTGTGTTGCTTCTCTAGAGTAACAGCCTTGATGTATCTCATGACCCTCACCCATCTGCGTCACAAGGAGACAGGGTCCAGATGAGAAACATGGGCATTAATGTTTGGAATTGCTTTTGAACTTGCCACCTGAAAGGCTGTGATTTCTCAAGAGATCTGTGGCAAGGTTTGAAGTGTCATTATATCTGTGTTTCTATACTGTCTTTAAGATCCTTACATATACCAGACCCAATCACATTAACAGATCTTGAAAAGACAGCTTTGCATATTTTATCAGGTTTCTGACTTGACTGATCATTTTTGCACTGCAGTTTGCTTTCTTTGACCAGAAATCACTCCTCTTTTGCCACAGTTCTACTTTTAGCCCATTTCTTCAATATAGCCCTGCAAAACTGTCCCAAGGAAACAATGGGAATCATTGATTTTTCATTTTTGTTGTTTGTGATAGATGCATACACCAAAATTCCTTTGATAAAGGCTCTGAGGAAGCCAGAAAATCTGAGGGAAACAGTTCTGCCTCCAGAGCCTCAGGACGATGCTAGTAAACTCTTCTCCAAAACAGATCAGATTGATCTTCCAGTGCCCACCCCTGAACTGGAAAGGTGTTAAAATGTTACTCAACAAGAACAGTTGTAAGAAGAAATAGGCAAAGATTGCTTATGTATACACAGTAAAAACTTCTACCATGAGAAATTTAAATAGGTCTCTTTTCTCTTTCTTCAAATGATAAATGAGAATAATTTCAGGTTAACAGCTGTGGGGTCTGCTCTACTGTAGATATTCCTGCATAGCTTCCATTAGCTATTTCAGTAGGAGCAGCATGAGTATATTGAAGACAATAAAACCTTTAAAGCCTGCCATAATCTGCCTTTTTCTGTTCTTATGCACAAACTTGCATCATCAGCACTACTGAAAATCACGCATATTATTGAAACAAGGAGACCTGTATGTATATGGGTGATTATATACAGGAACGAAGAAAAAAATCTAATTCTAGGGAAAATGTACTGATTTTAAATAAGAACTAACTGCTAAATCTCTTTTTAGATAATCCATAGCATTAATAATACGAATTACAAAATTATTGGGGCCTATATAAATTAAAATACTTTAAATTGATTGTAATAAGGATTCATTGAAAGATGTTGTGTTAGGTATAGGAGAACCTGACTGTAGAAAAAAAAGTCTGTTTCTCAGTATGTTTTCTACCTTTTAAAATATTTCATAAATATTTTAAATATTTAATTGCAGCTTCTAGGTAGTAGTATAAAATCTCAGAAATACTCTGTAATAAGTCTCATTTGTTAGCCAAACAACTGTTGGTCAAAGGATTACTAGATGAGTTATGTAAGTTTTCAATAGTCATTGAACAAAAAATGGGATGTTTCATAATGATAAATCATCATTGGAGACAAATATAAACAGGTGATACTATTTATCAGAGCCGTGTGATTCTGTCCATTGTAATATTTTTAAATGATAAATTTCACAAATAGTTGGAAAAATCTTTAAACATGGCCTTATGATATATTTCATACACAAAAAGTTGTGTTAATTTCTGGGAGATATAAAAATATACAAAGAAGAAAAAATAATAGGTGATATCTTTGTCCTTTAACTCTGTAAAATTAACTTTTCAGTGGAAAATTATGGCATATTATTCTTGGAAATAAGGATCATGTTCATACAGGTAGGAAAAATTATTTCAAAGAGAAGCATCATTTGTTATGAACAAAATATATTTTCTTTCCCATTTTATCATTTGATCTGGCCTGGTCTCTCATCATGCATACTGCAAAAACTGTCAGAATAAACTGGGAGATGTTCTTTAAATTTTCCTAATGTCACTAGCCAGCTGGATAGTTTACAGAAAGATCAATAGCCTAGCTAGATCGTATCTGCATGTATGGACTGTCCTTGTTTCTTGTGGATGACTGGGACTCCCAATTAGACCAAACCAGACCAAAACACCCCAATGGCTCTTGTGGCAGCACAGCCCCTACAGGAACCAGAGGTGTCCCAGGCTGTATGTGCCCTGACTGAGTAACAGAGCAGGTTTCCAGAGATGAGACATTCCTTCTTAGAGAGATAAATCCCTGCTATATGTATGCACACCCACATGCCCTGCTATATATATTATCCCTAAAGCAACAGCACTAAGGTTCTGAACATGCAGCAATGTGAGAGGTGCTTAAGTTATGTATCTTTACACTTTAGTTTGGCCTATATACCCCTTTGGCAGATTTGGTTAAATTGTTCAAGAGATTTAAAAGGTATTAGATAAGGAGTGAGGTGATGAGGTGAAGAGTTGTGCAGATGTTATAATTCTGAATATTTGAAGGAAATTGTATGGGGTAAAAATGAGAACTCCAAACTGCTAGTATTTAGGTTGCTTTTAAGGCCAGCAAAGCATCATTTCTAGGATGGCTGTTGAGGCTGCCAATTGCTGCTTTTGGTTGCAAGGGAACGTTTCCTTCATCTGAGGAAAGACTCTTTTGGGCCTTTCCTCAACATTTGTGCAAAGCACTGCTGCTGGAGGGTGGAAGGACAGCCTGCCCTATTTCCATGGAACTCCACCCTGTTATGCCTTCAACGTACAAGTGGAAACCACACAGTATATTATAATGAACCCATAATGTGAGAAACATTTTTGAGAACTCAAACACAGAACCAGGTAATTAATTACACAGTGTAGTGGGCCCTTTGTCTGTGTGTGTTTTTTAAAGCTCCTAAAACTGCTCTTCAAAGCCAGACTAACCCACGGAGACAGCATTGGAGCCACCCCTGGCTAATGCAAGACCACTCAGACTTATTGCTAACCTCCACTAGGGTAGGGTACAGGGGAAAAAGAGCCAAGATGATGAGAGCTATTAAATTCTTCTGGGGAGCCCTGGAAGGCAAGTAGAAGGACTCAAGTTGGCTCTAACTTTCTCCAAGGATGTTGGTAGGCCTCCAGCTGCCCAGAGCAGGATGACAGGTAGCTTAAAGCTGCTGCTGGTCCTGCACAGTCCTCACCCACCCACAAATGTGAGTCATCATAAATGGGAACAAGTATGAATTTAATTTAAAATTAATATTCAAGTTGTGCGAGGCATAATGATATTTAAAACAAAAGAATTGCTGGTGACTACAAGGAAAACAAAAGTAATTTGCTTGATTTCAACACAGGTTCAACTTGATTATGTTTCTTCTATTTAGCACACAGTTTGCCAGTGGATATTTTGTGTGGCATGAGACCCAGGGAGAGCTGTTTGATCAGCAGTGTTTCAGCTGCTGTATAATGAGGCACAATTCTTGTTTGTCTCAGGCAGGCATTTTCCACAAGAAAATTTTATGACTGGTTTTGTTTGCATTGCTTACAAGGAAGCAGCCTGTTGTTTTCTCATCAATAATAATATTATTAGCATTTCTCACTGGAGATCCAAAACAGCTTGAATAACTTTCTGGAAGGGAAAGGGAAAGGGAAAGGGAAAGGGAAAGGGAAAGGGAAAGGGAAAGGGAAAGGGAAAGGGGAAGGGGAAGGGGAAGGGGAAGGGGAAGGGGAAAGGGAAGGGAAGGGAAGGGAAGGGAAGGGAAGGGAAGGGAAGGGAAGGGAAGGGAAGGGAAGGGAAGGGAAGGGAAGGGAAGGGAAGGGAAGGGAAGGGAAGGGAAGGGAAGGGAAGGGAAGGGAAGGGAAGGGAAGGGAAGGGAAGGGAAGGGAAGGGAAGGGAAGGGAAGGGAAGGGAAGGGAAGGGAAGGGAAGGGAAGGGAAGGGAAGGGAAGGGAAGGGAAGGGAAAGGAAAGGAAAGGAAAGGAAAGGAAAGGAAAGGAAAGGAAAGGAAAGGAAAGGAAAGGAAAGGAAAGGAAAGGAAAGGAAAGGAAAGGAAAGGAAAGGAAAGGAAAGGAAAGGAAAGGAAAGGAAAGGAAGGAAAGGAAAGGAAAGGAAAGGAAAGGAAAGGAAAGGAAAGGAAAGGAGGAGAGAGAAATGCTAAATCCTATTCACGGATAAATTAGGATAAATTGCAGGCTAGTGTATTCCTTGTTTGTTGGTCTATTTTTTTTCTCCTTTCTATGAGTGCTACTTGAGCTACCTTCTCTTCATTTAGAAAGTCATTGCCTATATTCTGCTGTATTTTCACTTCTGGAATAATAAATCCGGCTCAGTCCCAGTAATGTGTCTGGGATATTTCCCAAGAATAATGTTTTCTGGAGAATAACGAAAGAATGACCAGTGAGCCAACACAGTGTCCTTTCACTGTTGTGTCCTTTCACAATTAGGAGTAGCAGTCCAGCAGAACAGATTGAAGCAGGTGTTCGAATCATCCTGCTGAGCAAAACAGACACATCCAATGCCAAACCCAAACATGTTTAAATCTTATTGAACCCAAAATTAAGCAGCTCCTTGCTCTATTAAGACTTATAGATACAGGCTTAATTCCCCAAAGAATACATTTAGCAATGGGCAGAAGAAACTCAGCAATCAAAAGGCAAAACTGGGGGTATGAAGAAGCTTAGTATAATGCTAACACTCTGCTTTTCTTCATAGGTTCTTCAGAGTGATAGATAAAACTGGAGAAAGCTGGCACATAAAGGAACTTGTAATTGAATCAGACCCCACACATAATATCCAAGAGAAGGGTTATATTTTTAGGAGAACTAGGTCTGTTCAATGGTATTTCATGAGTGTAAGAGGTGGAGGATGGTTTTGGAAGGATTTAAATATGAAAAATGGACAACAATGATATGTGAGTCCCTGACAGCAATGGCAGCATCGGAGCACTCAGGGCTCACTTCGTCCTCTTGCCCAGGAAGCTCTGCTCTGCCTGGCCACTGCCTTTCCTTGCACCTCCCCAGACCTCAGGTTTCTTTTATCCCATCTGTGGCCACATTCTAGGTTTCTATTTGCCAAGCCACATTTTCTTTCAAATAATCTTGCCTTCCCTCCATGTTCCCCCTGTCCTGTTTCTACCCAGCTTCTCTGCTTTGCTTTCTTCTTTTCTAAATGTAGCCTTCTAAGGTCACTGTTGCTTCACAGATCCTTGCCACTTCCTCCTCCCTTTTTACCATATCTCAGTATGCTGCTGGTTTTATTATTTCTGAGGGCTGCAGATGCCTGTGAGGTGGTTTTGACTTTAAAACACAAACACAAACAATTTACTCAGACGTTTCATTCAGCTCCAGCTGGAGAAAGCTGTGGTTATTTGCTCTGTCACAGGGTGTCTCCATGATGCCCCTACAGGCCGGTTTGCTCATTTTCATCTGTTTTCTAGAGTGGCTTTGTCATCTCCTTCACAGGTAGGCAGGACTATCAGTTGTGACTGACTTAAGGTACACCTGATTTCAGGTACTGATATCAGTTGTGACTGACATAAGGTACACCTGAACATGGGGCAAGAGGATTCGTCTGTTCCTGGAGTTCACTGAGGAGGTGAATTTGGGACCTGGGCTCAATAAATTCCCAGACCCTTGCAGCCTGTTGCTCCTTCCCTTCTATGGTTTCCATCCGCTGTGGCTGAAGTCAGCCCACAAGCACACACACACACTGGTCCTGCTGCTTCCAGCCCCATCTGGAGGAAGAACTAGCCTCACGTTCACAGTGCATTTGGTTTCAGCATAGCTCCAACACATTGTGCTTGCATGTGTCCCTTATTACCTCCCTCCAGTTGGCACATGTCCTTTATTTCTTCCTTTCTTAGGAGGAATAATGCAAGATGAATCACTGATGAAATGGTATTTTAGGAAAGAATATGAGAAGCAAACTCAAACCAATTTGTTGGATAAGGAGAACAGACACTGCTTCCTGACAGGACCAATGTGGAACTGGTTTGTTTTTCACAGGTGATCTAATAAGCAATGTCACAAAATGGCTAGCAACACATCAGAAAACGTCTTCTGGAAAGGAAACACATTGCTTAGCTGAGTTGCAAGCAGGTATTAAAGGCAGAACATCATTTTAAAATACATTTCTGTAATCTGGAAGGCATCACTTAATTTGTTGATGATAAGGCATTCATATGCATGCTCATCCACTAAACTTATGCTACAGAGAAAGCAAGGACAGCTGCTGAAACACATCTGTTCCCTTTGGAGCTGAGGAAGGGTTATTTAGTAAAAATGAAGAGACAAAATATGCACAAATTTGATGCAGTGGTTATGTGTTCGTAATTTAGCCCTTCCAAATGCCCGCAATACAAGTTAGGTATTTAACACTGGATGTATTGTATGAGAAACACACACATATTATAAATCCTAACACAATTGCCTTTGTTTTTAAAGGAATTATTTTCTTATTCACGGTTTGTTTTCATTTACTTGCTTGTAAAATATTTTGGCAGGGTCCGGTGAAATGTAGTAAGGGAAACCATGCATTTCCATGCATGTAAAGCAGGAAAAATAGTGTGGTTGTGGACAAACAATGTCCTCCATTGTTAGCAGTTTATTTTTCTCTCCCTTTGTAACTACAACAGGCATTGTGATCTGAGGGCAATTTGGTGCCAGTGGTGCATTTTAATGTTAGAAGCAACTCTTAACAGTTTGCCCCTGTCACAAATCAGCTTTGAGGCTGTCAGGGTAGCTGGAGATTTTCCTGACCTGGAAATCTTTGGACAGACCAGCTCTTTGTGGAGCAAGCTGAGAAAAGAGGGAATATCGGTGGTGGAAGGGGCAGATCAAGCATGTAACATGACTCTGATCTCTAGTCTTATTGAAATTGTCATTGCCAGCATAAATTACAGCTTCCTGGAGGCTGCTTCAAGTTGCGCTGGGATGGTGGGAGTGTGTTTATAGCATCAAGTTGGTTTGGCTCTTCCTTCCCACTGTGCTTTTCTCAGCTGCCAGACCTGTAACAGTCTTAATTACAGAAAGCATTTAGCATTGCTACCAATGCAATAAAATGCGTTCACATGAATTCATTAGCAAGTGATGTTGTTTAAAATCACGTTTTTAGTATTTTGCTATGGTTTTCAAAAGATCTTTATTACCTGTGCAAGTGCAAGTAGACCAATTGCAGTAACAAAATGCCTGTGCATATGCCTGCTCTAACAGTTGGGTAAATACAGACAAAATTAAATGACTTGTCCACAGACACGCATGGAGCAATATATCTTTATTTATACCGTGTATATTTATAGAGTGTGATACATAGGTAGATGAGTATGTCTGTGCAGATGTACATCTCCTTTGCTCTCATTCCCTCTTTTATCTATAAATATATATTTAAAAGGAAATAGATTTTGAAAGGGGCAAGAGGCTCTAGTAAAGAATTTAAATATGTTGAACTCTTTTTCTTCCTCTTTGAATGGAGTAGTCAGTCAGTCAGGGCTCTTGTTTAAAGTTAAGCTAAGAAATGTCTCTGAGGAGAATTTCAAACTCTCTTTCCAAACACCACTGAGCCAAGTATGGTTATTATCTGAATTTAATTCAAATCATATGAACCATCATAGTTTTTGCCATACTGAAGATTTTTTCCTTTTCAATCTGGCAATGCATTCATCAAGTTATGGGCAGACCCCACTCACATAAAGGAACAGTTTTGTTAACTTTATAGCTTACAGGGTTTTCCAGGTTCAATACACATTTATGATTATTTTTTTTCCCCCCAAAAAAACACACTAAACAGTCCTGTAACTATATAGCAGAACATCACCATGCAATTATCTTTGCTTGAGTCATAAATGAGAGAAAAGGAAACAAGTTTGAAGACTTATCCCGAAATTGCTGTATCTAGACAAATATTTCTGCCTCCCCTGCAGCTCCTCTCCTTCCTTCCCCATCCCCTGGTTGGTCCAAGGGCTGGTTTGAGCGGATAAATGCAGGTGGTTCCCCACAGCCTTGGATGCTCTCTGAGGACAAGTCTACTCAATTCTCCAGTGTTTTGCAAGGGGTTGAGAGTAATAATTACCCGCCTACTTCAATACAGTCCTGTCAGGTTGAATCAATGTCTTCTCAGTGCCTGGGACATGTAAAATACCATATAAAAATGTTAAATAATATTGCTTCCAATCATACAGCCAGAATTTTCACTACTTGGAGAAAAGAGGATGGGGGGATAATTACAGCCTGAACTTTTAAAATGAGGTACTCAGGAAGGGCACAGTCAGCAGAACAGCAGCCACATCCAGGGTCTCCAAAGACCTCTGTGTTTATGGGCACTCTCTGGTTAGAGATCCTGGAAAACTTCCAGACCTGTTCCCTTCACTTCTATGAGTATGTAGAATATTTTCAATTAATACTCCTTGCGTGGAAAGTATTTTGAAAATGCCTTCTCAGCACACCGTGTATCCACAATCTACTCTATGGATTTTCCCGTTTCTCCTCTCCACATGTCCGTTCCTGTGTCAATTGGGCTTTCAGGGCTTTGGCATTGCAACCGAGTGTTCTTCCGGTGGTTTGTTCTGCCCACTGCCCTTTTCAGTGCTCCTGTGAGCCTTGTTACTTTTGATTGTTGTCATATGTATTGGTCTGGATTCATACCCTCTCATTAATTTCCAGTTTAGTATGTTTATACTGCTATTCCAGTGAAGCCAGGGTTATCCAGTTTCTAGGAAACAGACATTATTTATCCCTTTGGATACTGCCTATATTGCCATATTTCAGAATAAGTTTCATCTGTGTTATATTTCATTGAAGGGATGTTTTAATAAAAATAATTTTTTTAATGTGTCATAGCAACACCCACAGCAACACAACACTGCATGGTTAGCATGTATGTAGCACAGTCTTGCAAAATACACGCAGATTGCAATATATGGACAGTTAGAGAGGGTACCTAAATGCAAAAAAGGACTGAAGCGGAAATGAATTTGAGCAACAGAGTTGAGAGAAACTGAGACCAGAATAGAATGGTCAACTCTGTCTCTACTACAAGTGTGCTCATCAGATCTCTCTGAAGTTTTCTGACTATAGTTCTTTTACAGCTAGCTTAGGAGATTAGACACCCAAATATCATAAAAATAAAAAGTCATTCTGTATTTACTGTCCTTTCAGTTCCCTCCTGATGTTGTTTATGATAATGCAATCTTCAGTTTGGAGATATTCCTCTTCACATCATACAGCAATGATGTACACGTCTACCTGTAGTCTAGTACTGCATTTTTGTAATATAAGAGCAGTGATATAGTGAAAATTGTCATGCTCCACATTTGAAAAATGATTTAGATTAACCTTCTCTCAATAAATGGCCTAAATACCAGCAAGAATGATATGCCCAAGAAGGATTTTAAAAGTCAATCTTTTTTATGCATTAGTCCCATAAGAAAATCATCTGGGACCCAGCAGTACATGACTGTTCAAAATGTTTCTTATTAAATTTGCCTAACACAGATTTAGCACAAACTAAAATTTGGCTTTATAGGTATTTTATAAACTTCTCAGTGGAAAGCCTGAAAGCTGACTCTTGATAATGGTAAATTCCTCTTTAAAAAGGGGCTGAAGGCTCATAATATGGGCAATTATCTAAGAGTTGGCAGTGCTTCTTTTCATCTTTCATATAAGTGTAGCTGGAAAGAAGAGGATGTTTAACACTTTTATACAATGAGCCTTCTTATTTCGTTGAAGTTAAAGGATATGAAGAGAGGATCTTGTGGTCCAAGGCGGGGTTGCCTGTTCCAGGGACATGATGAGCTGAGTATTTTATAAAAGAATATTCTGCATCCTTCTATACATCCTTGGAGAAGATTGGTTCATTAGGCCTCTGATACGAGAATTAAACAGAAGTTGCTTTCACTGAACAAAACCCAAGCAATATTATATGTTCGACAGGAAAATATCAGAGCTGCTGAGTTTGATGGGGCTGAAGCGGTGAGCTGAGCTCTGGGTGGGCACCCAGCAGTATGCCCACACAAGAGATAAGGCCACTCTGTTAGGAGCAGAGTCTCTTGGTATCTATTACTCAAATCATGTTGAACTTGGAGTCATTGTAAAGCATGTCTCAGAGTATTTTCAGTACTCTTTCTTTTCATTATGTTTTCACAGTAACAGTTTTTGGATGGAGAAATGAGTAAGCAACTTCTCACTTACACATAAATACTTTGATCTATGTGATAGGTGATTTCCTTGATTTCCAGGCTGTCTGTAGTCCTGCACACATTTCCCTTGTGCTTAATATCCTGTTTTGAAGAGGGAAAGCAATGAGACATGTTTTCAACAAAGAACAAAATAGCCAAAAAAAATAGCTAGCACAATTTTCTAAACAAAGTGGAAATGGACTTCAATACACTGTAAGGACAATTGTAACAGAACCTTGGGGAGACATTGCAGATTATGTCCTGCAAACAGCTATTGGGGAAAGATCCAGCAGATACAATCAAATGTTTTATCTTACTGCAGTTTTCCTACTAGTTTGGATTCTGCAACACTTGATGATGTCTGGGAATACACATACTGTCACTTTGTTTAAAGCAAGAAATCTGAATTTGTGTTTGCATTTCTCTGTTAGGCTCCTGAATTTGGTAAATCATTATTGTGAAATGGAATTTTGGCAGCACAGCTAGAACTTGGCTATTTAATGAACAGTGATCTTACAGTCTGAGGACATTTCTAATACTTCACTAGCACAAACATTGTATGCACACAAGGTATCATAACAATGCAGCTATTGTGTACTTTCAATGCACATTGCATTTTGAAGAAAAAAAGGGGGGGGTCGTCATAATAGTATTTTTAATCAGCTTCCTTCAAGTGTATGCCTCCCACGTGTAAATTCTAGTTACGAAGATATAAATACTCATATAAGTTATTTTATAGTCTTTGATGTAGTATCTAATTATTTCATTATCTTTAACATGTTTATTATAAGAGCACTCGTGAAATAAAGTAGTTAGAAACAGTCCACTTTGGCAGCAATGTTGAATCAATTAAGAAGGTACACAAAACCTTCCTCCTCGTTCTGAATTAGCTACCTGTGTTTCTTATAACTGGTGACAGAAGAGGTAGGAAAGCATCCCCTGCTGCCACCTGAGCAGTGAGCTCCCAAAGCAAGACTCGCATGGACTCATAAGGGAGAAGTCAAGGGCAAGGTCCTACTGCGTGTTAAAGAGAAACCAAGAGCAGGTCTCCCCATGCCAGTCCAGATTTCCAGAATGGTGAAGGAGCAGAAGAGGGGGAGATGAATCCTTCAACAACCATACATCTCATCACCTGCTTAACATTCTTTTTAGAAAGGCTCAGGGAAAGTTTTGGGTTCTAGTAAAAACTTTCCTTGTTCACAAGAGAGTGTAAAAGTTTAAAATAATTATATGCTAGTCATATTCAGGAGAAATTAATGGAAGCGAATTAAACCTATAATTATTTTTAAGTGTTTACATTTCTTTTTAAATGTATTTTTCTTGAAATTGGTGGATTTTTTTAATAGTGAGTGTTCGAATGTAGAGTTTTTACTGTAAGGGAGTTTGCTGGGATTCTTATGGCAATTAGTGCTTTCCGCACCTTCAATTCTGAACATCTACCCCTCTGTTCTAAGGGAAGAAGCCATGCAAAATGCCCATTGTTAAAAATCAACAGGATGATTCAGTCTGTTGGAACTGCAGAAGGTTATATTTAACTAAGGCCAGTTAAATTAATGCACTTTATGTAGTAGAACAAAAAAAAACAGGAAAATGTTGTTTGCTCATTGGCTCATTTTCTTTTCCCCAAATTTCAGCTTTGGAAATAATGTATTAATGGAATCATTGTAATTTTTGGGTTTATTTTAGTACAGTCAGTACCAAATACAAATTATTGAGAAAGGAAAAAAAAAAAAAAGCCAAAGCTGATCTGATGTACACACACAAAGAAAGCCATGCATTCAGTAGAATTCTGGTATTCTGGGAGTACTCAGATCAATATCAAACCTTTCATTTATTTCAGACTTTATTCTGAATTTTGCTGCTTAGTTTAATTCAAAATCCTTATTGCAGAGTGATCTTAAGGGTGGTAGAGCAATATGTATACTAATACTGGAATAATTTATACTAATGGAATAGATATTCACTTGCAAATTTATATGCCAATGTATAACATGCAGTGTATGTGTATACAGATAGGGACATTATACACATGTTGCAAATTATGTAGTTTTTTTAGAAGAAACTGGGGAAACCGTAACAAAGAAAGCTGCCTAGTGAGGTGTCTCGAGATATAAATAGCTCCTGCTGAAAAGGTAACAAAGGCTGTGTTGTGTGATCGTGTGCTTGGACCAACCAGGGTATGAGAAGGAAAACAGCCACCTTATGTATGTGTGTGTATATACATATATATATAATTCTGAAACACATATTTCAAAATCTCTCTGTAAAAAAAAATATATACTTTTGCTAAAAATAACTTTTGACAGTTCTTTATGAGGAGAAATGGTTTGAAAACACACTGAAGTGCTGTGTTGTGTTGGTAGCTATATTTTTCATCCAAAAGTAGGAAAATATATTATCATATGTAGTATTTTTAAGCACTATGATTATGTATGTTAATTATTGAACAGTGTTAATATTTTGAATTTGAAGTATGAATAATTTTTTTTTTTTGGAGCAGAATGCATTCTATCAATTTGAGCAATTTTATTTAAAGACTGAAAAGTTATACGTTATTTTTCTTGGAACTGTATTTCAATTTCCTTGAGATCGTGGTGTTAGACTCAGGTCTGAGCAAAAATCCCCAAAATACCTTACTGGAGAAAGCTCTATCTCATTTCGTCTTGTGTATCCTTAACTGCAGGACACTCCAGCAGCTCTTTTGCTAGCTTGGATGTGTCTCCTGGTATGCTAGGAGAAGGAACTAAAACTCCACCCGTATCCTACTTCAGTATCTCCCAACACCTCCTAGAGGATGAATTGCATGGTGGTGAGATAAACCATGGAGGGGCAGGGAGAGATGTGCCATTTTAATCCCCTATCAAGACTTGATTCAGAATTAACCCTGTGTATAACAATATTTCTTCACAAGCTGTAAGAATTAGAATTCGATTCGTGTTTCCTCTTAGTTTGGTGCATTAAAATTAGTTTGGTGTGGGGTGTTCTCCATCCAGGTTCGGGACGTGTATTTTGGGACTTGTGTCTGAAGTTTTCATCTGAGTGATCTACAGGTCTGCTGCAGCCTTCAAGGAGAGCTTACGCTTTTCCTTTCCTGCAAAACCAGCCACATGGCCCTAAGCCAAGGTTTCCTTGCTAAGGGCTGAATGAGCCTTTCAGACACTTTTGGCGGACCTTACAGTAATACACACGTGTACAGGGAGGAAAAAATAATCATGAGGACATGGGGCAGATGAATGAAGCTTTGGCCAGTTCTAGCCCCCAGCTTCACAAGCGCCTTAATCATTTCCTACCCAATTATGTGGGTGTAAGCTCTGACCACTGATTTTCCTCCCTTCTCTTTGACCAAAGCTATTTTCCCTCTTTTGCTTTGATATAAATTCCTGCCTTGCTATTCCTTGCTGAAGTTACTCGCAATCCTACCCTTCCGCAGGCTGTTTTTGTACCAGTCTGCCTTCCCAGAGTCCCTTCCCATGGCAGCCTCAGACTCCCTAGGAAAACTATCCTTAAAATTGTCTCCCACCCTTTCTTGTTATTCAGAACTCACTTGATTTTAATATAGGACTTTTCTTTTTTCTTTTCTTTTTTTTCTTTTTTTTTTTTTTTTTTCCCCCAAAGGATGAGCCTTTTTAGGTAGCCCCACAATTCTTGCCAAACAGCATCTTTTGAAAGACAAGTGTATGCTTAAAAATAGATCCTTAATAGTGTAACTTCAGTTGTCTTTCAGTCCTCCTGGATGTCTGTGCAACAGAACCACTGTGTTAAACAAATATGTGCCTTGCATATTCGAGGTCATGTTGGTTAGCTGGTTTCTAATTACATAGTCTGTTGCTGGATAAGGCTTGTATCTGCAACAAAGGAAAAGCATCTTGGTTTGTAAATATGTAAATAATTTAATGTGGTCGTGGAAAGAAAAGGAATTTAACCAAGCATGGGTTTAATAATGTTAACTAAACACCCATGAGAACAATCTGCAGCTGTAAAAAAATCTGGCTTTTGTGTTGTTTAACTAGCAGTGTTTAGGAATATATATATATATATTTAATAAACTTCATTGTGTCAGCAATACATCTATTGTGCGGATGACAGTTTAGGACCTATCTGAGTCCTGGACTTGGAAAACATCTCCAAATCTTGGAGCTTTGGAGAAATAGGAAAATTTGAAAATGGATGCAAGGTCAAGAGATTTCAATGCACTTGTATCTCTGTTCCTGTCAGGCTACACATGCATGAACTTGCTTTAGTGTGTTTGCACAGCTCTGTAAAAACACATTTAATCAGTGAGCACAGGCACTGGGCTTGATGCAGCATTCTCATCGCACGCAATGCAGAGCACAGCTATGCTGCTTTCATTTCTAGAAAGACATTTTGGTGGTTAGTTAGCAATCTCTGTACTGGGCAAAAGCTACATACTAGGAGATATTCTCTAATAGAGGTCCCAGTGGGATGACCAAGTCTAAGCCCCAGCCCATGAAGTGCAGCAGGATCAGGCCATGGAGCAATTTTGTAAATAACACAGCACCTGGCTAACCCTCAGCTAAAACCTCAGCTAGAGACATAATGTACCTCTTCTCTCTATCCCAATCAACACCATTTATTTTTCCAGTTTGTACTTTTGTTTTGTGTATCAGGTCTTACTACGCTATTGTTTTAAACATAATTATTGGCATAACAGGACATCTGATTACCATCTCTCATCTCTCTTTCCTGGGGTTCTTGAACTTGAGTAGGTAGCTGTGTATGTGACACAGCCAACCAGCCACTTGTTTAAAAGCTGGTGCTTTGCTTTCAATTGAATACCTAAATTCTTTTAACAACTAGATTTTTTTTTCCTACCAGAAAGGTATAAATTCAAACCTTTCAGAAACATCTTAAATGACTACCCAGTGAATTTAACCAAAGTTCTCTAGCTTCCTCTCAGGTTTTTATGGCTATCAATTAAATTTATTATGCAGTAATGAACCCTGCAGGATCTAAACTGACCCAGGATTTACTTTAATGGATCATTAACTTGTCACGTTCCCTCTTCTCGTTTCTCTCTCTTGAATTTTTGTCTTGCCAGAATTCTCATTATCCCAGTTATTAATCCATTTATTAACTTTGGACAAGGATGTATTTCATTAATGAACACTTAAAAATTAATGATCACACAAATGAAAAGTCTGCTGTAAAAGAATAGAATACAAATAGGCTTTTTAGGATATGAATTTTATTTACACTTGAAATGGATAGCACACTGACAGTGGTTAAAGCTGGTAGCAAAATCAGTCACTTGAAAGTCAGTTTGAACCATTTGAAGTTTTCTCCTGATGTCAGAAGTAGATTTAGAGAATTCAGACTCATAGACTGTTATGAACGTTTATCTTTCTGTAAGGTAACTTTAGAAATAGTATTGTGGATCAACCACAAAAGTAACCTCCATTGTAATATGTCAGTTGTACTTTTCATTTTTGTAGGCTTCAAAGAAACTTTTAGTAGCAGCTCTGTTGGTATAAAACACTGAAGCCAGCAGAGCTACTCCACTTTAGCAGTGTAGCTGCTGACAACCTCCCATTTTGTTCCTAGTTTTCCTAGAAAGTATGACCAAATATTCGGGACGTAGTACTGCTGAATGCTTGGAAAATATATGTAATAGGAATTGCCTGCCCTGATACCAGCCCACAGTATGCAGTCAAAACAGGGGAAAATCACTAGATCAGGCTGCAATGAGTGAAATAATTTGTGGTTTTATCAAATCATATTTGTATAATCTGTAAATAATCAATTTATTTTCTCTATCTGTATGCAATCAATTTATTTTCCCTTTCTGAAAACATTTTCCAGAAGACACTACTGAAAATAGCTGAACTGACACTCGCTAACATTCATTACTTTCTTATGGCTGTGGTATTCATCGTGCCTCCTGTGAGACAGCAATGTCCCAAAACAGCTACCTCAGAGTCAATAGTTCTATATTAGCAACATTTCAGGCAGGCAAAAGGAGAAACAGTCCAACTTTTTTTTCTTTTCTTCCTTTTTTTTTTCCTTTTTTTTTTTTCTTTTTCTATTTCGATCCATTGATAAATGTGTTGCTGTTAAAGATTGTTTTTTTTTTTTTTTCACACATATGTTAATGTTCATATCAGTTTACATCACAAATTATTATCACTCTTGCTCTCACAATATCAGCCCTGTACGAGTTAGGAATATCTAACAGGAGTAGATTATGTATTTTGATATTTTGCATTCATGACAGATGTCACAGTATCTGTGCTGTACTGCAAAAGAATATGAAATGACTTTGTTTTGTGCTTGTTTGATGAGACTTGGAAAGATCAGTGCAAATCTAGTTGGTTTCAAGTTCCATGGAGTTTGAATACTGAACACTGTAGAAATGTTGTTGAATTTGTATATACTTGTTGGCCTGCACATTCCAGTCTAAGAAATTACTTTGTCATCTAATTTGATAATTTGATTGATTTTAGAATTTATAGATTTATTTTTTATAGATTAATTTAGTTTGCTTCAGATTGTGAATTTCTTCAGGTGAATTTCTTGAGTAGAAGGGTTCCACTGGCGGCTAACATTTGTAGACCTACATCATCCTGCTGTGTCCTGACTTCTTACAAGAGCAAAATCTGGGTACAGACCAGTTTATTTTTTTTACAGTATTTTGGGTTTCCAAAGGAAACCACAGCATGTGGCTTACAAATGACCTGGACATTCCCTAGTCTGACCTACTGGAGGACAAGTTTCTGTGGAGGGAACACAGCTGTGCACCCTCACTACTCAGCATGGACAAAGTCTATATTATGCAATGTAGACAGCTATACTTTTAACACTATATGAAGTGCAGAGTGTTCATGAAGCGCTGTCATAGCAGCCACAGCAAGAGGAAGTTATAAGAAATAAGTCATGGTTGCATTGTTTATCTGCCTTTGAGAGGGATGGCTTCTATCTCATAGGTATTCCCCAGTTTACTGACTAATAATAAATAGGTAGAAAGTATGTCTTGATCCAGGATATTCTAGTGCATCTTCTGATTCATTCACATCTGCACCGTGACTACTTTTCTTTTACCTTGCATAGATATTTTCTCAATCATGTGTAGGTTTTATAGTTCAAAGAAGGCATATTAATTTTACTGACATCTGAACTTGCTGGATCTAGTTGCTTTCCTTGGTATTGTTTTTATATGAACGTCTCTAATAAATTCCACCAATAAGTTTCATTCTGTTCATATGATATCTGTATCTCTGAATTAGCCTTCTAATGAACATGAAACTACCTCAGCAAGTCCATGACCTAAAAATGACCTTCAGTCATCTCATAAGCAGTTGTGCTGAACCACATTATAAGTTATTCTCCTTTTCCAACAATTTGTAGACCAGTGGGAATAAGCAAAGCATTTTTTCCCCATAATGCCTAGCATACAGGCTGGAGGCAAGCAGTCTCAAAAGGGTCCAAGGTTTCAGCGCTTTCATCTTGAGGCAACACGGAACTACTTAAGAGCGGCATCTCCATCTAACTCATTTTATTCATTTCAGGGATTTAATGCAATTTCCTGGCATCCTTTCAAAGCATATTCTTTAAGTTAATAAAATTATAATATTAAAAGGAATATAATAATGTATTCTCAGTGCTATAGTTCCATCGTGCAAATTGGTGGGCAGACCTTCTGCCAGGTCACCTTTGTTACATTTAATAGCAAGCATGGGTCTCAAAACCTCATGCAAACTCTAGAAAATTAAAAGCTATAAGACCAGTAAATTTTAGTTTGATGTTGCTTATTATTTTTTGTTTTCTTTGAAGAGATTTACCCCCTCTGTGAACAAACAGAAGAAACAAGTAAGAAGAGCGTTGCAACACGCCTATGCAGATCCATCATTTACCAAAGTTACGAGTCCTGAGTTTGGGATTCAAAGGTGGCAACCTGGAATACAGAGCTATTTTTCTCATTTAATACCCTAGGGAGCTCTACTATATTTTTCAGCAAGGTGGTGGCACCAGGTACGTTGTAGTGCCAGCTTGTGACTGACATCAGTTCCCAAATCTCTGCAGTGTTGACACAGGCAGCATTATGATGCTCAAACGTCTGGCTGTTGATGTAAGGCATAGTGTAATAACTTCTAAATACTTCTCTGGATGTCTCCATCAGTTGAGAAAGTGCACTGCTTTTCTTTAACTCCTTGGTTTTTGCTGGCAGTTTTCTGATGCATTAGAAACATCTATTTATACAATGCCACTCAGAGCTCCTCAAAGGATGCTTCTTACTGGTAGACACTTCTAGAAAAGATTCCTATGCGTTAGGAAACATCTAAAGACCTTTTAGAACAATCTGGAAAAACAAAATGAAACCAACACAAACAAGCAGAAAAACAAACAGAGAACTATGGGAGTATTAGACAAGTGCATTTTATTCGCTAACACAAAAGCAGTTGAGAGCGTGAGGTGTTTTCAGAGATGGGCTTATCATGTCTAAATTCTTTGTTCTTGGTCTCCTCAGGTTCGAAAGTTCTTGAGGCATACATGAAAGCAACTAAAGATGGTAATTTTGCTTTTTTGTCTAGTAATATCCTTGGATCTATCAAGCTTTTAAGACCCTTTAATTTGCATAGCTTTTCTTCAACAGCAGACAAAAAGAGAACAATAATGTCCTAATATAAGAGTCAACATCTATAGTATTAAAGGCAAAAGAGACTACATGATTATATTGACAAAATGGGAACTATAGCAAAATTTCCAGTTAAAAAAAGTAAATCTTTCATCTTACATCATATCGTCACATGTACTACTGCCAGGGTGGACATTATTCTTAAACTGTTTGCATTACTGTAGCAGAACTGGCTTTAATTATTTACTGAATAAAAATATCCTCAAATGTCACTTGTCCTCATGAATACAGTCTATGGCAGTCTGATGGCTTCCTCCCTAAAAGTTTAGCTCTTTATTGCCTTACTTGTGATAAAATAGTGTTAGAAAGGATTAAAAAACCTAAAATACTAAAATGAATCTGATAATTCTATACTTTTGGGGTAGATCAGTCCTGTTCAATCAAATCAAATAAATAGATGATAAAATTTTAGCTGATTTCATACAATAGAACAATAGAATGTGCACATCTTGTGTTGACAGTCATGATGGATTGTAGATAGCCAGAGATGCTTTCAAATAATTTAGTTTCTGCAACTTACGTAAGTTAAATAAGATTTTCTCCTAATAGATGGAACACCTGTTATTATTGCCTAAGATACAGATTTGTATTCCTTCCATTTAATTTCTTTCAATAGTTATTTAATCTGTGTAAATTAATTATAATCCATTATGCCTTATTTATATGACATTACTCTTTATTTATCGATTTATCCATGTGCTTAGGATTTAGATAAAGCTCTTTTCAACATATTGTTGTGAATGTTTTTCCGGGGGTGCTTCTGGTCCCAGCTGAGGCAAGAGGTATCCCAATTTGTATTTCTGAGAGGCCAGTGGTTAGAAAAGATACCAGAAAAACAAATAACTCTAATATAGGCTGAAGGAAGGTTTTGCCTCCTACCAATTAGGGTCTTTTAAAGACTATTTTTATAGAAGTTTGTATATTTAAAGCTGGAAAAGGATTGATTTTTCCTTTAACTTCCACAGGAGTCTTTGTACCTTACTTTTTTTTTTTAATGAAATATCTAAAATGCAAAATATTTAAAGGCTAAAAATGTCTTTCCAGCTAAAGTACTGAAAACATTTCAATAGCAGTAGTTCAGTAATAATCACACTGGTCATTTGGGCTTTCTCAAGCAGTGGGGTACAATGGGATCTGAACTGCCGTGGTTTCCAGCAGTAGTAATGGGGAATATATTTGAAAAAATATAGTGTTAGCATGATTTTCATAATAATACAAAGAAGTACCTTGCTTCTGGCCACCACATGATGGAAATCTACTTTGCATTGTAGCAATCTGTGAAGTTTCGTGGAGCTGAGGCCGTAGCCATGCCCAGTAAGGGTAGCTGCAAGGGTTTCTGCATCCCACAGCCTCACGGTAACCTTACTGGAAGTGGGATGGTCCCTAGGACTGAGCAGCAGACTTGAGAACACGCTTACACAGCACATTGTGGGCAGACATGAACTCACTTTACCCACAGTCTGAGCTGACCAAACACCACATAGCCGTGGTCAGTGGGGTGCTGAACCCGTGCTAATGCCGTGGGGAGAGGTGAAGCAAGCTACCTCTGCTGGGCTCTGCTAGCATCGTCACAGCTTTGGGCAGCTTGCAGCGTGGGAGCAACAAAGTGGTTTTAAGGTCTGAAGAAGGTGATATGCAAAGCATCAGCAAAACACTAATTGCTGGTTTTGCCTTTCCAAAGTCTTTGGTCCACAGCCTCAGCTTCACACTACTTTGTTGCAGGCATAACTGTCAGGAGGGAACTCTCCCGTCTCATGAGCTGACATATGCACAGCACGAGGACATCCCTCCCCACCTGGTTTAATCTACTCCTGGCCCTGCAAACCCTGACATGAGGACTGAGTGGAGTTAAAGGCTTTGTGTTTCCCCCTGGGCGTGCTCTGAGCTCCATTGCTCCAACCCTGCTGGTGCACCGGCATCCAGCGCGACGAAGCATTTGAGCCCAGAAGTAAGGCTGAGATTTCAGGGCTGCCAATCATTTTTAGAGGATCTGAGTGTCTAAATTCCTATGTTTTTTTTTTTTTTTGTTTGTTTTTTTTTTTTTTTTTTTTTTTTTTTTTGGTATTGGATTTCCAGAATGATTTTTCAGTGGTTTCAGTATCAACAGTTTATTCTGTAGGGGAAACGAGCTGACTCCCTTAGAGATGTGTATTCTTATATTCCTTAACAAGGACATCTAGAGAGCTAAGTGTTCAAATAGGTCATCATTAGCGTGTTTGTGTGTGCGTGTGAAAATTGAATGGCTCTTTTCTTACCTATGTGTATCAGAACATCAGGACTGTTTCTACTAGGAATAGAATATGCTTTTAATTATTGCTCTAATCTCCCTTGTGGGCAAGGGAGTGGGAGAAACTTGTTCTTACATATAAACTGTTGGAATTGTAGCACATAACACTCAATATTTACAGAATTCATCCTGTAAATTAGAGGGATTTATTCAATTCAGTTCTATACATTGTGACATTTGCAATAGTTCCTTTCTTCCTTTTATATATTTTTATATAGTCGTGTGTTCCGCTGGGGAATCTTGAACCTGAAAAAACGTACAAGGGAATATAAATGATCTGCCCTTTTCCAGCTGACTAATGTGAGCCATAAAACACTTTAAAATACAAAGGAGACTTAACATCTGGTCAAGTTTACTCATCATAAACACACCTGAATGAAAAGTACTCCTTGTTCTGCCAAATGAATGATAGACTAAGATAGACATTTCATGTTGTTATATGCAAGAGCTCTCTTCTTGCATTTCAATAGCTAAATTAGAGGTAACTCGATAGTAAAATATGCAAGTAGCCTCAGGACACATCATATATTCTTTTATTCTGAAACCTTTCTGTAATTAAAAATGAAACCTAATTGCAAATCTCCCCTTTCTTTTCTAAAACGTCAAAGAATGTCAGTGCAATACCAACACCAGGTCAGGAGCAGTGATGCAAAATTTGTTTTCATAACAAAATTAATGCCTGAGCGGCTTTTCCTTTGAAAAAAAAAAAAAAAAAAAAAAAAAAAGTCAGTGTTTGAAATGGCTATATCGGGTGCTTTAGCCTGACTATTAATGGCTTTCGTCTTGGTTTTCTCGGTGTTAGTTGTCCCACTGCAAAAATAGAGCTAGCCGACAAACTTTCCTCGTTTTCCTGCATCTTTTCCCCTGGGTTTGGGGCTGATAGCTCCCCAACACTGCCCTCTGTGGTTGGAGAAAGCAAACAGCCTCAGGCAGCCTGGGAGGGAGGGGAGGTGCAGAGGAAAGCACCGAGGGAAAAGGCGAGCACAAAGTGAACCAGTGATTGTATCACTAGGAAGGGAGGTGTAGCAGAGAGCTGGAGTCCTCCCAACAGAGGAGACAGGTGGAAAGGCATGGGCAGGATGGGGTATGTGCCAAGGTGGTTGTCCTCTGGCATTCAGGGGTTTGGGTCACGGCCTCTAGTAGCCGTGCTGGGATGAAATAAATCTTTTTGCTCCAGTGAGATGTCTGTCACTGGTGAGACCTCATCACGTGATTGTCTGTGGGGAAGGAAAAATGGAGAAGAAATCACCTTTTCTGGTAAGGTATCTGAGATACCCTTCTGGAGCCAGACCCTGCTGGTGGGATTTGTGCTGCTCACCAGCAGCCCTGCTGAATTCACGGGGGCTGTTTGCAAACTGACGTGCTGCTCAACATGAGTAAACAAGCCCGTGTCTGGCCTTATATAAATACAAACCAGCCTGGAGACTGTAAAGTAAACATAAACAAAATTCCTTTATTCCAGCCCAGAAAAAGGAATGGAGAATGGTTCAACTGTTTTTCCCCCCACTCCTGGCGTAGGAGATGGCCAATATGTAAGTACCTCTGTGGAGTTCACTGTGTTATACGGAGCTACAGGGAGTGCCTATTTCTGCTAAATCCTGCATCTATACTAGCAAGAAAGACCTTATCCTTCTTCAAAGAAAGGTTACATGCCTGCTGCTGTAACCTGTGTTTCTTCCTGCCCTTCTTGAGAATCAGTCCTGGCATTTAAATCCCGAACTCAGGCAGCTGTGCTGCTGATGTGCTGTTCCTGCCACAACGGCTTTGGGTCTGGTTCTCCCTGTTCTGCTTGTGTCATCTGCCTTTTGTCATTTCCATTACAAACTCCAGGGATGGGGGCCTTTAGTGTGTGTTTAGCAAGCCAACATAATGCAGATTTTGTCTGTGACTGAAACTTTGAGTTGTGCGAGTAAAACAGCTAAAATTAAAAAGAAAAACAAAACACAAAAAGAAAGTTGACTCTTTTTTATTATTATTATTCACAGAATAATAATAATAAAAAGAAAGAGCAAAAAGTTACAACCTGTGTGCGTTTGCTAAAACCTTAAGAAAACAACCTTACATGGCCCCAACCAAGTTGAACAGTATTCTCTAAAAAAGAAAACAGCCCTAAATTAAGAGTGGAACTTTAGCCTCAGCTTTGAATTTCCTGGCTTTTGTTGGTTTCTTATATATCCTCATTATTTCAGCGGTGTGTTGTTTTTGGTCTGACTAGTATTTAGAAATTGTTCCATCCAGCCTTTAGATGTCTACTGTTTGAGAGTGATTCATTTCTCTTTGACTTCAGGAACACAATTTGCACTGTGTTTTTTTTTTTTTTTTTTCTCCCCTGCCACTGGAGTGTCTCTCCTTGTTCTTGTTCCCTGCTCCAGACGCCATCTCGTTCTCTCACCATAACTTGTGTGGCTGCCTTGCAGCCCCATAGCAGTGTGCATTTCAGACCAGAGAGCTGTACCTTTACAGGGTTGTGGTTTATGGAGGCAGACAATCCTTTTGTTGGCCCAGGATGAACTGCGTGAACGAAACGCGCCAGCACGGAGATCTGAGCTGGTGTTCAGGTGGGATGCTGGCAGCAATTTTGAACTAATACACTGAGTTATTCCAGCGAGTTTGAGTAAATACTGGAGAGAAGAAATTCAAAAATTTGTAAAAATATAATTTAAAAACCTCTTTACAATGCATCCATTTTTATATGATTATATATTTTGTCAAAGGTACTCCATAGGCTTGTACAAGAATATATTTTAAATATGACTTGGCCTTCCTGGCCCACTGAGCAGATTGCTGTCAGTGTTAGAAAAACAGCTATTGCTTCCTGGCATAACTGTCCTAACCAACACGGAGTATCCGGAGCGCTCTGTTCTTTGGCAGTAAATTATGGATAATCCTCTAATTTAACTTTGTGGATGCCAGGGATCATTTCGCATCCAGAAGCAGAAATCTTAGTGTGCCAAGAGGTACAGCATCTTCCTGATATGCAAAACCATGCGGCAAGCCTGGCCTAGCCTTCCTTAGCCTACGCTGGGTGTGTGCAGCAGCTCCCGTCCTGGGCAGGGGGAAGGACTGGGTAGCCTCCGTCCCTGCTGCTGTCCCCAGGGGCTGCAGTGGCACCAGGATGCCACCACCAGACCTCTTTTTTCAGGATGTGTTTGGAGTAAAGACAGCTAAAAGACAGACTGGGCAAACAAAAGCATGGTTGTCACAGATTAAGGGAATATTAGTAATGTGCTATACCAGGAATTAATTTGATCTGTTACAAAAGCCTCAATGAATGGGACACAGTTTGTAAGGAATAACACAGAGGAACAGAGTGGGAGATGGGGTGGAAACAGCAGAGAAAGGAAGGCAAAGAAATATGAGCACAGTTGATGCAGACGTTTTCTTTTTTCTGATTTGAAAAATTACATTTTCAAAGTTTCTTACAAAGAGAAAGGAGTAATTTTTCGGTGTGATTTCTTTTGTACAGATATATTTCCAAAATCTTTCAGTGGCCTGATAGTAGTTTCTGAACCATAATTTTCAGAGTAACTGTCAAATGGAAAAAAAAATAAAAAAAAATGTTGCTGGTTAGGCAATTTCTCCTGGCATTGCATAATATCAAGTCTTGTGATCTATTTACATATAAAAATTAAGGAATGAATGAACACAGAAGGCCTCTGTCTGTTTGCAGAATCTCTGAACTGCAACGATTTTCTTATTTAATTTTTAAAGACGGTAAGTGTTCACTTTTAACTGGGATTTAGTTTTCAGCAATGCAAATTTTTCTTAATACTAACAACAGATGTTAGCAATATACCCATATTCAAGAACACATTTTGTGTGTGACTGAACTCAATGTAATTGCCACATCATTTGGCAAATTGGCATTACAAACAAGTCTCAGGGGAAGTAACACGACTCCTTCTGTATGTCATCACTTTCAAAATTTCCATGGTAAAGAGTCGGTGCTTAGACCGACATCTCAAATAAGAAAGCTTATGGTTTGGACTTGCTGTTTCCCAAGAATGTGGGCTAGCTTCATTTTACTGCTACAAGTGCCCTTTTAATTTGAGACAAGGCTTTGTATAGTGTTGCCTCAGTATCTGCCTCTTACAGAGGTGTGCTAGATTATGTATTAAATGATAGAAGCCTGTGGAGTTGTAAAAGTACAGAATTTAACTTTTTTGCCACCTCATTAGTCACAACGTAGAAGTCATGTGGTTTCATGGTAGCTGTTGGAGCTCTCCTATCACTGCAGTTATTACCCATACCACTCCAGACTGGAAATATTAAACAGGAGCTGTACTTTTAGTTTCCCTGGCTAACGTAACCCATCAAATTACCTCTATCTGCCACAGACGCTCTTCCAACTTTATTATATTACAAGTAAATGTGTTTGGAATGATGTCTGGCTATCAGCATTTTGTCATTAGAAGAGAGAAAGGAAGAACAACAGTAGACAGATATTGCTATCTAAACTGTAATGAGTCCCTAAGGTAAGTTTAAGGGGTAATCGTAACAAGCCTCTGGATGGACCAAAAAAGCATTAGTCAAATCTCGTTTGTTCTCCAACTTCCTTCTTTCTTTAAACTGTCAGCACGTTCCATGCTTTTTGGCTCAAAATGCTTGTCTTCATCTCAGCTAAGCTCCATATAGCTTTTTACTTCCTTGCAAGGTTTTTAAAAAGCTTAGGAGGCTTCTTAAAGTGTCATTTTGAATGTGGTAGTAAATTCAGCTGAACTGGATGCACTAATGAATTTGTCAGAGTATTTATATGGAAGAGATGTGGGGAAAAAGTTCACACTGTAATCTCTGCATCCCTAACATGGAAGTATCTGCCAAAACTGAGAGTCTGGTGTCATCCTAACTGAATAGTGCCATTCTACAGAAAACACCTGACTGCTGACACTAGAAATGGAGTGTTTGTATAAGACAATGGATATTGAATGACACCGAGAAAAAGGGATCAAATGTATGATTTCATCACATAGAGCTCTTTTTTTTTTTTGTTACTGGAAGACTGAAGTGTCCGTGCTCGTAACTATTTAAATAACTCTGTCTCTAGTCCCAAAATATTTTCCCATTTAAATAGTCAGTGAAATAAAACTGAAAATATCAGATGGAATAGAGATGGTTTCTTGTTCTAGGTATATTCTTCTTTTAGGAGCCTGCTAGATAAAAGATTAAAAACAGTCTTTTTTTTTTTTTTTTTTACAACCCAGGTTTCTAGAACTCACCTGCAGAAAGGGCTAAGGGCTAGTGGAACAGTGGAATGTCCCTTCCTTTTTCCATGTTGTTTGGTGTCCTCATGTTACTCTCAGAACTTATGACAGAGTGAGACAAAGTATTAGAAATACAGGAACATTGAACAGTAAGGTGTGATACCAAATAATAATATAAATATTCTTTAAGATAGTAGCAGGAGACATAAAGCGAGAAATGCTGTGATGATATTCAGAAAAGTTACACTGCTAGCTGTTAGACATGGCATAGTGTCCTAGCAGATGGCTGGATGATTCTTTCTTTAACGACCTGGAGGATCTACTATAATGCTGTGGCATTATCTAAGACCTTTGGTTAATTTATTAAGTCTTTTTTTTTGCTGCTGAGATAATATTCTGAATGTGAGCTATCGGTGCTCATTATCCATCAAGGTGTCCAAGGTGCACATTGGCTCCTGTGTAACTATTGGAACTCATGACCAATGCTTATTCCTTAAGTCACATGGAATAAATGCATTTTCAGAGAATTACTGGATCCTGCCCCAGTTTTCCTAGAGCAGCTCAAACCTGCTGTTGAGCAAACCCACCTGTAGGACAGCATGGAAAAGCTTGCAAATTCCTTGCCATTTTAGGCCAGTAGAGAAAGAAGCCAAGGAGCTGTCAATATTTATATTTAGATCTAGAGATGCATAGTTTATTATTATTATTATTAGTTTTTTATGAGAGGGAGCCAGACTGGGAGAGTCAAAAACTTGTTGAGGTTAGAACAAAAATAGCACATATCTCTGCATTTTCTTTTGCTTCTCTCACAGTTTCCTCCAATGACTTTGGTTCAGCTCTCACTGGACCAACAAGCTCTGAGAGCTCCTATAAAAGTCTAAAGTGAAAAAGAGAGTGCCTGCCAGGTGGGATTTTTTTTCCCAAGTGCTCACAGCTCTAATTTTCACCACATGTGAACAAGTGTTTGCAGTTTTAAAGATGTGTTGAGTAATTGCACATGCGAGACATCTTCTCTTTAATGTTCCCAGTGTGTTCAAAGCTTTTCCGTGAGAACACCCCTGTTAACAATGGAGTTGTGGCCTTTAGCTTATGCCTAAGTGGGTACTGCTTTGTGTTGAAATATAATTGGTAGCACTTGCCTATTCATACTCCCTTAGTTTAGCTAATGAAAGACACTGCTATAATTTACTTCTCTCAGGGTTGGAGTCTGAGCTTAGGAAATCTCTCTCTAGAAAGAGGTGGAAACTCTCTTGCAACTACCATTACTGTACCTACCATTTATTTTTATATCCAAATAGGAAACAAGCAGGCATCTCACCCAACCTCTGTTGGGTGAGGCTGCAAAGTGATGTGCTGCTTTTAGGCACTGATAGATGGGAAGACCACCAAGAAAGGCTATGTCATCAGCCCCAGTCGTCCTCTTTCTTCATGGCCACGTTTTCCATGCACAGGTAACCTGTGGTGTTATTTCAGTGTTACACCATTCTAAAATCCTGTCTTTAAGGGAATATCTCATAACCTGGTTGAATAGCTGTCGGACTAAGTCCAGGTACCATCTGCAAGACAAGAGAACAAAGCATATGCTTGGAGGGCTGATAGAGCTGTGGGACACAAATGAAGTACAACTGATAGAAAATGAGATTTGAAAGCAAGTGGAGAACAAAATCGATTGCTTTGAGATACAGCTCAGATAACAACTGTATTTTCTTAGTTCCTGTAGGTTGCTGTTCGCCTGCCTAGTTATTGTGTGCTAGTGATACTGTACTGTACCTCCCAAATTGGCAGCCTTTAATCATTATTAACAACTGAATTAAAGGCAATATATTGTTAAACCTCATGGTAAAAGAACTGAAAAGAACTTTTTTCTTTCAATTGCTCTGAAAATGCTGTATAGTCTAGGGTTTTAATTGAAATAACACACAAGAAGCAGCCTGGTAAATGTCTGTAAATTTTAGGAACTATAATTAAAAGTCATTTACTCCTAGTTATTTCTGGAAACTGGCTGACAATAGCCTGTTCTGCACTGTTTTCTGTATGGAGGAGCACAGAGCTACCCATCTCTCCTTACTATGCTTGAAGGAATATCAAGCATGCCTACAACAACAACATGGGTTTTAAATCTGAGAAAATGAGCTTCCAGCAGCACTTACATTTACATTTTTGTAGTCACCAGTGGTTCCAGTCAAGACCACCACCCTACTGTGCTAGGTGCTGTACAAGGAAGGCACAGTCCTCATCCCACAGCATGTGGACAACTTCAGTCCTACACAAAATAGGAGGTGCACCACTGTGGCCAAGCAGCCATGATCGAGTAGCATCAGAGATGAGACACTCATGGAAACACCCGCTGAGGCTCCTGTCCTGCCCAATCCCCATCACCAGGAGGAGCAGCACACCCAAATCCCCATCTCTTCTTCCAGCTCTGCCTCTTCTTCCTGGCTAGGTGGCAGGAGCCATGCCCACCCCTCAATCCCGTTTTTCAGTTTTCTCAGCACTGTTGCAGTCTTGGGCCCTGCCCAATAAATGTGCCAGCTAAACCTCTCCAACGGGTCACATACACAGAAGCATGTGAGTGGGTTTTCCCTTTGAGCCAACACAGCTGCTCTTTAAGCTCCAAATGGAAATGCTCATGCTTTTCAGATCCAAAGGTCTCCGGTTCAGTCTCTATAGATAAACTCTCCAGAGATGTGCTTACACTTACAGTGTAATTCAAGGCAGGAAAAACAAGCGAGCACTTTCAGATTATCAACACCCTCAGAAAGAAATCTGCTCGTTAGAGTTATGACAGGCCCAGTGATTCATTAGTTGGAAAGAGGTTAATATGCATTTGTAGATGTAAAACAGAGCTGATCAGAACAGACTGAGTTCCCTCAGTAGTAGCTTATTACCGAAGAATTAAAGGTTGCAGTGGGATCTGCATCTAAAATTGGAGGAAACTGCTTGGCCAGGAATGCCTTGGTGCTATGATTGTTTTTAACTTGAATTGCTCTTTTCCCTTGTTGGTATTTGCTCTATGATGTATGTGTGGAGCGAAACTGTAACACTTCTCCAGAAAGGTATAAACTTGTCATATTAAATTTCGCTTGGAAATTAAAAGGTTTCTAATCAGGAGAGCAGTGAAGTTCTGGAACAGCCTTCCAGGAAAAATGGAGGCTAATAAATTTAAGCATAATGAAGCTGAGCAGTTTATAAAGGGATTATATGACATAGTCCTTAGAATATTAGGGAACTGAAAGTGATGATCTGTGCGGTTCATTTTCCGAATAGTATTCCTGTATCTGGATATTACAGCCCTTTTCTCACAGCACGTTTTTGCAGATTATTCTGTGATCGTTGCTGTGTGAAGAATACCTGAGAGTAGATCCCCGACTACCAGTTTGTGTACCCATATTTATAGCTGATAAACTTTGGTTTAAAATATATATATGCTCTGTCAAATTATTTTAATGTTACTTCTTTCTGCAGGCAATTGAGGTGGTTGTTACAGGACTAAAGGGAATCTAATGTAGCACAAGAACAGCTGTACCAGGTTAGAGGACCATTTAACCCAATACCTTGTCTCTAACTATGGCTGAAGGAAAAGACTTAATGAGCAGAGCAAGACTGTGGTAGTAATTCTTAGACGTACTTTCCCAATGTCCAATCATTTGACGCCTAGGGACTTCACAGAAATCAGGGGTAGTTCCTGTGGGCTTCCCAAGCTCACCTCTGATTTTTCTTCTCTGAATTCAGGTAGCCCCTTTTTTAATGCATGAAGACTTTTGACATTCTGGTGTAAGGGCTTCCACCACAGACCTGCACACTCCATGTAGAAGCATTTGCCTTTGACTTGCTACGTGCTTGCTTAATTTCACGAACAGAGAATAAATGTTTAGTATTCAGCCTACTGCAGATGTACTTTCTCATACATTCAGCTGTCTTCTTTCCAGATAGAACCATCCTGATCTGTCAGTGCAGAAACCAGCTTTACTTTGACTATCTCTGCTATCTTCGTAAGGACATTTTCCGTTCTTTTATGTCTTTTATGTCTTTTGTCTTTTCTGAGACAAGGAGACACTAAAACTGCAGATAGCATATGAGATTCATACAACCACAAACTGATATATTGACATAAGAATGCTTTTTTTTTTCCTTTCTCTCTATTCCTTTCCTAACATTTTTTTTCCAATAGCCATTAAATACCAAGCTGACATTTTCATATAACGTTATATTCTGAACTTTATATTCTGATCCCCAAATTTCAGTTTTGAACCATGTAAAGATGACTACTTAAGCCTTTATTTTTTTTTAATGTAGACCTAGGTTATATTTTAGTAGTAAAGATTTCCAGTGTGCGTTACCATTAATGGAACCTGCTCTTGGGCATGATTATACACTTTTGTCCTCCTCCTTCATAAGGAGAGAGATTCAGTCTTAATTCAGCCTCCAAATTCCTAGCTGAAGTTAGCCATCTCCACTTCTAGTTTATTTCTATGTCTGTTTTCCATTAAAAAACAAGATACAATCTGTAGCTGTCTACAAATTCTTGTTACCTCAACACAGCACAGCTGCATAAGGGTACAGGTCTTTTTTTTTTTTTTTTGTTGGAGATCCAGCTATGGAGAGTATCTTCCCAGTTACATGTAAAACTTGGGGTGTTATCAGGGCTCTGTTTACAGACCAGTTCTGAAATTAACCATTCAGTTAAGAACAACTTTTCAAAACAATATTTTTTTTCCCAAAGTGAAGCTGTATAATTCACTGTCTTTGTAAAAGGGGAAAAACAAAACAAAACAAAACAACCCAACCCACTATATTTGGGGCCTTTTCTTAGATGTTTTGTGCTCATGGAAACAATGGATTTCAGTGTTTACTGTCTGTATTATTTAGATTACTGTAGAATGCATTTATAAGCAAATACAGGAGTTTCCCACCAACAGTGGAGTCTGTGGGAAGTGACAGTAGTCATCCAGAATGTCAACACATTTCCTTCTTCTTGGATTTATTTAGTCTTTACCACTAATCTCAGACCATTTTTGGCTGCTAATATTAATTCTGACTGTTTTTTCCTACTGTTCTAGTAATGCAGAGAGATCATTTCATATATTTAGGTCAGCAGTTTGGATATTTTATGTGAATCTATAAACTCCTGGTGTTCTTTTCTTGTTCTAAACAGCTAGTGAAGCAAAATAGAAACTGGAGCAGAGACGCATGAGCTTCCCTGAAAAGGGATTCCTCTAATTTTGTGCTTTGATAGTGTATATCAGGGTGAGCTGGTTAGCTGAAACTCTCAAGTTTTTCTCCTCACTTGTTGCATGACCTTGCAAAATCCACATGACCTCATCTGACCATCCACAGAAGGAGTTAATTAATAGGGTGTCATAAGGTTTTACTAGTGCTTGTTACAGCATCTTTAACTGTTTCAGGAAAACTGCTGTTCAGCACAGTTGTGGCTACTGACTGACACATCCATGTACATCTCTCCAGCCAGGAGAATGGTGACATTTTTTTCAAAGATTTTCCAGCTATGTCTCAGAAGATTATGTATTCCCAAGTGAATACTGATTAGTGTTATTAATCACAAAGGACAGTATAAGAAAGGATAGCTTTTTTCACCACTCTGGAAAACGTGCTGCTTCATGTGACCCTGCACACCGCCTGTGGAGAGTTTACACTAGGAATGGTTCTGTCTATAGGGAAATCTAGTGCTATGAAACTAAGTTTAACTTTCAGATCCTTCTATCACCTGTGGTTATTCACACTTTTCCCTTTCTGCTTAAAATGACATGCAACCCCCCTGCTCAAGCAAGGACACTTGAAGCAGGTTGCCCAGGAGCATGTCTGGTTCTTACTGTCTTATGGGGTTTTGCTATCTTCTACATTATTCTGTACTATTTCTCCTACTAAACTTGGAACATTTAAGCTTGTAAATGCATCTATTACTGTCAAAGAGAATATATTGACCCCGTATTTAAAAATAACAATAAAGTCAGTTATTGTTTTCTTTACTGGAAGAAGCATCTTGAGTACTTTGAAAGCATTATTTTATTATAATGCATCAATCTGTTTTTACAAGGAAAGAAATATTCAGTTATGGTTTATTTTTCACGTCAAAAAACAAAACAAACAAAAAATCATCCCCAAAACAACAGCATGTATACAAGCTTTTTGATTGTATTTCTATAAAAAACAAACCAGATAGCACCACAAATCCTGTGGTAGGTAGACCACCCAAATTAATGTTTGAGAGACACATTTGCAAATTCCTTTTGTAAAGCCAAAATTTTGACTGAGCTTTTAGGAACTTGACTTTTTGTTCTGCTGGGAAAAACAGTGCAGCTCTTTGTTTGCTGCATGCTGAGGGAGATGCACAGATGCTCTTTCCTAGAGGATTTTCTTAACTGTCAGTGCTGTTATTTAACAGCGGTAAAAAATGGTAGCACTTTGCACTTCTGCAGTCAGTTTAATTCAGAGAGCGCCACATGTGTGCAAAGAGACTTCTCTAGGAGAAACTGTGGGTACAACAGCAAAGGGCAGGTTTTCCCCAGCTAGGACAAGCTGGCAGAAGTCCACTGGCCTCAGCAGAGAGGATGTGCTTCTGTGCAAGTGTCTCGACTTAAATCAACACAGATCCAAACCTGAGGAAAAGCAGTGGCAAAAATATGGCCTGAATTACAGAATTACTGACAGACCTATTAGAAATAAATAATTACAGCTTTATCTTGGAGACTATTTATTGTATTTTGTTATGTGTTAAAGGTTCAAAAAGGGAAAGGCTTTGAAATTTGCCAGGCAGTAGCCTACCTAACAGTTTAGAAAATTGCTATACTTGTCATTTCTGCAGATAATAGAAAGGAAAGGCGAGTCTTTCAATGCAAATGAGAAAGTAGCTTGTAAACTATTTGGAACAGAACTGACATTTTCTTATCTTGGCCTGATATACCAGGGCAATGGTGTCAAGTTTGAGGTCTCTCTGCATCACCCCATGAAGATAAATAGCATGAATAATCAAGGAGAAGGGGTAAGTGATAAGCATCACCTGTGATTTTTACTGTTAGAAAAAATGTGAATGCAAGTCTAAAAAGGCCCTGTGCTCAAAGGGACCTCTAAAGAAAACATTCACAGCATAGCACAGTACCACAGCTCCTCTGTCCCATCAGACTTGCCCGTCCATCTACCACAGGACCTGACGTGATCCTGGCTCTTGTGAGAGCAGGTACCGAAAGGTCTAGGAATGTGAAATAGCTCTTTGTGTCTGGGAAAGAACAACTGTGGGGAAATTTATGTAGCCATTTCCTTAGTATTTGGGTTAGCTAGTCCAAGAGCACTTACATGTCTGATGAGTTTTTAATACAGAGAGATTTTAGGCAGGGGATTGTATGTGTGGGGATATGGGTATTTAGTGTATATGACTGCATTTTAGCATGCCATTTGCAGCATTCATACCAGAAGAATTCACAGAGCTCCTTCATCTGGATTATCAGTGTTCTTTGTGTGGCAAATCAAACCAAAAAAGGAGTGAGAGGCTTAGGTTTTCACTGTTTAATGCCCTGCTTTCAGTAATTGCTGTTCTCCACATTGTAGATATGCGGAAGACACAAAAGCAGGCACACCCCGATGTGGCAATATTTGACCCAAAGTTACGGTGAAAGAATTGGACACCACTTTTCAGCCTGGACAGCCCCAGCTTGCAAGCCAGAAATGCACCTTGCACAGCATCTGCTCATGGCCTTGGGGCCTCTCCTGCATTTGAGATCTTTGTGTTTTTGGGTGTTTCTGCTTGCCAGGCTGCATGGCTGTCTCTGGGGTCTGTGCCACACTGACAATGCATGAGTTCTCTATCTCCAGGCGAAGGAGCTGAAACTGAGGGCAGCCAAAGGCTTTATAGATTATAGAGTTTACTGATACGCTGTTTCTAAGTACACATGTTTATTTGTCAGCTTTTATTTCTTTATCTTCAAAGGTCGTTTCATGTGGATGTTACCTATAGAAGAAACTGAAATTGTTGATGTGCATTGAAGGCTACACAAAATTATACCAAGTTTTGTGATTATAGCAGTGTTGATTAAAATGAAAACAAATATGCAGGTGAAAAAATGTGACCTAAGAGCTTGCATTATTCAAAGCATTCATTTTTTCAAATGAGCTTTAATAGGATTATATATGTATGTTTTATAATATTGAAACTGGCATACTATTCAAACCTAAAAAAACTTTGCATAGTTGTATTTAATTATTACTACTTCTTTGAAGCTTAACATATTTTCACCATATGGCAAGCATTTAATTTTTCTTATTTTTCTAGTGGAGATTAAATTAAAATTGTTATTTGGTTTAGCAAAAACCTTCAACCTATCTGTGTTGCAGGTCAAGGGTCTTGTAAGCTTGTTCTTCACCAGCATCCTGTATTTTTCCTAATGGCTTTCTCCAAAGCCTGGTGAAGTCAACAAAGCTACTGCCATCATCTTCAGTGGGCTTTGGATCAGGCTGTATGAGAACAAGTCTGTTCTCCACTCCTGCTGCGAAACCAGTGACAGAACCACAATACATTGATATTATCATAGTTTCCACAAAAAATAGTGGCCGTGTGCCACATGGTGGGTGGTCTTTTATACCAGGCAGAGAGAAATTAAGCCAGCAGGCACACAGAATGACAGTGAGACAAGAGCTCTTTTATACCCCAGTTCTCTGAGGAGGTTGTCTTGTGGCCTGCAGTGTCTTCTTTAACCCATTCCATAAGCCTGGCTTATGTGTGTCTTAGCAACTTTTACACCCGATTTCCACAAAACTGATCTGAAATAAAAGACAAAAAAAAAAAAAAAAGAAACATTTGAAGGTGTCACCTGCTGTTTACCACCATGAGACTGACATTTCTGTAGGAGGACAGTATTACAAGAAAGTAAGTAAATTCCATATCTTACTGCTAAACAAATCAGCCTTGCCCAAAGGCTCAATGGCTATTTCCCAACTGAAACCTAATAAATGTTTCCTAGAGGAAAAGGTAGTAATACACAAAAGAGGCTTCACTCAACAAGACAAATGATGCCTCCTGGATACATCAAAGAACACCTGGGAACAAGCTAAAACTCAGTGTTTTTAAGCCCCTTATGGCTGTTTACAATGCCATTCTTTCTATAAACCAAATTCTCAGTGTCTTACTCTGCTCTTCCTATTGCTGTAAATATTAAATGTGCTGCTTACGCTGACCTAGGGCTTGCTCTAGCTGCCTGTGCTAGGCAGTGGCAAAGACAGAAGCAACTTTTTCACAAGGAACTGTCTGTTCATCTTCCGTATCAAAATCCTGGTTGCAGTAGAGACTCCTGCTGTAAAAACGTCAAATTTCTTCATATGATGTCAAGTTGCAGGAACTTGTTGCAATATATCTCCCCAGAGGGCAGGTGTACATAAGCACAAGTGCTCTCATGGGTGATCAGAAGGTTGTGTGTGGGACCCTTCTGGTTCACAAGAAGCTTTGGACAAGGCATGCTGTTGTTCCTCTCTTTTCTTCACCAGGAGAGATAGATTAAGATGTTTCCACTTAAAGCCATTCGGTCATGCACTGCTCGGCTTTTCCCTCTGTGAGTTTAACTGTTTGTGAGCCTTAGTGGCACATCAGATTAATGGATTAATCCAGATAAAATATATTCCAGCTGAAACGCTTTAAGTTGGCTTTGTGGTTAGAAGAGGAACAGCCCAAAACTAAAGCCTGACTTATCTTTTCTGGTCAGGTGGTCAACAGATACAGCCTCTTATGAAATATTTGGTAGAAAAATCATAGAATGTCTGCTTGCTACTTAGAGTAGTGGTAAAATGTATTTAAATTGTTAGTTTTCTTTTAGCTTAAAAAACAAACAAACAAACAAACAAACAAAAAAACAGGAAAACTTTCATGGATTAAAAAAGTGACATACAATTCCTTTGACCTATGCCTTTTCTTCCTATTCCTTTTCATAGGATGGTATGAAAGCTTAGATTGTACTTGATGTAGGGGGCAAAATTATGTTTCCATTTGATTCAGTGGGAATTTTAGCACGGACTAGCCAGTGTTTCTTGCCATACCATCTTCTTGAATCCAAAGTGCAGCTGTGAATACAACATCTGTTGCTTGGTTTTGGATTGTTTTGTATCACGTGTTGCACTGCTTGGTTTTGGCTGTCAAGCAGAGGGGGAACTCGGGGTAGGAAGTTGTTGCTGTATCTGTCATCTCACCTGAAGCAGTTCTCAAGATTTCTATAAACTGTATATTCTTTGGCTCTGCTACAAAAATGTGAGAATATTCAGATAGAGCTGTAACTGATGCTACATCCGCTTCTTGGGAAAAAAAAGATTTAATGTAAAGATTAGTCAAAAGAACAAAAGAGCTTTCTTCACTTTCATTTATTCATTGCATGTTCAGTTTGCTTTTTATCACTTCTTCACAGCAAAAAAATAAATAAAACCAAAAAAACAACACCCGCCCCCCCCCCCAAAAAAAAAAAAAAAACAACAAAACAAACAAAAAACAAACACCACACAACCATGTCTCTGTGAGGCTGCACCCTCCCACTTCAGTTGTCTTACAGGAATTAACAATGCAGGATTCTGGCCATTCACTTGAGATGGAGAGAACTGGTCCATTCAAAAAAGGAAAATAACGCAATTAACACTATTTAAAAAAAAAACTATAATCTTCTACATAACATTAAAGCTATGCAGTTTATTTTTCTTCCAAGGAATTACATACTTTTTTTTTCTTTAAAAAAAAAAAGTTTCTTTTATTTAAATAAGGCTTATTTCCTTTTTCCCTCTGTCTTATAGAATAAGTGATTTCTCATTATAAGTTAGTCTTCATTCTTCCTTGGGCTATGAGAAGTCTCTGACTTGAACAAAAGAACCTTTGCATAAGTCATTATACATTCGGTCTTTCTTTTTCCATCAAAATCCAAATGCTATGGTTGTAAGGGCATGAACTGTAGTCTTGAAAGACACAAATCTTCTTTGATCCTATTAATTTTAATGTCTTATATTATGGCAGGATGGACCTTGCAGGGTCAAGCTCTTCTCTTTGCTTAAATAATGATATTACAGCTCTGTTGCAAGATGGCATTAACCAGTCTCCACCACTTCAAGTCTCAGAGAATCCAAACTGATCTATATGAAGGAAAGAAAAAGAGATGAGGAGGGAGGGAGGGAAGGAAGAAAAGAACGGAGGAAGGTAGGAGTCAGGGAGGGAAGGAAAGAAAAACAAGAAAGGAAAGACAGTAAATACAAGCAGGAAAGAATTGAAGGAAAAGAAGGAAGAAAGGAAGAAAGGAAGAGGAGTAATTTGGGTAAAAATGGTTGCATCAATGAGGAAGGTGTAAATCATTCTTTTTTTTTTTTTTTCCATGGTGCTTATTGACACTGAGGGCATTGTGCATGCTCACAGGAAAGATCCTGGTGAGGGATGTGAGGTTTATATAGACATGCTTCTAGCGACCTGGCACTGTTTAACCGCTGCCCATAAAACAAAAGTCGTTTGCAAAGGAAACCCATATATCTCCCTGGTGATCCAGCAGAACAGCATGGTCCAGCACCATAAACAATGTTCAGACATATGGAACCTGTGCTAAATTCCACTGAGCTACCTCATCTCACTGTCTTTCAGAGGCTTTCACTCAGGACCATTACAGCTATGCAAAAGGCATCAGACCTCATTTTATCTGCCCCCTTTTCCTTGCCTCAAGCTTTTGGAGAGTGAGAGAGTAAATGCTCAGGAAGCAAGGGCATAGCATTTATGTTCTGAAGCACAAATGACCCAATATCCCCATAACTCCACACACTCAGTTTAATTTGGACATCCACTCATTGCAGTTCCCCTTGGGGCCTTCATCTGGGTCCTCCTTCTCCTGCTGTGGGGAAGATTAGTATGAGCCACACAGTGTTGGATGTGTCCTAATTGAATCTGAACCAGACAGGAGGCTGGCACACTGCCAGTGGTCAAAAATAGCATCAGATACCCCAAGAACTTAATGACTCACCAGAAGATGGCTTTTACTCCAAAAGCATCTGACTGGATGAGGCTGGTGGTTGTGGTAGTGGATATCATTCCTCGGTACATTGCAAATTAATGTACAAAACATCAGTCTCTGCTTTCCTCCACTCTCTCCTACATACAGAGGGTAATTATTCTGCACATAGGCTGTGTGTACTTCCCTTTTAAAATATTATTTTAATTTTCCAGGTACTGTTGGCTGAGTGCCTGTGTACAGTACATCCAGTGTGTTTTTCCAGCAGCCACCGCTGCTGTGGGAGCTCACTCGGTGATCGGGAAGGCAAACCTCTGTGAGGCCAGCCTTGCAAACCCAGGAAGAACGAACACAGAAGCTCCAGCAATATTTACACTAGTTTGGGCTGGAAACAGGGGTGCCAAATGCAGACTATTTTGTTTGCATGTTTTGCCTTTGTATTGCTCAGTCAAAACAAGCTAATTTTAAGCTGAATGTTTTCATTTTGAAAAGAAAAAGAAAACCAGAGGAGTTCTCTGTGAGGTGTTATTTTTAGTTATACTAGTTCAGATTGAGTGATAGAGTGGTTGTTATTTCTGTTGTCTCTAAACCCTTTGTGTTCAGGCTGCTCAGGTTTAGACCTTGCAGTATTATTTATTATCAAATAAACCTTTGTGTTACCTTTAAGACCTCTCTAGTCAAGGACGTACTCCCGAATAAACACAATCACCACATAATTTGTCACAGTAGAAGTCAGTACCACAAAGCTGAAGCATGAAGGCCTATACAGCAACATTGAAAAGACTTCTAGTAGGCAGAAGTCCAATTAGATCTCATCCCACTGGATTTTTTCTTTTCTCCTTGTTTTTTTTTTTTCTTTTTTTTTTTTTTTTTTGTCCTATCTCACAGCCTTATTGTTTTTCCTACCACATGCAGCACTGCAAGCTGAAAGGAAATATGTTAATATTCTCTGGTAAAAGGCATGGCATTCATTCTTACCTCAGTTGCCATGAGAGGACAAGGCAACATTTGCATGCAGCTGGGCAGAATTTCTCTCCTGTGTGTGTCTTAGACATCATTCTGGCATTGTCACCCCTGACCCACAGGGACGGTCAGCTCGCCTCGGAGCAGCAGCAGCTGCCATGAGTCCTGCAGTGAGATTGGGGCCTGCGGTGCGCGGCTCCGTACTGTCCGAGCAGCTGGACTTCAGCAACACGTCCAGGTGCCTGGGTCTGAGTCTCGGTAAGCAACAAGCAGCTCCGTGGAATACCAACTACGCAGCTGAAGTAGCCTGCATAACTCAGCTAATGAGTACGACTCCTCCCGAACGTCTTATTTTTAATTCAGGAAATGCAATTGTGTTGTTAGCTGCTGATCACAAGTAGTTTGCTTCCAAAGCTGCTAACCTAGCAGTCTCATTGCTTCAGTGGAAGGTGCTTTATTCTGCCATCAGATGTACCTGTGTTTGCTTCTGTGGCCATCGCTGAGCCACAGACATTTTCTTAGCTCCACATTCACGTTCCTGGGCCTGCAGTCCCTGGGCTCGGGTGAGTGGGCTGTGCCTTGCCAGGCAGGACTGTTTGCAGGTGGAGCAGCACCTTTCTTCGCATACACTGGAGGGGCATGGCATCATCCTAAATTTATACAAGCCATCAAGATGCTTTTAAGCTTCACAGAAACTGTTTCTGCCTTCCCTTTCCCCCCTAGAGGTGTGTTCAAAGGGAGGGGGAACAGAGGCTTCCGAGTTGGCCCAAAGAAAATACTATTTTGGACAGAAGGTAAGGCTCTCCCAGGAGAGGGGCGGTCAGTGTCAAAAATGGTCTGTATTTTGCCTCCTTAAAATCCTTTCTGACAGGATGTGGCTACACTGAACAGTGTAGTGCAGAGGTACTTGGGGGAAATCCTTTACTAACTTGCATACCAAAAACATCTCAACCATAGAAGCACGCAGCTTCACCTTGAAAAACATTCCAGCTACGTTTATGTGCAAGAATGTCCAGGTATTTCTATAGATATGAAACACTCCCAAGACACAGATGGTAATAATTTGAAAACTAAAAAAACTGTGTATTTCTGTTTATGGCATTTGTCTTCACATTTGCCAGACTGAGTATATTCTTAGGTGATGAAAACCATGAAGACAGATTTACACAGATTCGTTATCCTACAGAGCTCTGAGAACTCAGCCAACCTTCCTACCTGCATGGCTCTTAAGCAGCACATAGCAGGGCAGTGTGAGATGGGCTACGCTCCCTATGTGAGCATTCAACCAGCTAACTGAGGCATTGCTAGTGCACAAACATAACTGGTCACACACTGTAACACCAGGACTTCTTCTGGATTTATGCCTCTTAAGGGTTGCACTAAAGGTTCTTTGGATTTTGCTTCAAAACAATGTGAAACTCAGTCTGATTTGATTTCAGTATGAACACAGGTGAGATGATGGATTTTACTGATTTTTGCCTTGAAAGCAGTATGTTTTATTTCTTTTTATTATTATTTTTTCTTTCCTGAACTGTATACGGGCATAGTAGAAATGTGTAAAATATTTGCTTCTGTGACTGTAAATATAAAATCTTGGGCACTAGCCTTTGAAAAATCAACTGTGGGTTTGTGGCTTGGTGCATTTGCAAACCTCAGGCCATGCTAGGAAAAAATCAGCAAACACTGGCTGGGGCTGTTGGCATTGCTGGGAAGTCATTAGATCTCCCTCATCTCATCTGGCCTCCTTCCTTCCTCCCTCTCAAGGCCCAAGTCTCCTAGACATGGGAAAAGTAGAAAGTGCAGGGAAGATTTAAATATAAGGAAGCTTTTATTTGGGAACCGATGTTTGAATTTGAGAATATCTGATGAACGCAAATGTCCTGCAAAGTTGCTTTATGGTATGAACTTATTCTATTTTCATATATGTAAATTGAAATAGCCTTTAAAAAGTATTGGTAGAGGAAAATAATCCTAAAATAATTCACATCCTGAAATAATCCGTATCATCAAATAACCAATGCAAATTCAGAAAAAGAAGGAAGGGGGAAAATAAAAAGGGGAAGCCAAGGTGAAAGATTATGATAGGAAAGGAAATCAGCTGTGAGGGATTTAAGGGCAAGAAGAGGTCTGAGCAATAAGCAGTGTTGAGATAAAGCTCTCTTCCCATTGTACCCATCCAGGAGTATACTGCCCTTCTGCCCAGTCATGAGATTCCTATAAAAGTATTAGATGCATGAAAATACCTGTATCTTCCCATGACAACAAGCTTAGTTTTTAGTTCTGTTACTTTTCTTACAGTCTGTGATGTAAACATGACCGTAAAAAGGGAAATGTTTATTTTGTATCATTTCTTCTCTTTCCACCCAGAGTAATTTTATTCTTTATACATTTATTTTTTTTCACATGCCAGTGGCCTTGCTTCCAACATTTTGACTTTGGCAAGAAGCAGCATAAGTCAATAAAAAAGAACTCCAAGTGTCATGCACAATAAAGACTTGGATACAGTTTCAACAAATGATTGTAAAATAAAATTTACTGAAAAGCAGGCAAAGAACTCATATCTAGAAATCGAGTCTCTGCTTGTAAAAGTCAGAGGTTAAATTCTTTCTTAAAAAAAAAGCTCTCACATGCATCTCTCAGGCATGTCCCATCCTTGCTTAAATATTTGAGAGGGGGAAAGTAATTAGGACAGGCAAGAGCATTCCTGTGGACATATGTTAAAAATCTACAGCACAAAAATTGAATTACTTCACTGTTTAAAATGACACTTCTAATTTTTACTTATCAAGTCTTATGAGCTACAATGCAACTTTTTAAAGGTAGAAGGAAAAGTAAAATAACAGCAACAAGAAACACATTCCCGGGTGTATTTATTTTAGTTTGCAATTCAAGTCAGTCCAATTGCGCTGCAGGGCACTCAGTTTATGTAATATGAAAGTTTGAAAACTACACCCGAGATTATTTTGGGATCATATTTACTGATATATATATAACATACATGATTGATTTATTTGCATGTTTTGAGGTTTTATGTTATACTGAGCTTGTGCCTAAATTCTGACTTCTTCAGGCTTTCAAAAATCATATTCAGAGCAAAGCAAGAGAAACATCTTTACCTAACTTCCATTTTTTAAATGTGAAGACTAAATCTAAATTCAAGCATTGACATTTATATGATCAAAATACAAGTTCCTCTATTTCCTTCCACAGGCCCAGGGACCAGATCTGTATCTACTCTTCGGAGACATGGAGGAGTTCATAACCCAATATTTAGTGGCCAATGTAAAAGATGTACTTAATTATACAGTGTCTGGTCTGAACAGATGACATATTCAGGCATTCTCATACTGTTTTCCTTCACTGGGGATTGGGAACTGACTGCCACCAGTTCCTGCAACAGCGCTGTGAGTACTGGCCTCACTGCAGAGCTGGGTACTCGATGAACAGCCGGAGCACAGCAGGCTTTTCCTGTGATATCCCAGTGCAACTGATAGCACAGTCATAGATGGCATTTCATATGTGCCCTCTGAGGGCTCATTCTGTTGATTGCCAATGGCAATTTTGTGCCTGAACCCCTCTGAGGCTTCTCAAAAGCCTCCCCTGGCCCAGAATAGAAATGCCTTTCCCAGAGCTGTGTGAGCACTGGCATCTCTTGCCTTTTATCTCCCATTCAGCCTGCAGAGTGAATATCCCGATCATCCGCTCCTGGTGGGCAGCCCAGAGGTTTGGGGCTCTGCTTTGCTTCCTGCCTGAGAGCCCTGATGGGGGAGCGCACACCAGGATGGGATGCAGCCTTTCTCCACGAGTGACTCACGTCATGGTCCCAAGGGGAGGTGGTGAAAGCGAGGCTGCTCGAACACCTCTGTACCTCACATGTGAGTGGGGAAAGGGCTGTGGGAGGGTGGTGGGCAGTGGGGCTGTGCAGAGGCAGCAGAAGCCCTGGGGCTTCAGGCTCCCATGGGTGCATCCCATTGTAAGGGCAGCTGTGGTGGGCACAGGCTCTTCCAGCCACGCTACCGGAGTCGTGTTAAAGGTCTCGTGCAGCCCAGGGGAGCCCTGGCTCCATTTCATGCCGGGGGCTGGAGAAGGGGCCGCACAGCGCAGGGGAGTGCGCCGGTAATTACCAAGCAGGCTGGTGCTTGTCTGGCTGCCACCAGGCCTTACAGCTGTCCCGTCTGCACCCAAGCACCCCTCATAGTTTTGAGTGGAAAAATTATATCCTTGTTTTTTGGTTTTAGGCAATGCACTGTTTGTGCCATCTGTCATTTAGACAAGGGGCAATCCTGTGATGCCTAAGCCTGCCCGAGCAGGGAGCAGGAGCTTGTCCGTTCATTTTGAGGACTACAGAAGGAAATATTTCCACAACCAGCACTCAACAAAACTTAAGACTGATTTTTTTTTTTCTTTTTCAAATCAAAGTTCCCCTTAGAGTTATCTCACAAGCAAGTGGGATCTATCTACAGTCACTGATGGGCCTCATTCTTCTCCATCATGGTAGAAGATTTCCAAGGGATGCTTTTTTTTTTTTTTTTTTTTTTTTAATGTTTCCCGAGAATCATTTTCCAAGTTAGATTTAACATCACTAAAAGTACATAACTTTACTAAATGGATAAAATAAAATGATATATTTGGATATAGGTAGCTGAATCGAGAGGTTTAATATTAAGGATTCTACTTTAAAAGAGGGAGGAAAAGAGAAATGCAGCAGAATGGGACAAAGACAATAGTAAGAAAGGAACAGCCCTAGTCATAAAAGTCTCTTGTAGTAATTGTTTACAAAATGAACATCTCCTAGATTTTGTATTCTTACAGCTGGGGTACAATCACTTCCATCTGTGGTTTAAAAATCTGAAAATTTGTTGCTTGTTCAAATAGATAATTTAACATAAATGCAAGTATCTGGTATGAAAATATAAGCCCTAATTCATAATTCCATCTCCTTGTTTCTTGTAAATTAGGCTTTATGAAGTGCTCTAAATGGTGAAGTGTAAGCTTACTTATGGACATTAGCTTTCACCTCCTGTAAACCAAAGAAACAGAAATAGATGGTGTAGGACCTCACAAAAGAAACTGAGATTTTCTGTCTGAATTACTGAAACCCAAATGTGTCATTCAACAGGATCTATACTCTCTATCAAGTCTATTCAGACTGTAGTCCTGCAGTCCTTTCTCATATTAGCTTGTTCTATGGAATCACTAGAAAGAAAGAAATATATTTTAAATTACACTGGGAGGTAAAGCTAAGCTTTGGCCATAACACTGCTATCAAAAGTGGCCATTAAAGAACTAGATTTTTGACACCTGTTGTACTATCATAAATAAATAAATCCTTGGCTAAGGAAAGCTGCTGAGCTGCAGAGAGAGCTAGAAAAATTATGGAACCTAGCCTGATTTTCATCTTACTAATTTTATACCAATCTACAAAGTGGCAGAATGATTGATGCCATTTGTTTTTGACTGATGCCATTTTAGCTCCAGGAATAATAAAGTAAAAATGTTTCTATGTTGTAGAAAAATTTGCTTAGTTGTGATATCAGCACTGTTTCCCTAATGGCAAAAGAAATATAACCATTAAAAATAATTACAAATGTAAAAGAAACTCCATGATCTAAATTACCAGATGCACTGTGTTACCTGCAGAAGGAGGAACTGGGTGTGTTATGTATTGTGCTCAAGGCTAACTAAATTCCTTAGCTTCAGATACTTTGGCATTAATTACCTGTAATTATTTTTGTCCTTTCATTGAGATTTATGTTGTTCTGAATCATCCTTTAAAACCTAATTAAGCCAGCCATTTCCTTTTCTCTTAGACTCATTCATTGCTGGATTTTTGCTCATTTTTACATATTTGGTTATTAACCAGACTATATTAATCACAGATTTCAGCTCTTGCTGTGCCCCTTCATTGCTCAGGCTAAAATAGCTGTGGCTCTTCACAACTCCAGGTCCTGAGCTTTAGGTCTAATAATAGAAGCCCAGGCTTACAGCTCTTTAGTATCCTTAGGTCAGTCTGAATGTGGAAGCAAAAATGCTGGCTATTGTATTTGCAGAATTAATACTAATTAATAACTGTCATGGTTGTAAAGGGAAGTTTGACTACATGGAAGTGGATCCTTTCTTTCTTTCTCTGTCACTTTGCATATGTGTATATATAAATAAAAAGATATATTTTTAATTAATTCCTATGCTTCACCCTCAATAATAATAGATGACTTTCTGTAAGTTCCTTTATTTGCAGTGATAGCAATGCTTTCAAGCTGCAGTGTATTTATTCACCTCTTCTGCCAATGAATCTGTAGATACACCACCAAAACTGAAGGAGCTGCACCTGCATAAAACTGGTTTCAGCATTGCATTCATCTGCAGTGTAGTTAGAGGTACACCCCTTTTCTGAAACAAATATTTGTTTTACATGGATGTGAGCAAGGTCACTGCAACATCTCTGAGGTCCCAGGCAGGAGTTTATCATCACTCTTTTTAATTCCTCTTAAAAATCCCAGAAAATTGGGGAGTAACAAGAACTCTCCAAGCCACAAGAAGAGAAAAAGCCTTTGTAAAACAAGAGTAAACATAAATGTTCAGAATCCAGAATTTGGTCTTATTAAAAAGCAGAACAGGGGCACACACAGGCAGATAATTGTAATGCCTTCGGGTTCTCAATATGCTGAAATGTGAGAGTAATTGCCTCCTAAATTAAAGTCCTTCTCATAATCACAAAATGCTTTGGTAACTTTAAGGCACACTCCTCAATCTTTTTTAATTTGCTCTTAAATTGAAACAGCTCTTACACCAGAATTATGCAGTGTACACAAATTGCTGATCCTGGCTTACAGCTTTGGTGTGTCAGTGTGCACTATGTTCGTCACCACCATGTAACTGAGCCCACTTCCACATCATGATGCCCTTTTCCACCCCTGTTCTATGCATATGCAAAACGTCTTTTAATTCTAAGCAACCCCTCAGCATACACAGTTTTAGTTCTAAATTAGGCCCAAAGGAACAAGGGGGTGCTCTCTGAGGAGCTCAGTGAAGGCATGGCTAAAGAAAAACTTTCCAGTGCTATTGTAGCAGCATTAGGTACATGGAATCCAGCAGGAATATGCATGGAATAGATACTTTTTTTTTTCCCTTTTTTATCACCCAAGAAGCGGGGCACAAGTAGATTGTTTAAAACAAACAAACGAACAAACCAGCGACCAACAACTCACAATACCATTCTGCAGAAGAAAGCAGGTTGTCTTCCATTTAAATACATTTTCAAATCTGGTAACTGGCTTGTACGTGTATGTGTGAGAGCATAAAACATTTAGTAGAACCTTCTGACAGTTTTCCCAGCTAATATCTAAGGAGCAGTGACGTGCCCCTTTTAGAAGCATGAGCTGAAATGTTATAAAGCTCTTCACAGATATATTTTTAACAATAAGAAAATACATTAATTCTCTTAATTGCTTGAAATGTTGGCTGTTAAAGCAATTGGGGAATAAATTGTTTTAGCTGGAAGTCAATGCCTTGCAGCCAAACCACCAGATTCTAAAGGCAAATAACAAAATTCAGTTCTAAGAGCAACGGCCTGCGTCACATAAAATAACATTCACATAAGCAGAAATAAGAGGTTTTATGTTGCTTGTGTATTTCGTATTATTAGAAAATACCAGATTATGTGCAGTAAGGGAGTGCAGCTTTACAAAGGATGATAAGAGAATGTCTGCTGTAGCCCCAAACCTCCATATATTCTGAAGTCTGAACTTGTTCCAAATTTCCAGTCCTGTTTAGTTTATCTTTTGCTACTCTGTAGATGGGAGTTGTCATAGGGTAATTCCCAAGGGTCACTGGAGTTACACCAGGGATCACTTTCTCCTGTTAAGTGTCAGCATTGCTGACTACCAGACATAGGACATTAACGCAGGGGTGCAAGCTACAATACTGAGCCATCATCTCCTCAGTGTACACTAATTCCTGGGAGGTTGTGATGCAGCCCTGAACAATACATACAAATGAATGGAGTGAGTAGTGAACTGTCATAAGGGAATAGGCAACAGTGTCATTTTTACTAGAGTTTTACTCCCAAAATTCCTTGAGTATTCTTTAAAAAAAAAGATAAAAAAGTGCATTAGAGTTGTTAGGTGGCAGTGCAGCTCTCATGAAACACAAAGGGATGAGAACTACACATCACGAGCCAGGTGCTGAAGTGACAGAATCAATATTCAGTGGATTAACATCTGTTTATACCAGGTGAGGATTTAGACCAACGCTGTAAGCTAAACAGTGCAGACTGAATATGAAATGAGTTTTCTGCAGATATTAGGGCTGGAGGGAATGCATAGCAGGTTTGCCAGTGTTAACCCTAACTGCTGCTTTTTTTTTTTTTTTTTTTTTTCTTCTTCAGATTGGATTGGCTGCAAGAATGGGGTCAGCTCAGCCTCCCGGTAGAATCTTAATTACAATTTCTTGTGTACCTGCCAACATGGAATCTGATGGGTAATGACAGTTTATATAAACATTTGACTTAAGGAAACTGTAATTAGTGCTGTAAGGGTTAGGGTAGGATATGAAGGTTTCATTTACAGCTAGCAACTGACTATCAGTGCAACTTCTCGAAGTTACAGGGATCTGAAACATGAATGCATTCATTTTTCCTGGTACACGTCCAAACAAGAAAAAACAAACAAACAAAAAAAGACAATATAATGACATTGATGGGAGAAGGAGAGGATGGAGTAAACTGCAAATATACCTCAGTAATGTGTCCCGCTGTTGGATTGACCCTGAACTGCATGAGGGATCACCTTCCAAAACAAGGTGCGTGTAGCCACAGTTTTATCACTTGTTAGAAGTGTTCCCTTTCCCATGTCCACTTTCTATACTTTAAAAGGTGGACATATCTTATTTTCTTAGGCTACATTATCAGTTAGAGATCTTAAACTCTCTTTCCCAGTGACACTTTATGCACATAAGACATGATTCATTTAGCCAGCTTTCAATTAGCTTAAAGTTAAAGTAAGCCAGCCTAAGCCTAAGCCAATCCCTTAGCTTCTTTGTATAACAGATAAAAGGGCAAGGGCACTTTCAGAAAGAGATTTCCTCCATCTATCTTTGAACTGATGGACATATGATTCTCTATGACTGCAGTCAATAGGTTTGGAGGCTTAACTATTATAAAGCAAAAATGAGATTTTACTCCAAAAGTAGTTTTGATTAAGACGAGTGGAAATATTAGGGGAAAATGATAAATAATAGAGTTGTAGACAACTCTAAGCAAAAGCTTACTAAACACAGCTTCAAAGCTCCAATGCAGGCTGGGTATACTTTTTTTTTTTTTTTTTCTTTTTACTGAGACAAACCTCACAAGTCATAAGCTATTTATTTCATCCTATTAGAAGGATACAATATATGTGTGCTGTGTGTCCATATTAACAAGACAAGTAACTGCTTTTCAAGACAAACTCACTGAAAAAAAAAAAATTGCTTTGCCTTCCTTCCTGCTTGCCCACACATGACTTGAAGTATTTGGGTTTTGTTTTTCCTGTCACAAGTGAAGGCATCACTAAAGAAAGCAAGTCATTTCTTCTGCCTTAGGATTTAGCAGCCTGTGCCTCACAAATAAAGAAAGCTGATCTTGGGCTGCTAGAAAGTTCCCATTTAAAAAAATAAAAAAAAAAATCACAGAAATATAGGACTGGATCAGGAATTTATTGATTTTATCACACTGTTCCTGCAGAAGCATAACAGCTGGTTCAGAGAAAAGTACAGGAAGCCTTACAGAAGGCAATTATGAAATAACTTGCTGACAGGAAAAATTCTTACTAGCCCCCATTAATTAGAGGTTATCTTATGTCCTGGAAGCATGAAGACTTACATCCTTTCCCAAAAGATTGTCATGCTATTTATCATTTCTGATCTTCACTGTTTTTTAAACTGCATCTTAAAACATATTTCTCAGCTCAGCTTTCAAGACTTAATGGCACAAAATGAACAGCGTTTATTTACATTGAAGATATAAACTCTTTAGCGTAAATCATACCAAATTCTTCATTATATCACAAATTATTGCTGGGAAAAACAAGATTGAGTCTTCTGGCACCAAAAAATAAGCAGAGCTTTGAGGATTTCCCTCATAAATTCAACAGAATATAATCACATTTTGTAACAATGAATTATAGCAAACAGGATGACTTTTTCTACTTAAAAAATGTGCTATTAATTATTAACTGGGCCAAACTTCTCTCCACTTACGTGGTCTTACGACAAACATATTTGGGAAATTTCCATCTCTGTATTCACGCCTGTCCCTCTCTGGCATAGAGCATTAGGGAACACACTCAGGCTTATGTCTGACAAGCAGAAATATAAACTAGACAATTGTAGCCCTCAAGCTGGAGATTGCAGACATGTAATGCTGGTGAGAAAATCCCAGCTGGGCTGCCTTACGATGTTTAAATATAACTGCATGTCACCCTGGGCAATTAGAACAGGCTTGCTGTTTCTCCCAGTCGTCACCAAGTCTCCTACTGCTTTTAAAACCGATCTCTAAAGTAGCACAGCAGCCTACAGGGCTGATCATGGTGTAGCCCAAGAAGTAGGGCACTAGTGTTACTATAGTTGTGTTCCTATGTCATTGATGACAACATCTGAGAAGCTGAGATCAGGTACCGGCTTTTGGCAAAGCGGGCAGTGGCTGGGCAGCACTCCCAGTTCAGTTTTGTACTTGGTTGGAAATCTGACTTCCAGGTGAAGGGGTAAGGAAAGGGTCCCAGAGGTTGACTATGCTTATCCTTAACTCTCTTCATCTCCCCCAGAGGTTGACTGTGCTCCTCCTAATTTCTCTTCATCTCCCCCTAAATTTAAATTTCCCTTTCTCCTAAAGGGGGAGATGAAGGGTGATTAGGAGCAGCACAGTCAGACTCATGGTGGATGATGTTTCCATTGGTTTTGTTCTCAGTTCTGGGGTGGTGATATTCAGCATTACCTTTGCTGCTGTAATTCATCCCTATGTACAACACCAGCATGCTGCCTGCTGTGTCAGCTGGGAAGGGAGAAGTCCCAGCCTGCCTCTGCAGGGAGCAAGCCCCTGGGGTCTGCCTGGAGCCTGCGTCGACCAAGATGCCACAAACCAGGTCTGCTTTTCCCTTAGGAGACCTCTTGTATCACACAGGCTCTGATCCAATCTCGTGTGCCTTGAAAGCTGTCAGACTGTCTGTGGCTCAAACCAAAGAGCCGTTTTACATTTCTTGTCATGTATATCAGAGATTGCCCTTTCAAAGCATACAAATATTGCCTTTGTTTCTGTGACAGACACTGTTCTGCCTGCACCTCTCAACACTTCTGGTGTGGTTTCTGCGAGTTTTTTTCCTGCTGGAACTTCCTGCCACATCTGTTACTAAACAGAAACCCAAAAGGAAATCAGCTTTCACCTGTCAACTGCCATGTGCCTATGACCTCCCCCTTTCCATCACTTTCCATTAATGTCTTTCATCATTTCAAGGTCTTTTACATACTTAGTTCTTTTTCTGTTTGCTCCTTTGGGAACTCCTATTTTCCTTTTTAGCTGCAGCCCCTTTGTTTGTCACATTTACTGCATCAGCCCTACACAGAATGCCGGCTCCTCTTTGTCCTTGGGAAATGCATCCTTTGGCCTCAGGAAGAGTCTCCCCAGCTGTGTTCCAGTGGTGGCCTTCCTATGAGGACAGGCGCCTTTGGCATCTACCACTGCTTACCAGCCCTTCTCTGCAGCACTTTGGTTTGTGCAACAGCTGTTTGGCTCACAGTGCTCAACAGTTTTCTCCACCCTACTGACCCAGTGCTGCAAAACAGCCCTGACTTGTAAAAAAACAGATGGATGGAGTAGGGATTTTTATTTTTTATTTTTTTGTGACTCCAAAGACCCAGAATTCAAGAAATTTTGGCAGATATTGTATACTCTTGCAGCAAGAAAAATCCCTAAATGCATAGGCAGAGTATTTCAGATGGAAGAAGCTTAACTAGAAATTGTGCATACTCATTGCACAACAGTTGTTCCACATTACGCAGCTCAGTTTTACATACTTCCCAAAACTTCCCAGTGTAAATAAACTCTAAGTCTATACTACTTACAAGCATGGAAACACATAGCACTTAAAAACAGCCAATGCAACTATCATAAATACACAAAGAATTAAGTAACTGCATGCCAGCAGAGGCTAACTACTAATGTGGAAGATCAATAGTACTTGAATCTATGAATCATTCAAATTTGATTCTTCCCAAACTTACCTCAGATTGCTATTATTATTACCAGAATTCTGAGAAGTTCTAATTTCATTTGGGTAACGTATTTTTACATACTAAAGGTACAGGAAGAAATCTTGGACCACAGAACTTGGTATGAGAGTCATTGACTTCAGTAGGACCAAACATTTACACAGAGATTTTTTTTCTCTTCTGGCTTCCTCTGTCTAGGGCTTAATAAAACATTGAGAATCTCAGAAAATACTAACTTTATTTGCAGCATCTCTGAAGGGTTGGTCTCATTGGAATTTGAAGGCTTGAGATTTCTGGGAGCAGAGTTTTCAGGGGGCTGCCACCAAACTGCTCACAGCAACATCAGAATACTTTTGCAAAGACTTTCTTTGGAGTTTTTTGAAAGCGCCTTCTACTAAATGCTCTGTTAGGTACTTTCCAGAGGACTCTTTATGTTCATGAGCTGACTTGGAAAACATTTCTTAGCTACAGTATTCGTTTCCAGCGAGGTTCTGCCTAGCTCATTTTGGTTTCCATGAAACACAAAAAGTTCATGTGACTGGCCCAGGGTGACTCAGATCCTCAGCTGGTGTTAGATGCCGGCAGCCTCCTGGCACTCAGACCTCCCATCTGACCACATAAGTGCATATCCTCATCAGTGTAAGGCTCTCTGAACTTTTCTCCTTTGTTCGATTTTCTGCATGCATGGGCCATGGTTGTTGTGTCTTACATGTTATGTTATGGTAATGCACATATCTGCGTGTTCCAGCTCTCCTTATTTCTTTGTTGTTTTCTCTCTGGGTTAAACCTGCTCCTCTTTAAATTCAACAAAATCTTTTTCTTTATGCAAAAAAAAACCACCAAGATTTCTCCCAATGCACATTCTTTGTTTTATTGATCAGTTAATTAAGATATATAATATTATTCTTTATATATTCATCCCCTTTATATATCCACTCCCATCCAAATTACATGCTTTAAAAGTGTCAATGAGGCACTGGTTTTGTGAGGACACAAAAAGGACTTTTGATTATTTTAGCCACCATTTCAACAGAGCACTTTCAACTGACCCTTGCCAACTTCCAGCCAGAAAGTTTACTTCTGCATAGTTAAATATATAAACACGCACCCACACACTTATCTCTGTGTTCATATACATACACACAAATAAACATTTCCAAACATTTCTGGGTGAGTCGCTGTTTCTGAGAAACAGGCATATGGACAACACGGAGCACCATATGCTCCCCAGAGAATGTGGGAGCCGGTAAGTGATTGCATTGACTCCCAAGCGCTCTGCAGAAACTGCCACAAGGACAACAACAATCTATAGTAGAGATAATTTACAGGGTAGAAATATGCTTATATCTGCCTGTGAAACATCAATTATAGCCAGCTTAGTTTATGACATACACAGCAGAAAGATATATTTCTGAGAATTAATTTTGGTTCAAGTAAATAAGAAATTCCTTTTTTTTGGTACCGCCACATGGGTGGCAGTTTTTATTTTGAAACATTGAGACCCACAAGAGGTGCCTCAAAGAATAATGATGAGGAAGCTAGAGTGTTAATAAGCTTCCATTTTTACATTTTATAAATGTAAAACTTCTGGGAGGCATGTTCTCTATCATTTTTCAACATGCTGTCAATTGCATATAAATAGATGAACCGAAATGCTCAGAATCTGGTTTCTACAGATACTGTACTCCCAAGACAGTGTGAGCTGCTAGATTCTGAGCATCATTAGAGTCTTGCATTTAGCAAAGCCAAACACTAAAGCTTGGACAAGCAGCTTCTCAGGTCCTTCCCAGTGTCTCAAAGAGAAACACCATTTGTAGAAGTTAACAGTGATTTTCTGATCTAACTTCTAACTTCTGCTTATGGGTACTAGTTCCTTCTGATTATCCTTCAATCATTGTATGCACCTAAATCTCCTTGATGTTAGGTGCTAAATAACTCAGATCACTTCTATCAATTCCTAATGTCATGGTTTTGTTTTCCAGATCTCTGCCTCTCTCTCCCTTCAAGTATACAGAAAGCTGACTTCTGTCTTGTCCTCACACAGCTTAAGCATGATGGCTGAGGAAGAACTACAACTCAGAGGAACCTCGAGCATGGCTGTTGGCCACACTACTAGCAGCTCAATATATGTTTTTTCTCATCTACCATGACAAGAAGAGTTCCTTTTCCCTAGGATAATATTCTTGCTCTCTATATATGTACAGATATATATTTAAATAACAATCTGACTTATCATTCCGACTAACTTTTGTAAGAGAGTGGCCATCACTATGCTTTCCTCTGAGCAGAGTAATGTATCAGCATGTGTTAGATGTAATCTGGGAATGTTTCCCTCCTTGAGGCCTCACGGGGTGAGGTGGGGAATGTCTACCTTCAGAGCCTCGGTGGAGTGGACGACATGCCTGGCTGCTTGGCTGGCCCAGGGCTGAGGCAATCCTGGGTTTGCAAAAGGGTCCAAAACCAGAGGAAACTTTTAAAGTCAAAAAGTGACAGCGTGTGTAGTTCAGAGGCCTCTGAGGTGAGGCAATAAATGATGAGTGGTTTCCATGATCTCACCTTTTGACTTAGCAGCCCTATTTAGTCTGTGACTGTTTACATGGAGCTAGCCCTTAGAAACTTGCTCAACACGAGGCAAGAAGTGTTTGCCCTGGATAAGAACAGGCCTCTCACATCTTCTTTTAATGATTTTGGGGCTCTCTCTGAACTTACAGTCCTCTGATTTTCCCACTAGACTGAATCTGCAAAAGGTAATTCCACTAGCCCTGAAGTCTATAAACGAAAGGGTATTTACCCTATTACAACTTATGTCACAGCTTTGAGAGATGCTACTTTACTGACTGTAGACACAGGTTTGCTCATTAGGAGGGATTTCCCTAAGCAGCAAACAAGAAGGATGAACATTTTTTGTATTTCTGCTAAAATTTCCAAGTAATCCTTCTGAAAGCAAATACTAAAAGTGTTGCTGGAACAAGTGTGGTGGAAACTCTGAATCTGGATTTTTCGCATGCATAGCAGCGACTTACTGTTTTAGATACCCCTAAATAACTAGTAAAATTTGGAGTTGTCTAATTTTTCTAGGTTTTGGGGCTTCTATCAGTGAAGTTTCCAAACTGCCTACAACCCTGCTCCCGTACATATGGAAACTGAGCTTTAACATCATGGAGAAGCCTGATACCTACCTCAGCCTGCAGTCATAGCAGGCTTCAGAGTATTCCCTGCCTGTCAGCCATGTGTAGATTTGCTCAGACTTCTCCACTCTTACAGAAACTACTTTCACTTGCAATCAAATATAAAACCACACCAGCTGAAAGAAGGATGTCACACTGTTATTTCAGATGAAAACGCTAGTACGTCCATCAGGAATGTAGTGCCTCAAATCCCTAAATAAAACAAAACCGAATAAATAATAGCAATAGCAAAGCCAGGACACCTAAATTCCAAAGCAGTGATTCAAAATGTGTATTTCAGCCATTTCCCATAGACCACTGATTAAAGTAATGTAAATTTACCTGCAATGTAAAACCCCAGGAACATTTTTTTCCTTTGGTTGAGGTGACTCAACACTGACCTCCCACAGACATGCTCTAGCCCTAACCACTGAAATGTATGGCTTTCTGAAGTGGGGAATTTCTCACGTTAAAAGTATTTTGCTTTGCATGGAACAACTAAATAGTCTTTGGGCAAGTGAGAGTATCTGAACAGGATTCTTTAGCACATGTTTAATGACATTAATCTTTTTCAGGGTCATGGTTGGCTGTCCCACATGGCACAAACTAGCAAGTAGGTTGCAGGTGCTGCCAGCAGAGGAAGGTGAAGAAAGGGACCTTTCTATTTCTTGAGCAAGAACTTGAACCACAAGCCCCATACTAGTTTTTATTTTTATTTTTTTAATTGGTTGATTAAGAAAGCCCACTTGGAAAAAGCTGGGAGTAAGCGAGCTGCACCAGCAAGCTCATGAGAAGAGAATTCGCTCTGGCTTCAGTTGTGTATGGGGACATCTGCTCCCCAGCCCTCTTACAGTACGGTGTGGCTCGCCAGCCTTCAATCCACATATCTGAGTGCTTCCTACCAATTGCCTGGATCATTTTGCCTCTTTGGTTCCAGCAGCTACCAGCAGTGTCTTATTTTCATTGCAACTTATGCCCTGACTCTGCCCTGCTACGTGCACTGTCTGTCACCTCTCTGGTCACTGCTGATGCGACCAGGTTTTTAAGTGAATGTTAAGGTACTGTTAAAAGTTGACCTAAAAAAATAGATGCTCAAGTCTTTCCAAGTACATCTGTGCTATGCCCACCACCCTGTCTGGCACTACTTTTCAGAGATTTTGTCTAAATCAACTCTTTGATTTCCTGTTTTTCTAAAGACTTAATTTTTCCTCCTTCTTAATATACTTTGTTTACAAAGCCCTATGACAATCCTAAAGTATGGTGGAGCTAATCCAAAAATTCTCTTTTTAACGTGACTATTCTGGCTTGAGCTCCCATGTACAGTTGCCCACACATTTGCTAATGTGAGCTGATGCTTTGCAAATATCTTTGAGGGGAAGGTCAGTTCTTTGTACCAAAAGTTCGCAAGTCAAGCTGCACTGAAAGGCCTCTTTAACCTCAACCTTAAGCATCCTAAGCATATCATTAGGAAGATTATCAAGGCCTCTGGGACACAACTGGATTTCCTTATGTACCGAAAGGCCTGGCAGATCAAAGGAAGCATTACTTCAAATAGCTTGTGGCTTATCTAGTGCTTGCCCTAGCACCACTGACCTCTCAATCATCATATTTTTTACCCAGTAAGAATTGCTTTTAAGGACAACAGTTTTTACTCCAAGAAGCTTGTTTTGACCTTTTGGCTTTCCCAATATTCCTTATTAAAATGTGCAATTAAAAGAATTCACACACTGAGTACCTGGTAAGTAAAAATGTGTTTAAATTAGGAAAACAATTGCGAGTCATAATAACTTATTGTTTTTGCTAACAAATTGACTGAGAATATGAGCAAAGTCTTGTTTGTTGTTTATAGATTTCTCTTGTACTTGGCAGAAAGTCTTCACACACACTGAGGTCAGTGATATTTGACCTTCTTTGGCATTATCCAACTGAGATGTGAATGACTAAAGAGGGCTAAAAGGTTAGTCCCTGTTCTGCAGTTGCATCCGTGTGTGGGTGTGCATGAACCTTTACACCCACACAGAGGCTGAGAGATGTCAGCTAAGTTTTTTTCCAGCTGCAAGGCCCACCCACATGGATTGATTGCGGGAATAGGTGCTAATAAACTGATTCATGAGTCTTCTTTTTATAAAACTATATTATTCATCAGCTTAGAGTATTAATCACTTTGTTCTATATTTAAATTTCCTTCAGGGGCTTGTTATTTATTCTGTAGGTGTGTTTTCACATGTTTTAATATGAAATTCACTTTAATTTAATCAGCCCTAAAATATTTTCAGGTTCATTACTTACACTTAAAGCTGACTGGAGATACATATGCAATAACCAAGGAACGTGTTTTTGTAAATAAGATTTTTGACCTTTACCTTTTAAAATTACAGAGCTGGCAACTCCTGCCTAAATGACTCATTTAAAGAACTAGAAATCAGGTACATAACTGTTACTCCAACATATCTATTTCAGTTGAGCATCAGCTGCCACTTCCATTGTAAGTCTCATTTTCATGCCTATATAATTTGATGTGTTCAATTATATGGAGCTTAAACTTTACTTAGTACTCTTGACTTAACAAATAAGCATGGCAATTCAAAGTTAAACCACTAAGTGCTCATGACTGGTTCAAAAAGTGTCATTTAACAATAAAAGGATAACACTTGTGCACTAAGGTTTTCATGGAGATGGTGAAAAGGAACATGATAAAATAATGTTTTAGGTAGGTTCAGTTTGAATTAAATGACTGTGACATTTTAACTGCATTTTAATCTAAGTATCTTGTTACTTTCATTCTCTCTCTTTTTTTTTTTTTTTTTAATTAATTTCCAGACACCACACCATTCCAACAGCTGGAATATGTATCATCTACCAGATATCATCAGTCTCTCATCCTTAGACAGATTTGGTATGCAAACAGTCTAATTAGCTGCAATTAAAATCAGTATCAAAGAAAACACACAGTTTTTCTATAGTAGTACAGAACCTTTTTAGTTAGACCCAGATATGTTTTTAAAAATATGAGCAATGTAATCTTAAATTCTGTCTCATTTAAGTCAACAGTAGCTGTCTTCTAGCACTGACTTTAGCAGACAGAAGTGTATCCTTTGTACTCCGCTGTCATGTGGCTGTTGAATTCATCAAAACTCCAGTGACATATAAGAACATAGAAAGAAAGTTATCAAAACCTATTGTTTTCAAGTAGATAAAGTCAAGCTATTAGTATCAACTAGTATTTGTGCATGAAAGGAAAAAATAGTTAGCACATGAGAACCCTATTTGTCCCAGTTGTTCTCAGAGGCACAAACCAGAATTCAGACTGATGTACCTGTGAGGTCTGTGTGTATAAAGGCAGATGAGATTATCAAAAAATCTGAAAGCAGAACTTGTTTATTTATTTATTTATTTATTTATTTATTTTTCTTTTTGTTGTCATGCATGTTCACAGGGGACTTTTCCATGAGTATTTCTTGAAGAGAAACATATTTAAATAGTTTAGTACAATATAAAATAAAATAAAATAAAATAAAATAAAATAAAATAAAATAAAATAAAATAAAATAAAATAAAATAAAATAAAATAAAAGGAAAAAATAGATATCAGTTTTGTCCAAGATTAAATAAATGCACAGTCAAAACCCAGGAAAACTTTGTCAGATAAGATTAATAAGTCTTATTTTATTTTTACTTTAGTCATTTTATCTATATCTTCAAACTATTGATGTTTTGGGCAGCACCTCTTGCCCTTGCAAGGCAGCCTGCTTTATGCCCTAACAAGCATCCTATACAGGCTCGGTGGTCATGAAGCCATCCATACCTGTATCCTCTGGGCTGGCTCCATGTCCTTTGAGACCTCCTCAACGTGCAGTTTGTGTGGAGCTACACCACCATGCCTGGGAGAGGACTGCAAAGAACACCCGCTTGGCACAGCAGGAACACTGTATCAATGATGTATTTGGGCTGGAGGGGGCAAATTCTTCCCCAGAAGGCTCCATAGATTGCTTCTCCTAATGCTAATCCTACACAGGCACTGAGGTTTTCTCTAAAGCCCGTGGGGCAGAGGGGGAAGGAGACGTGCTATGCTGGCACAGAGCTGATGAGCCTTCCTCCACAGTGGAGAGAAAAGAGCTGTGGAGTGGGCTCCAGTCATATATCATTAGCATTCATAAACCTCATTTCCTGCTGGGAACAGCCACTGAGCACTGAAAAAAATCAAAATTTCACAGCAGACTGCCATGCAAGTTGAAATAAATCCCTGCAGCCGTGCAGTGCACGCTCTGTCCTGCAGTGCAGTATGAAGCCCAGGAAGCCCTCTAAAGGAGGTACTGAATAGTCCGTATTAAATGGACATTTTCATACATATACATAATTTTTTTCACATACTATATAAATGTAAATGTATATATATGAGAAGTAGTGAAGTACCCTGGGAAATCTAATTCCTACAAATGATAGCTATTATTAGGAAGAAAGAGGAGACTATTCCATCTCTGCTCCATCTGTGTCGAAAAGCAGCTTTAAGGATCTAGCATCACTGAAAAAGCTGGCAGTGCATTTTTCTTATCTGCTGCCTTCAAACAGAAAATGAGTAAGGGTTCCCTGATACTAAGCAGCCGAATGTGTTTACCAACCTTGACCTTTAGCTACACAAAATTCTGCTTTTGATTCAGTTAAAAGATGACCCAAATGTCTTCCTCATCATTTACTTCATATCTTTCCCATGCACTTATTTTCTATAGTAAGTATCTAAAAATATCAGCCGTGGTCTTGCCACTGTATTTTTCACAGCATTTTGAGCAGATAAGCTATTTCCTTACTGATAGCTATACTTTGCTGAGTCAGGTCTTTGACTGCACTCAATTATAGTGAACAGAGCAACAATCCCTCCTAGTACTAAGCAACTGCCTCTTTAAAATAATGATGAAAGCTCAAAATTCTTAGGTTTTCACTTCTGAGTTTTCTGTCGTATTCACAACAAGATATCATTTTCACAAATAAATATTTTCTAAAAGAACTTTTTGCTCAGTGAGCTTTGCAAACACAGCTTGCTTGCTGAGAAGCATCACTTTTTGATTAATACAACAAAAACTACAAAAAAAAATAAAATTAAAGGGGAAGGTGGATGCATTGCAGAAGATGTAAGAGCCAGGAATACCTTCTGCCTGTACAGAAACTGGTAACACAGTAAGTTACTGTTAACTGTAGCTCTGCACAGAACAAAAACAAATAAAATATAAAATTAACTCATTTGGAAAGACTAGATATTGGTCAGTATTAATGGACACAAACTCTGATACCATTGCAGGGCACTGTTCTAAATCAGCATTAAATCATGTATTCAGAATTAAAGACCTTTCACTTAAGCAGCTGTCACTTTCGCTTAGGCAGCTGGTGTGATTTTCTTCAACTCCATCTATTTTTCACATATTTAAATCTAGTTATAATATTACAGAGCTGATCTCACCAAACACGGTGTGTCCAAATTCAGCTTTCTAGTGAAGGTCTGCTCTGAATCTCACCGAACAACACATCTTTGAACATAGCTGTGTCTGAAAGCTGAGGCCAAATATTGAACTTTTTTCCAGTCTGGTAGTAACAGCTATAAAATATTCAATGTACACTACTGTTTCTCAAAGACATGGTATCCTATTTTTTTTAAAGGTATTTTAAATAGAACTGATTTTTACTTCTACAAGGTAATTTTTAAATCTATTTCTTTGCTATGCAATGCATTTAAATGATATTAAGTGTGAATCTGAATGCTCGTTCCTTTGGCTTCCCAACCTGCAAATTCGAGCAGGGCATGCAGATGAATTGCCAATGTGAAAACAGAGGTGTGAGCTTGTGCTGTAAAAGTGGCAGGTGCATTGCAGGACTACAAAGGGGACCTGCTCTGTTTGGGAAGTCTGCCATAAACACAACGGCCTGAGCAGCCAGGGTTACAATGAGCTCATATTTACTTTAATATTGTTTGCCTCTCTGCTCAAATGACTCCCTGGATTGTTTTGACCTCAAGAGTTCATTCCAAAAAGGTGCTTAGCTGTAAACACCACCTGCATGGCAGAGCATGTCGTGAGCCACCTCTGCCACTGTATTGCTTTCTTATCATTCATAATGTGAAAATTTGATTGCCCATGCAGCCAGCCTGCAGGCTGCCAGGCCTTGCAGATGGCAGACACATGTGTGCACAGCGTTTGCATTTTATAGCTCTAATAAGAACAGTCAATAAAATGAGGGCTTTTCCACCTCTGTCACTATCTTGGTACAAATCATCTCTTTTTATTAGTTGTTTTATCTCTATCGCTGTAATTTCCAGATGATTTTGTCTTTAAATATTTGTACTTGATTTTGGCATTAGTAAGCAGTTGGCCCACCCATTGTATTTTCCCGGAGCCAACATTTTCTTGGTATTATCTAGAATTTCAATTCATTAGCATCCCTCCCTAGTGAAGGATTAACTTTCATCTTATCTGTGATTGTATTTGAAGTGAAAGTAACTTCTCCGACATAGTTCTTCCTCAGGCTTGTGGCTTGTGTGGGTAGATGCTAAAGTCTGAGGTTAAAATCTCTCCTTCTACTCTTGCCTGGAGTGCCCTAGAGGTAGATAGCTGCCTCACCCTTGTCAAGGCATTGTGCAGAGACTCATGTGCAACTCCAAAGGTGATGTTGTCACTGTCACTGATTGCAGTGAGAGCAAACCTGCATTTCATACCATGCAACAGTTTTGGTTTTGGTAACACTATCCAGTATTCCTACAGTGATCATTTGTATTAATATATCATCTGAATCTTCAAGAATCCCTAATGACTTACTCAAGAATGCTTAGAACATGATCCATAACTGGATTATGAAAATCAGCTTTTCCCATGGTCCTATTTCAGAGTAGGCAAATGGTTGAACCTCTCTCTTCAGGGATCAAAGAAGCAGAGACTGCAAAATATGCAAAGCTCAGTCCTATTTTCATTTAAGCAGATTGACTCATAAAAATATTTGCTGTTTGTTTTGGTTCTTCAAAAGCAGTTCCAGTGAAATTGCAACTTTGCACATTAAAACAAGATCTTAGCCTATTTGTTTATTTGTTCAAATACCCATTTGAAAATTTGAGAGTGATATGGCAAATAAACAAGTTTATATATATCTATCTCTCTATATAAATATATATATATACTTGGCCGTATGCAATTCTATAGATACAGGGAATCTAACTGCCAAATACATATATTTATATATATATATAGCTATATATTTTATGTGGGAGCTGAGAATGATTACTGTGTGATTGTCACTTTGTCATGCTTCAGATCTTTTCCAGTTACTGTAAAGAACAAATGTCTCAGGTGACCAGAATAGTACATCACCTCACAATTTTCCCATGCGAAAATATGTCTATGTTTGTAAACAGCTTTGCATATATATATATATAAACTTGTTTATTTGCATATGTTTATAAAAATAAGCATGTTTATGTTTATATAAATATGCATGTTTATGCATATATATATATATATATAAATATATATATAAAACTTTCTGTGCAGGAGAGTCATACTAGTCATGAAGGCTTGAACTGATAGCAGTTTCCACAGCTTTTCATCACATAAAATTTTAAGGACAGGGGTTACACTGACAGTCTGACTATCCAAGAGCACTCCCTCTGATGATGTCCATAGGCAAAGAGCAACAAGAGAACAAGCACAGATGATTTCCTCACTCAAACTCTCCCTGCTCTCAGCTTCAGATGTGGTTTCAATGATTTAATAACCCTCAGTGGATTTCTATCCCATGAACTTGTCCAATTTCCTCTTAAACCAGTGTAAACCTTTAGCATCTACAATATCATCATTCACAATTTTATAGACCTTGTCATTACCCTTGTCGGCTGCCTCTTTTCTAGAAGAGTCCTAGCTGATCTGATGGCTTCCCATGTGGGAGCTGAGAATGATTACTGTGTGATTGCCACTTTGTCATGCTTCAGATCTTTTCCAGTTACTGTAAAGAACAAATGTCTCAGGTGCCCAGAATAGTACATCACCTCACAATTTTCCCATGCGAATAATTCTACACTGGGAAATGGGAGATATATGACTGCATGGGTACGATCAACACATAAAAAGCCTGAGGCAACTTTTTATCAAGCTTTGTTACACCTTCATGATATAATGATTAGATTATGGGAACTGGACTTTAAATTGCCATTTCAATTACTTCCATCATAGGAATGGTACATTTTGTTATGTACAATGTTTACAGAATTGACAAAACATAAGTTCTAGAAAATTATTTTTTACAGTGCAAATGTTCCAAGGGCTTTCTGGTTAGTGGCATCACTCTCAGAGAATAATATCTACCTTTTTGTTATATTTCGGATAAGAGATTCTAAAGGAGTATTAATAGAGTAACTGCATTCAGGAACATATGGATTAAAAGATTTATGCATGCTGGAGTAGATAATCCCTTTGGCTGTATGCAATTCTGTAGAGATACAGGGAATCTAACTGCCAAAGTCCCCATTTGTACTTCACAGGACCATTGTTTACATGCCTGAATGATCTTTAGATCTTACTAAGGACTGTATCATAATCATCTCCCCAGGTTTAAAGCTGTTCTGAAAATTTATTTTATTTTAGCATCATGGTACTTAAATAAATGACTGTCCTTACAGCAGTGTGTATGGTCTTATAAATTCACTATGAACTTGCTATTCTGTTCCTTCTCCTTTGAAAATAATAAAAACATTTTTATTAGAACAGGGCTATGAAGGAACCAAAAGCTGTAGAAATGATGACACCACAAATAATAGCTCCTATCCATTTTTTTTTTTTTTTTTTTTTGCTATAAGGGAGTCTACACGAACTGGTGCAGAAGTGATGGTTTTGCCTATCTTCTGACCTAGTCAGCTTTAAACTACATCTCTGGAAACAATACAGATGCCTTAAGCAAGGAGTTATAATGCCTCTAAAGTGGCTACCCAGTTTCTGGACCAAAGCTGGTTTATGTTTGAGACCAACCTGGTCTCAAAACAGTGGTCTGTCCTTGTTTAGACATGCCTATGTGTTTTCAACAGAACCCAAAGGGTATGACTAGGTCAGAAACAGACCTCCAGCTCTTCATACCCAGAAGTCTTTAAGGTAAATAAAATCAAATTAGAGTTTTGTGGTCAAGTCCATTTACACTAAAAAAAGTAGAAAATTGCTAAGTTGAGGTGGCTGACCACAGATAATTCTTTGACTCTTATTGCATTTCTTTCTCACTTTTTGTGACATTTTTGTTTTCAGAATAAACACAGTCAAGAAAATAAAGTTAGGAGGAAGAAAATAAGTCTATGTTTGTAAACAGCTTTGCATTGGCATGCAACATGATAGTTCTACCATTCCCCAGAATAGCACTAAATTTGCTACTGACAATACAATCACTCATTTTTATGGGAGAAAAACAGGAGCCTTTCCCTAGGTTAAATTCACATTCTCTTAATCTCATTCACTGGTTGGTACCAGACTTCACAAATTGGACATTTTTCTTTTCAAGCCATGCATGGATGTACGTTCTGATTCTACCGTTAAATTTAATGGAAAAAAATTGACCCAACCATGTCAGCACATTTTTATGAGTAAAGCCCCAGAGTCTCTTATTCAAACTCTTGGTAGCTCGTGAGTTTATATGCAGCTTTGGTATGGGCTTTTAAATAAGTGAATGTATTTTAAAACAGTATTTGTCAGAATACTATATTATTACATTTTTCCAATTCTGTTGATTTATATGTAATCTTCTAATTTCCTCCCTCTGGCCTGTAAAAATGATTCTTACTGCTATGCTACTCATATAGCAAAAACTGGCCAGCTTTATTTCAAATAAGCTATTTGACTGATTCTATCCTGAGAGTGTCTACATGCCAAAAATTCATTAGATAATTATTTGTGTCTCCTAAATCTTCTTTCACTCATTTTTCAACTCTGCTAAAACCATTTCTTGACCTAGAGATATGTTCCCTAATTTAACACTGTTTCCTTGTATACTATAATTGCCCTTGACCTCATGTACGTTTTCTCTTCAGCTGTACATGTATGACATGCAGACAGCTTATACACAGTATGGTGAGAAGTATCTTTATGGCTTGCCTTTCTACCAAATAAGTAGATTACATAAGTAATGCCCTAATTAAGTTTCATAGTATAAATATGCGCTCAGCCCTTACCTAGTGCTTTGAGAATTTGCAGGTGACAAATACACACAGTTTTTAAATTTCCTCCAGCACTAAGAACCAGGCAGTCGACCCTCATTCAGTTTTCCTGCTTCTCAAGTTGTAAGCAATAGCAGCCAAGGGTGAAACCCATGTTAATATTGTGCACACAGAGTAAAATTAGAGTGGCTATAGCAGATTTACTATTGAAAACACTAAAATATAGTTGTGGGATCCTTTCAGGGTCCTTTGTTGGAAAATTCAAATGAAGGTTTTCATCCCCTAGGAAATATCATAACACTCTAAATCTATTGCATAGATTGAGCCTATGAAAACAAACTGTTGCAATTAATTTAATTATTAATACTTATTTTAATAGCTTAAATGAACTTACATACTATATATGTTATTATTTTTTAATATAGAAGTGCCTTTTCAGGTTGAAACAAAAACTTTGCAGATTTTTTTTTTCTCATGTTTTTCAAACTTACTTTTTTTCAAAATTTAGCCCTAAAAGTTGCAAATGCTTTGGGGATAAGTTTGTTTATTTAAATGTTTTTATTTTTTTTAAATTAAAATTATTTAGTTTCATTATATTTTCTAGTTTATTTATCTCAAACCTCAAAATTTTTACCAAAGAAGTCCCCTTCCAAAACAAACAAACAAAACAAACAAAAAGACTACATAAAAGCAAGTGAATGTTAGTTAGGTAAAAACCTCCACTAAACATGTTAAAACATCAAGAATCATTAAAAAAAAAAAAAAAAACAACAAACAACTGCCTTTTTCATTCAGTGCTGTTCATTACAATATCATTGCCATACATTTCCAGTTTCCTTACTGAGCTGAATATTTTCCAACTGTTTACTTTCCAGGAGCAGATATCTTGAGTTCCCAGAGAGCATGTGGGCCCCATAATTAATAAATACTTACTGTTCTTAGGTCACTATGGCCCCTGCCCCATTGTGCTTGAAGGCAGTAATAGAACAGCATTAAACAGGGACTCTCCAATGATACATATTTGTGGCTTCCTATGATCCTAAGCAAGTGACCCCACAGATTTAGCTGAGGGACATCTTTTAAGGAGCAGAAGACTCCCTGTTCACTGTTCACTCAGCTATGGGCAATGACTACAGCATTTCATTTAGTTTCTTGCTGGGCTTGTGGAGGACACAGCTTTCTTCACACAAACATAGGAGGCTCTGACTTGCAGCCTGGTCCTGCAGGATGACCTCTCCCTAATTGGGTGTGTTGCTGGCTTTCCTTGGCGGATGACTCTGGTTATCATTTTGCAGCCTGCCTAAAAAGGGGACTAGAACCTCCTAATGAACACTTTGACTAGGCTTCCTGTCTCCTCTGTCACTGAATGACTAATTACTAATTTCCAGCTATGAATAATTTACATTACATCCTACTTTTTAACCCTAAGGATATTTCCTTTATGTGTTTTAGATCTCTACAGATATCTTCATTCTCTTGCAAAGGATTCACTGAGCACCTGCATGAAATAAACAGCAATTTTCCAAATAACTCTTTTAAAATATTTGACATCAGTCATAGTAATTAAGATTTTTTTTTTTTTCTCTCTGAGTGCTCTGCTAAAGCTAATGTGTAAGATTCCTTTTTTCTTATATAGGATTCTTTCAAAATATCTGCATTCCAGTTATTAAAATAGTTGTACTTTCCGATGTTTTAGTTCTTCAGTAACCCTTCAGTCTTCCTCCATAACATTTCTGCAGAGCCTGGATTGTTGCAAAGGATGTTCTGGCAGATACCAGCAGCCCTGTTTATTTCATTATGCTTTTTATCACAATCATTTCTAGTGATCTGGGTTGACTATAAAGGCCCAAGGGGATGTTTTTCCGAACATGCAATTATTCTTAGTGTGCCACTTCAATTGCCAGGACTAACCCCTGGCTGGTCTCTTGATTATTTAGAATTAGAGCCTGTGGCTCAGTGTTGTTGATCGCTTTTGCCTGCCTGACCTAAATTCCATTGTACACCTGCCATTATGCATTTGCTTAAACCTGGAACACATTCTGGTACTTGATGTACTGCCAGTCTTGGTTTTAATTTAGGGATCTGACTGGGTGAGGCAAATCGTCTCTGCATCGACTTGTGGGCCCACTGCAACAGCAAGGAGCACGTGCCTGTGAGTCACAGAGCTAAGCGGGGAGGAGACACGTGGGGAGGGTGCAGCCTTTGCACAGTGCCACTCACCGTTCACCTGTGCGGCAGCACACAGTTGGTTCAAATACTGCTGCTCAAGATGCTACGCCTTCCTCCAGGCTGGCACTCCATGTGCAGGAAAGTCTGAAGACATAAAATGAGCGTAACACTCAGAGAGAAGCTATGGATTGCCAAAAAAAAAATGCCATAGAACAAATACCTCCTATAGCAGTCATAAGTAAGAGTCCAGCGTAATTCAAAGTAAAAAAAAATAAATTCTCAGAGAAATATGCTCACTGGTTCTACAAAGGTCTGCTTAGCTAGAAGGGATTGGTAGCTTCGTTAAGATTTTTTTCTAACACATGATATAATCAAAGTTTTTCTCTTACAAATAATAGCATAAATGTTGTGCAGCCAAAACCTTAGAAAAAACTGTGTGTCAGAGGCAGGAGGTAGGTAAGGTATTTCCAACAGCTGGCCACAACTCTGGGCTATGAAGTGGGGAGACATAGTTCTTGCCACCTACAGGTGAAGCTGTAAAGTTGTATTTATTTATTTATTTATTTATTTTACACCAGCAACTCAACTTGATGTGACTTTAGGCTAGTTGCTCAGCAATCTGACATACACTAAAATTAGTGAACACTAAAACATTTTTTTGTGAAGAACTTGGTCAAAGCGATAACTGCAGTTAGACTGGAAAAGTCCACAGTGGACGCCAGTCCTCTCCAGAACAACGTTTGACACTGCTGTGCTCTAAAACAGGATCTTTCAGGATTGCAGCAATATCACAGCCGATCATGCATCGCTGCTTCCAAGCAGGGCAGAGCTCTGCTCTTCATTCTCACAGACAATGAGAGGGCCAAAATGACCAGTCAGTTGTCAAAGTATAACATTGATCCTGGACACCTGGAGGCCCATGTAAGAGTTGGGGCATCCAGTTCTTGGAATTAGGCACCTAAATTCTTCTGCAATCCCATTTAAGTGTCTAAAACCTTGGTCAAAATATACTGAAACAATTTTGTGTGAGGAATTGAGAAATGAAAGATTTCTTTTTTGGTAAGAAATATCCAGATTATCTCCACTAAGAAATTTTATTTTAATAAAATCTACTGAAGTGTACAAACAGAAATTGATTAAAATCAGGACAGTAAGAGGAGTTTCCAGGTAGTCAGAAACTTTCCTGGCTGACAAGATGGAATACATACTAATTAACTATTGCAACATATAATTTCAAATACTTATACCAGTAAGAACTATTGTCAGGAAAAAAAAAGTTGTTAGGACAGATAGTAAAATGAATTACTTGTGTCAATGTGTCATCAGTAGTTTTTCAGTTAACAATAAATCTAAAACATTTCCTTGTTTCATGAAGGCACACTGAAAGGTATATATCAGTATAGTTAGCACTGGAGATGGGAATTAAATCTTCAGTGTCTACATTTGAAACTTTCATTGTTGTCAAGAAATAAAGAGATGAGGAAATAAATTATTTCCAATTGTTTGCTTATTAAGGCAGGTACTTGGGCTTTCTATTTATGTATATAGTGCCAAGCTCAATTTGGGTGTGACTGTCCTTTTTAATCTACCATTAATAATAATGTAAATAAGTTGTTGGTTAAGTTCTTAAGCAATTCTACCCTAAATTCTAGTTTTGGTTTCTTTACTTCAAAGGCAATACATTGATAAGGCATTTCAAATGGTCTTCTCATTTAGCTGATTAACATCTGACCCATTAGCATGTGAAGTATTAGAAGTACATGTATTCAGTGTAGGATTTCCATGAAGATGCAGTCACTGGAGTAATCTACATCTGCAGGATGTTAGATTACAACTGTAACCTTGTTAGATTACAGCTGTAATAATATGGGTTCAAGTCAAACTACCATCTTTGTATTCAGCTATTGGGCAATTTCTTCTGGAACTGTTCTAGTTTCTAGAAATAACTATTTATGCTACAAAATTTGTGTCCCTGACCCTCCTTCTAACCAGGAGTGGGATTGGTTATTCTGGTCTCTTTCAACACTAGCAAATTCTCCACCCTGAACTGAATGCTTTTTTTCTCAGCAGAGGCTCTCAATATCTTATTTTTTTTTATCCTAAAACTTTTTGACTTAAACCTAGCAATGAGAAAGTTCCAGAACAGCTTTGAATTCCTGAAAGAATCACCAACTAAATCTATGTAACCTTTGTAAACTGCTGTTATTTCATTAATTGTTGTATAATTTAACAATAAACACCTTAATTTACTTCTTGCCATCTATATGGTTCTTCCAGATGAGAACACATCTCCCAAAGCAACACTCCACATTGCTGCTTATGGTATTTAGAAGAGACTCTTGCTGTGATAAATGTGTGCAATCCCACAGCTTGTGACCACAGCAGGACTCGTGACCAGTGTCATGTTTTATGAGCAGAGCTGTAGCACAAGCTGTCTTTCAGACCATTACAATTATTCATAAAGTACTTATGCCAGGATGTCATGATGTCAAATGCACAAATTGGGAGTTTTCAAAAGAGGTGAAAGGATTAGAGATAGCTCTTGGGAAACTGGTGCCTATGACACTGTAGTTTCCTTTTGAAATCCTAGCAATACACATTTCTGCTAACTCTAACACAGAGGAGTAGGGTTTCTACATTGCTTGTGTCTTTCCAATCAAGCACCCAACCCCTCTGGGACCTTTTAGCCTTGTAGCCTGGAAGGCAACTAAAAAATTTACTGTATGCATGCCAAGTGGGAAAACAGGACAAGCAGTCTTCCAAAAGGACAGAAAACAAAGATGGGACAGGAAAAAATAAACTGGGAGAGTGATAACCCTGTTTCATTCTGAAGAGGGGCTTAAATAAAATAAATGGTGGTAAAATTCCTTTCCAAGTGGAACATGAGAGAGAGAGTCTGAGAAAAAAATACATTAAATGTCTGGAGTTAGCGCTTTCAGTTGTGCTAGAACCACTGAAGTTTCTAAGACATCTTGCAGTAGATTATACAAATGCCTAGGAAAGAGTAAAGGTGTCTTAGAGAAGGCAGCACCCAACATGTTTATGTAGCCTGGATGGGGAGGGATGTTTATTCAAGCTACTAGCCAAAATTATATATTTTTTCTTGCTCGTTAGATGTTACCCAGGTGAATTCACCGAATCAAGGGAAGCAAGCAACAAGCAAGTTTGTGGTTATTTTGGAAAACAATGTCTGTATATTACTCAAAGTACACGAGTTAAAAATCCAAAAATGTGCAGCTGAAAAATCTATGATCTTGTGTGCTTGAAAAGTAGCTGCTAGATTGTGTGGTGATTCTCAGAGATGTGCTTTCTAGCAAGGGAGTTTACCAGCTCCAAACATCAGAGCTGTATCTCCTTGCTAGACTGAGTTGCATTTAACTATTGAAGTGTAACTCGTGTAAGGGGCCCATATAATCTGCCTCAAAGAATTATTACTGTAGTTAAAGCAAATTGGTTTTCATGCATTGCTCTGGGCTTTTAGTTTTGTAATAAATCCAGCATTTCTTTGTCTAATTTTATTTTATTTTAGTGTATAAGATCCATTCACTGGCTTTTGCTCCCCAGATATTTGAATAATAATTTCAAAGCAAGAGTTTTTGTCTGTATAAGTACACTTGTATACATTTACATACCTGAAAACACACACAAAGACAGGGAGAGAGGATAGAAAATGAGGGAAGCAGACTAAAGGTGAAACAAACAAACAGTATAGACAAGCTCTCCCTATTTAAGTCACTGCTGCTCTCTGAGTTTCTTTCATGAGGGTTCCAAGAGAGCCTGAAATCATGTTTCTCGAGTTTGGGAAGATCCAACTATGTAGCAGATAGCCTTTTTCAACACTGTGGTTCAGTCCCCCACAGCCTGTTTTCCACTGTCTCCTTCACTTGGCCACAGCTGGTGTCAAGGGTAGGGATAGGGTCTGACAGAGAATAGGTCAGCTGAATTCATATCAAAAGTCTTTTTTAAGTAATTATGGAAATTCCCCTGGATATTGTTACAATATAAAGGGAAAAACAAGTCTTTAACAAGCATATTTCTGACACTTGCCAAGCCAATCAAGGGAACAGGGATACCTTCTGCTGCACTTTTCCTAGAAATTCTCTCCCAGGCTGGTCCTAAAGCATTCATCCAAATCCCAGCGACTGAAACGTTACCAGCCCCATCCAGACCTGTGGGAAAGTAAAGGCAATGCAAGAGAAAGGGTTTTGGTTGCTTCTACACTGATGGAGGCTATGGATACCACATGAAACTAAATAGAAATTCAGCAGATATCAACAAGGTGAAGAAGAAAGGATTTTGATGCAGGCTGTGTTTACACTTTTAGCTGAAGTGTGGGGAGTATGTTGCTTCACGCAACTGTTTGTTGTTATCATGTGGAGGCTGAAGTCTTCGTCATGTCTTAGGCAAATGAGATCTTGCTGTACTCATCTCAAGACAGAAGTTACTTCCCCTGGAAAAGCCCAAACACTTCAGCTGTCATTCTTGTGCTCCAACCACTTGACTTCCCTGCTCAAGCAAATTATGTTTGATATTGTAACTTAGTAAAAACATAAATTATAACAAAACCATCAACAAATTTACTAGAGTGGACTTTACATGCTCATAGGCAGAGATCTTGAGAGCCCTTTGCCCCACAGCCTCATTGAAGTACTTTGCATCTGAACAAATTTAGAACCAGATCCATGAAAGGATTTTGTTTTTCATGATTCAAGCATATTTTTAAGGAACACTTAGCACCTACTATCTTTGTGCTTTGTGTAAATGTATCAACTGTTGCCAACGTTGCTTAATCTGTATTACCTGGTATTTGCCATCTGTTCCTTGAATGGAACCTTTGTTTAACATTAATTTATTGAAGAAAAATGGCCCTGTAATTATGTTTTCTAGTAAACTGTTGTGTCAGCTCTATATTTAGTGTCGTTTACAGCAGGTGGGAAATGGCCAGGGATTTTGTGATAGTGTCTGAGCATTCAAAGTGGGTCATGGAACAAGCTCTCTGAAAGGTCACTCCCTGAACTTTTCAGTACTAGCTGGTGGCACTGCTGGGGTACACTGGTCCTATATCCAACACAAGGCAAAATTCTGTAGAATAAGGCATGTCGGAATTCCTGAATGATGACACATAAATAGTGAATTGCTAATTGCTCGGTAAACCAGGATACATTTATAATGAACAAAATCCTGGATGATTTTGCTTGATCAACTTTGAAGTTATATGTGAGTGAGTTTAGACATGTTCACTACCCTCATGATTACAGAGAAACTGTATCTCTGCTCCTCAAGCTAGATCAGATGGTGAGCTGAGAATGCTTTAACCTGTGGCTGACTCTACCATGCAGTTTCAAATACTTTAAAGAGATGCTCATCCTTATTTACTTGGTAGAAAGTAATATTATGGAAATCAGGAGGCTATATTATACCTCCCCATGACTGGTTGGAACAGAGTATCACAAAACAGGATGCTGTGTGCAGTCTACCATGGTAGGCTCTTGTGCTTTCATCTTCCTCAACATTTGTCGTCTCCAGCACTCTCTGTCTTCCATTTCTCTAGTGCATTCTTGCAGCCACACTCATCCAAAGTACCCTTTCCTTAGAGACATGATGCTCATGAATTGCAGGATGTTGTAGGACTTCAGGACTGGGGGCAGAAAAATTAAAAAAAAAAAAAAGAAAAAAAGAATAACCAAAGCCAAGATGCAATTATTACATCAAAGCACCTTCTTCGGTATTTCCATTTATTGGATTATCCTGTTTAACTGCTTCAGTTAAGCCTTTCAAAGGCACCCAGCTGTGGGAAGGTTCTGCAACCAATTGCGTTCTGCTTATAGCAATACAAGGGACATATAGATATAGCAAAGCAGTAGCATAGGCACCTTATTTCTACCCGAATTCCTCTTTTAGTTTTGTGTTTCTATCCTTACAGAAACCTTTCTCTTCATCATCTTTCCAGAGTACAGTATTCTTCTATTTTACCACCCAAGAGTTTTTTTTAAATGACCACTGAGAGATAAGCATCCTCTTTTTTAACAATAAAAACAAAAAATATCTAGTTTCCTTTGTTAGCTGAACACCTTTAATTAAGGGGTCAGTGTGGTATAAAATGGAACAAAAGTCCTAATTACAGTACCGTAATGAGGTGGTTGGACACTGGAACAGGCTCCCAAGGGAAGTGGTCACAGCACCAAGCCTGCCAGAGTTCAAGAATTGTTTGGACACATGGTCTGAATTTATTTATTATTTTCTGGGGGGTCCCCTTTGGGGACCTAGGAGTTGGACTTGATGATCCTTGTGGGTTCCTTCCAACTTGGATATTCTATGATTCTATGATAATTACATAGGTTCTAGATACAAGAGTAGGCCACTGTTTAAGAATAAACTTCTTTCTAGACTGAATAAAAACCTTTCTGTTCTGCTGCTACTTCTGCCTTGATTCCAGACTGAATCCAGACTCTGATATCTAGAAAAAATGTTTTCTTTAAAGTCTGCTCCCTGGCTGATAGTATTTTCAGGAATATACATGTATAAGGTCCATCCATGCTATGCAGTTGGAAAATGTGCAGCAAGTCCCAAGATAATGCTGACACAAGGCACAAAGTCTTACACTCCAGCTAAAAGGCTATCTTACTAGTCAGATCAGGTAGCAGTGCACCAAAGTCTCTGGCTATGGTGTTGAATTATATCCCTATGTGGAGAGTTAACTGACGTGATACAAAGACAGAGCAGGACTGTCCTGACTTATGCCTGTTTGCTCACAAGTCAGGAGCTAGCAATAACTGCTAGAGCTTCTTTCATGAAGCCCTGGATGACCATCAGTCATGCTGATGGATGATTCCATAACACACAGGCATAACGCTGGAAAAGCTGAATTTGCTGTTATTTCATAAACGAGGAATCCTGTTTCAAAAAAAAATAAAAATTAAACTGTGTTAAATGTCATGGATCTTAACAGGCTTCCAAAGTTTTAATATGTTACATTCTACTTGGTATAGCATATGTTATAACTTACAAGGATTAGCTCATCTAAATTCTGTCCAAAGACTTCATTTGGAAAAGAATTTGGTGAGAACATTTATATCCATATTCAAAGTGAAACTGTTTTACCAAACCCTGCAGCGTCTGCACGTGATAAAGGATCCAAATCCCCTCCATGCCCCTGTATGATATATGTATGAACTGGGAGCGTTGGGAAAATTCTCATCACATGCATTTCGTGTTCACTGTTATGAAATGCTGCATTTGTATCATCATATTCAAGAAGGAATAGAACAACCACAAGGAACTCCATCGTCAGGCTCCTTCTGGGTGCTTGGGAAAGCTCCTGTTAGTTTCACACCATAGGACCTCACCAGAAAACAAAAACTCACCCCAAAACTCAGGAACCCTGTATCTGTGGCCACTTCCAAAGAATGCTAGCTTTGCACTAGAGTATCAAGTACACATAGATAGATGAATGTCTTTTGAAGCTTAGCATGTCATATTGGGAAGGAAAAGCCTGGTTCATACATTGTTTTGAAATTTCTTCCATGCCTTATACAGACATACAAACAAAAAGAAAGTAAAAATATACAAATGAATATTCCAAGAAAATGTTCCAGTGAAAGAAAACAACAAAGAATTTCCTTTGTTTGGAATAACAAATACAAAAACAATCTCTACAAACAAACTTCTTTCAGTAACGATATGAGTTAAGTTCACAGTGTAGGTCATGAGATCCTGAACCACTACTTCCATTTCTGGAGGAATTACTGGAAGAAATTCCTCATAGACCTGGTGAGATCTTGTATTTGATGGTGTGGCAGTCTTCAGGTCACTAGTTAAACTGTAACACAAGAACATCAGCACGATCTGATTGATGGCTGTTGTGAAATCAGCTGAGGGTCATTTCTATGTGTCCAGCAATCAGCAGGAGGTTCAGCGTACATCTGTGAAGGTCAAGTCTGCCTGGAAGCTTGCTTTATGCCCATGCTATTCTTTTCCTATGCTTCAGTATCCTTTATCTCACTGATTTGATCTTGGTGCTTTCTCCAAGAACACATAGTTATCAAAGACTGTATTTTTGAATTTGTTTTAGCAGAATCTAGAAAAAAATAAAAATAAAAGTTGAGTTGGCTAGGTTTCTATCATCCACTTATCTGTGACAACTACAGTTTATATCTAAATAAACAATGTATGTGAAAAGGAACTCCTCAAAGATGCCCATCACCACTGCAGTGCCAGTGTAAGCATTATGGGCTGCATGTTCTGTGAATGAAGCACATCTATTAAAATTAATTTTTATTCTGTTTTGTATTTATTGGGTTATCTGGAAAAAAAATAAAAACAAACAAACAAAAAACCACAACCAATCAAAAAAAACAACCAAACAAAAAAAAACAAAAATCACCACACAAACCAACCCAACCAAATAATAAATAAATGCACACCCATGGGGGGGGAAAAAAAAAAAAGAGAGAGAGAGAAAAACATAACCCAGAATTTACATAAAAAGTAGACATTCTGAATTTTCAATGCCTTCTGTGTAAAGCTCTGGGCATTTTCTATGCAAATGTATCTAAACAATTATTTACCCATTTTCTTCAAAAGTTTAATTGAAAGCCCCCCCCCCCCCCCTTTTTTTTTTTTCCCCAATAATTTCCTCAAGTCACAGTGTTGTGAGCACACTAATGTTCAATTTCTTCTGTATAGCTGGTCTGTCACTACAGTACTCTGAAACACAAGCCTGTAAATCCAGGGAGTACATGGCAAATGTCAAAACGGGGATTAAACTTCCTTTTTATTTTTCTCACTCTTTTTTTTTTTTTTTTTAATTAGTTAAGAAAGGCCCCAAAGCAGCCAGTTAGAAAACAAAACAAAACAATTCAAAGTAATTTGTGAAGAGACCTTTAAACGTGGAGCTTTTTTATCTTCATATTCTATTATATAAAATGAAATGTTTGTATGTTCACTTTCTTATCTCTGTGTTTTTTACTTTATTTAAAGTTGCAGTTGTCAGGGTGTCCTTTGCCTTGATTTTCTGCATGGGGACTGGTACCACGTGCTCTGTGAATCCTTGCTCCTGAATAGAAGAGATGGGAATAGTAAATTGTATAAAAAGTTGCTTTAGAGACGGTTTCTAATGGTTACCTTCAAATTCTGGGTCTGCTAGCCAAGAACATGGATGCTTTTTGAATGGAGTGGAAATATCTAATTTTAACAGATGAAATAAATGGAACTAAGCATGTAATAAGAGTATTCAGTATAAATACAGCAGAGACTGTCCAATAAAGATTATCTAATGAGCATTAGATTGCCTCCTCTAGTTACAAAGTAAAAACAAATAACTCCTAACATTCTGCATTAGTAACAGACTGTCAGGAAATGCCCAAAGCCAAACATTAAAACATCAACCTCCAGTGTAGAAAATGTAATATTTTATTTACTAGCAAGGATGCTACTAGGTTTTCCTTGTATGAATATTAAGAAATCATACAGCCTAGTTTTTCACTCTCTTGAAGCAAGCATAGACAGCCCTGAGAGTACTTCCAGATGTTAAATCAACGCGACACATTTCACAGATTCAGGGTTCTCTTTTTAAAGCCATTTATAGAACTTTGGAAAGAGCACAAGGTATCAAGTTATTAAAAGGTAGGGAGGAGCATTTTATTTTTAAAACAAATTAAAGACATAACTTAGTTTTTTGCAGTCACTTTTAACATCTGCAGTCCAAAAAGGAAACAGCTCTAGGTACCTATAGCTAAATAATTTCCTACTATTATATTAGTGGACTTGCACCAAAATACACGTCCTAAACTTGGATGTAGCAAGTTGTGAGACATCCAAAGATTCAACTACATCTGTTGTTATTCTTGTGAAGTTCAAAGAATTTATAATGACTTAGGCTGTCACATTAATTGGCAAGGAATGTTGTTGTCCCTTAAGTAGTAATTCCCAAGCAAATGGCTTCTTGGAGGTATTGCAGGGAAGGAATATCTCTGTGCATTGCTAGGGAAACATGCTGAGATCACAGGCCTGGTCTGGAGCAAAGCAGGAGCAGTAGCTAGTGTATTCTTTCATGTTACTTCATACGACATTTACTATCTCAAGAAAAAAAGGAAGAATGTGTACAAAAGGGAAGAGAGAGGAAGATTAGGAACTCCCACGCATTAAAATAGGAGTATTGCCATGCAAGATGAAGTTGAATTAATTCCTTTACCAGAAAGTTGGATTTAGCTTGATGTGAACTGGAAAGAATGATCAGCATATTTAACAATTAACATGGTCCCCATTCTATGTTAACCATCTGTCAATACGCCAAGTCACTTTAAGTAACCTTGATCTTGCCTTGTTCTGATTAATTTATATCTTTTATGAAAGCATTAACTCACTCCTGGCGTGTACTGCTCTTGCAAATACTAATCATGGCATTATCATGAACTAAACGAACACGAAACAGACAGCATATCAAGTTCTAATAAAGAGTATAGGTGTGCAGTCAAAAGCAATGTGCTTGCCAAAGGCAACAAAACAGGGAAAATAATATACAAAACAAACCCTCAGCTGCTCAGTTACACAGCACATAGTCCTACTGTGTGACAAAGAACTTTTGTGGTAATTGGCAAATGACCAGAGGATTTAATTATCATTCTGTGAGTTGCCTCCATGGGATGATAATGCTTATTCAAAGCAGGCAGTGCTTCATGAAGCTGGTGACTGTATAATAAAGTCATCTACAGGCCTTAATCTATAAATTATTCTTGTTAGATGATGAAAGTAGTAGCACTGTGTATACACATACGAGTTCTACTATACAGGAAGAAAAGTTAATGCAGGTTCTTACAATGAGATCAGTAAATCATACTTTTAAAGCCTCATATGCAGCAGGTTGAAGTTATACCTAGCTGAGCTTCTGTTCTTTTCCTTTTTCATCTTTCACCTGTGACAACTTTAAAAAAGATTGCCAGCTGGTATCCCATCTGGCTACAGGTTCAATTTTCTGGAGTTGCTTTTATCTGTCCCCAGTGCCACCTTCATGGGAGACAACAGCCCCTACTGAAATTTTACATAATTTGGGACCATCCAGGAGCTCTGAAAGAACTCAGAATGCAAGGACAGAATTCTACTATTCTAGTTATTAATAGCTCTGAAAAAAAAAAAAAAAATGTGCTGAAGAAAAATGACAACACCTGTTCCTTCCTTCCAGGTGTTTGAAACACAACGTAGCTGCTGAGCTTCAGGGATTAAGAGAAGAAATTTTATTTGCCTGCTGCAGATATTAGAGTCCTTAGGGACTCCAATAACTGCATGGAAATATGGAGAGGTGAGAGCAAATAAATAACTTTTACAGAAAGAAAAGCAGTCAGACCATCTTTATCATTCAACCAAGAGATGATATGTGTAAGCCTCCCCCCCTCCTTTTTAAAAAAAAAAAAAAAAAAAAAGTTATTAACAAAGGTGATTTTTCAACCAAGTATTAGCCTTGTTTTAAGAGATGGAAATCAACATGATTTACAAGAAAAAGCCCATGGGTCTTTACTATATAGGTTCTTACATGTGGAAAGGCAGCTGGAGCTGGGAAGGGCACTATGGGACTCAAAGGAATCTATCACTCCTTCCCAAAGTTGCACTAACTGCGTTGATTCAGTGAAAGGAATTTTATCACCTATTTTCCTCCTAATGACACGTGAGAGCAGCATCTGTTCAGTAAACACCACTTGTAAATATGTTAACAGTCTTTGTACTGGAAGTTTTTAGTTAAAGTGAGTGAAATGCTTCAGCTGAGTCACAAAAAAACCTTTTTGAATTGGAAATGTTATTTTCACATCTACTCCAGTTCAGTGTGGAGGGAAATTGGCATTCTAAACCCTTAAAAAACTATGAAAAATCTCAGCCTGAAACAAACTGAGATATAAATTTAACCTAACCTGAATATGTCACATGATGGAGAGCCTTTAAGATCACAGCACGAGCAGTAGCAGATTAAGCAGATGGACCATCAGCATAACCAGTCAATGGCATGGGTACAGGAGTTTTGCATTTATATATTGCCTTAATCAAGAGGGGTTATACTCCACAAAGTGATGCACAATGAAAAGCTGTGTGCTTTCCCTTTGCAAAAAGGGAAATAGTTCTGAAATTAAATGGATGGGCTTAGGCTTGTTGCCACAGTAAATCTCTGAAATCCTTTCACCCCACTCCAAGGGTGGGATTGGGAGGCACAGGATACGCTCAGGTTAGCCAAGACTTCCATTTCTTCCAGGGGACTAGGATTGCTTCAGCTGCAAAGATCTAAAGTGTGGATTTATGCAGCATGTTTGGAATAGCACTTGTATGAAGTAATATATATTGCTGAAATTATAAATACATTCATATTTTTTCTAGTATATCTGACATGGCCATACCATTTCTGTAGTGAAAAAATAAATCATACTTCAAGTTTACATTAAATTTCTGCATAAAGGGGGTTTGATGTTTCACCACTGAAGTTGCAAGAAGCTGGTGGTGACTGAGGATCTTGGCTAATCTTTTGTTTACCCTTTTGATAATAATGCCTGACATTTCCAAAAGTTACATTGCATCTAGATAGGAGGCAATGGAGATTTGCTGATTTACGTCAGCTGTGAATTCATGCAGGTGTTGATCTCTGAACTATTCAGGTAATCTACATGTACAAAGAGCAACATGCAGTCCTGTTCTTTACAGTTTTAGGAAAAGAACAAATGGCTTCAATGAAAAAAAACCTCTTCTGGCCCTCCAAGAAAAGTCATGGGTAGTCAGCTAGCATTTTGCATCAGAAACAGTTTTAGAATAATGTATGAAGTGACACAGTGATCTGTAGGTGAATTCAAATTTGCATTATAGCTTTCTTTATATTAAACATAGTATAAATAACCTGACTTACATAGTCACGGTTTCAATCATTGCTTTTAACTTATTTATTTAAAAAATAAAGAATGCCTTAGGTTGCCTGCCAGCTGTATCACAGCCACACAGGCTATCGTGCAAGAGATCAGTCATTTAAAATCAATGCATGATAAAGCGTAGGAAAAAAATATTCCCACAAATGCAAACATTATGAGGGAAGTGTTTTATATGTTGTAAGCCACATAGTCAGCTGGCTGTTTTAACTGAGCCATTCACTTCTCTCTTTATGTTTATAAATAGTGTTATGGAGGGTGTGTTACATGCTCTAAACTACCTCAATAACTTAATTTTAATACTTCTCAATTCACATATTCATTTACATATGGTGAGAGAATATAATGTTAGTATTCCTATATGGAGGGCTCTAAAACCCATACTGTCTGATGGAAATAATTATGATAAAAGCAAAGCAGCTGCAAAGCTGACTTTCGGAACCCTATGTAACACAAGAAGTCACTGAGCTCCACCAAGCACCAAAGCACAAACTTTTACCTTACTCACTTAACTTGTTAAGAAATGTCTCTAGTGTAAAATATGAACTCATGCATTGGTTTCTGAGACAGGTCAATTTAGTTTTAGTTTAATACTGTTGGGGAGTTCCCTTTCAGGCTGAAGAGAATAGCAAAAAAAATGTAGTTAGAGTGAACAACTAGACACTATCCAATTAGTCAGCCGGGAGGTGATGTCAAAGGCATGTTTCAATTACTGCACAATTATTAACTGTCCCATCTTAGCCTAAGACAAATACACTCAATCTAATAATAGACATGCTAATTTAAACCTTTATTGAGGAGTGGCTCACTATAACAAAAGGTTAGGTGCAAAATACCCAGAGGAAGCAATCAGAATCCTCTGTGCCTGAGGAGCTCATGGTGAAACTCTCAGTGAAACCAGCAGTTTTCACCTAGATTTCAATACCCCCAAGTGAATTAGGGCAGGGATGAGCCTGAATCCAACCAGTCCCACTGGCCAGAGGGAGCCGGGGAGGAGTGGACAGAAGGCTGTGTTCTATCTAGAAAGGTCATTATACCAAGGTGACCATGTCTGAGGACGCTAGCTCAGGGTGGGGTTGTGGAACCAACCAGCAGATTTTGGAGAAATCTGGATGTCTGGAGAAAGACAGCTGAGAACCTACACTTCCAAGTGAGTCAACGGGACTGCAGAAGCTCGGTAGTTTTAGAGTCAGGCATGCTGTCTAACATGATCTAAGTAGCTCCAGTGGGGGACGAATCTGGTACCACTCTCAGAGGGGATGAAAGGGGCTGATTATCACTAATCCTTCCACTTCCCACTGTATTATCTCCATATGTTTTGACAGAAGTCTCTATGAGGTTATTCCACTCAGGGTGTGCAGTGGACCTAAAAGAGCTGAATCATAGTCCTGGATTACTGAAATGTGATTAAGGACACATGAAAAGTTTTACATTATTTCCTAGGAAAATTCAAGGTGACTAAACATCCAAGGAAATTTCAGCATCTGCTTTCACATGTAAATGGTCCCATTTCACATGTAAATGGTCCCATAATACCACATGCAAAAGTGGGACTAGAGGAATACTAAAAGCTGAAAACACAGGCCAACAAAATAGGATCCACTGAGAAAAACCACCATCCACCTCTTTTTCTAATTACTTCTTGAAACTTATTTATTTCTTCTCTATTTGACAAAAATAATCTTAGCAACAACTACCAGCCATATCATTATTTTTTAAAGTCGCCATTATTCTGCCTTTTTTTGTATCTAAGAATTCCACGTCTGCTGCACTGGACTTGAACTCACAAGTCCGTAGTTCTTGGTGTTTTCCAGGTCTAATTACCACAAACAAGAATGGTTATTTGAAAAATAGAGAGTAAGAGAAAGTGTATGTGTAATACAATATTTGAAAGAGTTTCTTGGAGGAATAAGGTTCCCGTTGTATGTTATGCTGCTATTGTTTTCATAATTACGTATAAAAACAATGAACCATCTAATGCAGTTACATAGCCAGCTGTGGTAAACTAGTGTTTAAGGGCCATTTGTGAGACTGAAACACACAGAAAACATTTTGAGACCATTCAGCTGAAATATGTCACTTAGATCCTGTCTTCACATGAAGATTTTGCTGGCACAATTTTATGGGTTAAGAAGACAGGAAAGAAATCCCTGCCCCATCAGCAAAGCTTAGCTGACTAACAACCTAAAGGCAGTGTAAACATTACAGCAAAACACAAACTTTGCTAGCATAATTTATTTCCGTTGGGGATTTGGAATAAAGGGATATTATTTTGCTGTTTTGATTTTCATCTCTCCCAGCAATATTGTTGATAAGTTTAATTGCTATATCCTTTCTCATTTATTGTTATGTGAAGGCACAACAGTGAACAATAATTCCAGTCAAAAAAAACAAAAATCAAAACCAACCAAACAAACAAAAACAACAACAACAAAAAACACCACCCTCATATGCTGCTAATGTAAATCACATCTCCTTTAATAGTTATAATAATTTTAGTTGGCGGTCATGGTCCAGAAGAGATGGAACAATTAGTCTGTTTTACTGGGATATATTTTTATAACCCCCATAAAATGAACTTGCTTAGCCTGAGGTTTTTAGCCATTCAAATGAGGAAGCCCAGCTGAGAAGTGGCAAATGATAAAACTTACCCACATCTTCTCTACTGGACTGTAAACTCAGCTTCAGTGATGTCTGGAGGTGAAAAAATGGCTCCTCTGGTCAAATTCACCTTTATTAAATGACAAAAGTATATACACAGGCACTGAGTAAAAAATAAATGAATTAATTTCAAGAATGCAAGCATATTCCTCTACAATGACTCCACAGGGATAACAAGAAAAACAGCTATTGGTACAACCAACAACTTCAGTGTAGTAGAGAGGATCATTTAAATCAAAAGGCTAAGTTGGAAGTTCCTGCACAACAGCCTAAATCCATTTAATGGTTGAGGTGAATCCTATTAAACCAATTTGTTCTTTTGCCACCATTCTGTAATGTTAGGCTTAAATCAGGTTCCAGAGAAGTCCAAATGGGCCTGGCATGAACTTGGATTACACCTTCTGCCCCCATGAATGTTTTAGTATGATCAACAGTTGACAAGATTGGCTTTTAAATGGGCTATGTGTCAAGGTACCTTCTGCCACTACCTTCTCAAAAATGAACACAACTGTACATCCTGAGGTTTATCCGGTTGTAGGAAAAATGAGATTTTTTAAAAAAATTACTATTTTTATTTTTAAGTGATATCTTTAATTCAGTTAATGTCACTATGGACTGGAAAGTTAAAGTTGATAGACATTCATTCTGTCTTGTGTGGTCAATGATGCATTTTCCACTTATGAAAATATCTTTTTTCATTAAAAACAATAAAAAAATAATAAAAAAATTAATAGTATAGATAGGTTCCAAATCATATCATCTCTTTGTATGGAGTAGTATGCTTTGTATTTGTAATGAAATACACCAAAAATCTGTTTCTGGATTCTACTTACTCCTTAAAAGACAATCTAGCACAGTGAACCCTTTGCTCTTAATACAGTTTCTCTTCATGAATGTGTTCTACTCAAACAAGAGAGCAAGACTACTCTACAAATCTTATTACATAGGTTCTTTTTTGTTTCAATATGTCTCTATTTTAGTCTTAAAAATATCTGTACACCACAACTAAGAAAATATAATAGGGGCAGCACTAAAACGAAGCAAGCCAGGCTTAACCCTGATGTAAAGGATGAATTAAGCACAATGACATCAATCAGGAACAGAAAGCTTTGAGGAGCTGTAGGTGATTATTGTCTGCTTAATTTATGAGAGTAAATGCTTGACGAGAACACTGAATAGAATAGATACTTTTCAATATGGAATAATTATGCAACGTAAGACAAGAACATCTTCTGTCTACTCATCTTATTGCTAGGAACTCATGTCTAGCCATAAAAAATATAAAATCTCTTGATGTTTAAAAAAACTTTTTCTCCATTACATCATAATGAAAAATTCAGCCCTGCCAATAAATCACTTCAACTTGCCCCTTTTGTTCAACATTGTGTTCTCTTGTTCCTCTCTTTATTATTAACTTTAACTCCATGGGGCATTACCATATTTAACATCAAGGACTTACAACCTGTACTCCATCACCCACAGAGTTGACAAAGGTGCGATGAAAGCTGTGCATTGCTGATATTGTGCCTTGGTGATTTTCCTCTGTGTAGTTAAAGCTGTAACTAGTGATCGATGTGATCCAGCCTGACCTTTTTCTAACCTATCTTAGCAGCTACCCTCTTTGTATGGCCCCTCGAACTTGTCTTGATTTAAATCCATAATGTACAGCTAGAGGCTCTTTCCTCTTCCACGAAAGATTAAAGCATGAGTCAGAGGAGCACGATCGATTTCTAGACATCTTGGATTTAAAGATAGGGCATATCTGTGATATTTCAAAACACACCAGAACACAGAAAATTGCCAAGAATTTGAGATTATCGTTATAGTGCCTGCTACATTCGGAAATTTTGAAAGAACCCACCACAAGAGCCGTTGCAAGAAGCAGACACAGCTGGATCACTGAGCAGACATATGTGCATCTTATTTTTTGGGGGGGGGAGTAAATAAATATCTATGTTTGAGACACAAACTGTCTCCTGAAACTCCCTAAAGGATCTTGTCTTGGAGGTCCTGATCTAAGATTTCTTAATTGTTATTGCAAAGTTCTAATGGCAGAAGGTACCACATCTTGACATCCTTGTGGCTGTCGTGGGCTCCAAACTAAACATAGTATTTCATATGAGAAAATGAAAAGCATCACAAAAATTCTTTGCCTTGATCAAAAATGAAGATGATAGCTGCTTTACTTTTATTCTGGCAATGTTGTATTGAAAACATACTTCTATTTATTAATTGCAAAGTGACATTCTTATTTTCTTTTTCTCTTTTTTGGATTGTACTTAGCAAGGCTTCTGGGAGTACTTCAGGAAGTGAAGGAAAATTGATTTTTCCATTTATTCATCTCATCTTTCAGTTTTCAACAATGCATTCAGAACACTAAGTTAAATGTTTTGTTTGACCACACCAAATTCACACACTCTGATAAACTACTGCATAGAACTTACTCTTGCCTCAGCGTGCCTGAAACAGTATGTGTAAAAATGTCCTTAAAGGAGGGAAAAATCGCAGCAAGAGAGAAAAAAAAAGGAGGGGGGAGGTTGGGGGGGGGGGAGGGAGTGGGGAAAGAGAAATGACATATTAGTAATGAAAGATGTTACTAAGAAGAAATATATTTTTGCTTGGCAAAAATAAGAGGCTTCTTTTTCATTGCCAAAGTAGGCAGATTGATTTTCAGAGTTATGCAAACCTCAAAGTTTTGCCTGGAGGAGATCCTGAAAGAGAATTTGAGGAAGGCTCATTCCAATTCTTCTATTCGATCTACAAAGGAGAAATACTGCTGGCATTAGCTCAGTATGCCCTGGGATGCTATTGACCTGTCACCCTTGAAAGAAGAGAGAGAGACGGGAGAAAGGCAAGCCTTCTCCATGCGTGGCTTCCAGTAATATCCAGACTCTGACTATTAGAAAACTAGACCTCCACCAACTAGGACCCAGATTCCAGTGTGAAGTTCTTAGCCATTTTATACTATTTCCAATGTCACTTTTAGATTTTATTTTATTTTATTTATTTTATTTTATTTTATTTTTAATTTAAACTCTAGTTAAGGATCAGGAGCATTTTGTTCATTTGATAAACATAACAAAACCATCAATTTCTATGCAAAGAGAAATGACCTTTCTTTACGTATCTCCAGTCTTCAGTACCAGCAGAACAGGCTTTTGATGGCAACGGGTCTTATTTTATTTGCTTGGTATTCCAGCACTTTACTGTGTGACTGCAAGCAAGATAGAAAAGAAGCTTTTTGCACTTTCATACCTTTATCATGCTATAACTTGCCAGTAGAAAATGAACAGAATATGTGGCTGCAGGGACATCCTGTATTAATGATCCATTAATCCAAGATTTATCCGTTATGTGTTAGATGAAAAGAATTTTGAAAACATTTTTAGTAGTTTCTCTGCTTATCGATACTGTAATGAACCTAAACCCACCATTTTCTGCAGTCTTCTAAAACCTAAGTAGTAGAGTCAAGGTAAGCAGAGACTTAAGGCAGAACAACCATCAAACTGTCACGATTAGTGTTTCATGAGCAAAACAACATTTCCCTGTAACTTTCTTTTCCCTGGCAGTATGGAACTTCACCATGTCACTGACTACAATTTGAGAACAATCCCTTAAATGTAGAGGAAAATTGTTTAATATTCTTATTTCCTTTACATCAGTATTATAGACTTATTATGCTCTCCTGATTTGCCTTTTTTTTTGCAACTGTAACATTGCCTATAGTCACATAATCCCAGAGGGGAGAGCAAGAAGAAATCCATTACCAGTAGGACATTTATTTCACCTCTGACATCCCAGAGATTAGCCTCTGGACTGCAAATTCAGTGGTGTTTTACTAGATACAGATGCATAGCACTGCACACCTTTTTATAAAATAACAGCAGTGGGAAGTCTACCTGAGAGAGAAAACTTTGAGAAGAAAAATTTTCTGACTCCTGTAAAATAGTGAAATTTTTTGCTCAAATCACAATATGGGATTTAGGAAGGGATATATCTTGTCTTTTCTCTTTCTTACAATGAAAGATCAAGATATATCCATTTGTGATTTCTGACTATGAAAACAACCAATGGGAGAAAACTTCAAGTGGTTAGGTGTTTGATCTTCATATTTTTAAGCCTTTAAAAATCAAAGGGTTAGTAAGCATCCCCTCAGCTTTAGATAATCTCTTTTGGCTTTTCAATTCTCTGTTTTTCATATTATTCCAATAAAGGAGGAGATCTTTCTTTTGCTGAGAAAAAAAATGTAAAGTAGTAGAAGCAAATGCGAAAATTGCATCCTGGGGTTCCTTATTTATTGCCTTGCAATTATTTCTAGACCAAACCTGTTCGGTTCAGCACTAAAAAGATGGGTTTGCTACTACATATAACTGAGAGCTTGACAAAGGTAAAGCCTGATATTTTCTGGGTCATACTCTCTAAAAAGAAGTTACAATGAGAATATTTAAAACTCTCACTCACAATGTGTAAGCCAGAACCCCAGTTGCCTTCTACTTCTACAGGACTGAGAAAACCCCCTAAAGAACAGCAATAGGTTATTTAAAGACCAAAGTAAATAGATCTGACTGTAAGTAGACAGAGGAAACAGATCAATGTCTCAGGATGGTGAAATCTGTACAGTAGTTTTTTGACACGAACCACATGCTGGGGCTCATCCAACAGGAGACTTTTCACCAGGTGTTTGTTCAAGCCTATAAAGGTGTAGATTAGCTACTTCAGCTGATGCAGGGATGTGATTTTTTTTATTTTTTTTTGTATATCCTATGAACTTTTATAGCTTTTTCCTTTTTTTTTTTTTTTGTTTTTTTTTTTTTTTTGTGGGGGGGGGGTATGGTCATGAGTACATAGTTTTTTTGTAGACAAATACAATCTTATTCTATTCCTACCCCAGACTGTTAGCATTTTTTCCTTTAGAGGTACTCCCATACCAATCGTGCATACATGACCTCCAGCTTGCTTGGACCAGGGGGAGAGACAGGCTATGCAGGGTTGTAAAATATGACGCAAATACATGCTAGAACCTGAAGCTGGAGTCCAGGAAAAGGTCTTTGACAAAACAAACACACTATGTGGTCCAAGGCCTCTAGGCTCCAAGTTGTATTACTGCCATGACTTCAGACCACTTCTGTGATGGATTTTATAGGGATACAACAACATGAGCTAGCACTGTAAGTGACTGGGGAATTTTTCTAAGAGTAGTAGCAGAGGTAGATGATTTAAGTCAAACCTTTTCATAGCACTGGACCCACTTGGCACTGGGCTCCTTCAGGGCATTGCCATTTGTAGTTTGGGCTGTGCTCATGAGGACCAGGACACAGAGGATCCCAAGGAGAATGGGCTGCCCCATTTTCCTTCTATTCCACCATCATGCAAGAGCTGCAGCAGAGGCTGATCTGCCTCACCATGCTTGCTGTTCCTCACCAAAACTCACCGGCTGGAAAGGTGTCCTCAGAGAGAGCACAGCTGTGAAAGTTGGTAGCATTATCATATGCAGGACCATAGGGCAGCTCCCAATTTCTGCAAGTTTCTAGCTCCACTCTGACAATCATGTTAGAACTGAGGGGTGAATTTGTAAAGAAAAGTAGAGGGAATGAGAAATTAAAAGGCAAAATCTGGAAGAATTTTGTCTACTATTTCTGTTACTGAAACACTGAGGAGAGGCCAAAAGACAGATGCAAGAATAAGGTACCTCAGGAAAATTTGGAATAATTATAGAAGCTAGGTCCGTTTAAATCCTCAGAGGTGATCTGTCACTACCTAGACCTTAATCTTGAACAAAAAGGAAAAAAAATGTGATATTAGAGGATATATATAAATATTTTCAAAGCATATCAAGCAATCATAGTAAGATTGAAAGACTGGAAGCTGAAGCTACACAAACTCAGAGGAAGAAAGGTGACGTGTACTCAATAGCAGTCAATCACTATGAGAATTCTCATGCATGGTTTCCTCATCACTTTTTTTTTTTTCTTTTTTCTTTTTTTTTTTTTTTTTTTTAATGGATGTCTTACTACAATATATGCTATTGTTTATTAATTCAGTCTGGTCTGTACTACGTAGGAAGTCAGACTAGATGATCATAATATTCCATTCTGGCCTTAATCTATGTATGATTATAAACTTGTTGATATATAGAGTTACTTATTCCTGATGATCGTCTCCTCCTCTTTTCAAGGTGATGATATTTTCTAGACAAAAGTGAAACTAGCCAAGGCAAAGTTTGCTTGATGAAAATGTTCTGCCAGTTTGACATCTGTGAGTCACAGATGTCTCGGTGAGGATGTTAGCAAGTAGATCTTGAGGCTGAAATCTTAAAATACAAAAAGTAAAAAGCCAGTGGTATCACACACCTGGGTTCAGGTGTGCCATGCTGGGTTGTTCTGGAGGGGACAACAACCCTTTCTGGCCCTTTCCCTATCCCGCACTCCTCCATTAATATTGGGGAGGCAGTTTGCACATAACATTTACAGGGAGAATTGTGTGAACTCGTGCTCATTTTCACAAACAAAATATGCCCAATCGACAGATGCATTTTTCCCCTGCTTTGCAGTTGCCAGTGCAACAATTCTGCAGAAATGTTACAGGTGGGCTTTGCACTCCCACTGGGCCCCACGTTAGAGACTCCCGCACAACAGAGGCTTGCAGGTGTTTCCCATATCTTTGTGGTTATTTCTTTTGAAATGCATCTGTTGAAATGCATCTTGCCTACTGCTTAAAAAAAATAAATTGCTTGGCAATGCAGGGTGTTTGCCTTAGCTTTAACTGCCCACCCACACTGTACCAGGGCATGTTTTATGTTATTTAGATCGGTCATGGGTACAATGCAAGCCTTTGACCAGTGAGGCTTCCCTTCAGAGGGGGAGGCTCAGAGGGGAAAGGTGACCCAGAGATGTGGTAACATTTTTCACCTCCACTTCACTTTCCAGCAGGGCAGCCCTGTAATAGTTGGCACCGGCTGCATTACCACCTGCCGTCTCCTCAACATCCCAGCAGAAAACCGCACAAAACCCAGCTTGTCTTTAGGTAATTGCACTTGTAAAAGTAGAAGCAGGTCACTTAAGCATTACATATGGCATCTTATTAAGCACCTCGTGATACATAAAATTAAGACAAATGAGAGAAAATTTCCTAAAACACTTCTGTGGTCACAAACTGTATAGTTGACTTGAATCTGGTAAGCTTTCCTGTGCTATGAGTCCATAGTTCCCATAACCTTTTGGAAAACCTTTGATTTAGTTTCATTTTGCTTCCCTAATAATTACTGATGTCCTGTTGAGCCATCAAAATAAAACAAGTGATCAAAGGAGGACCTAGAAAAACAGACCTCAAATACATCCAGCTTAAAGTAGACAGAGGCTGAACATATTTTGTTTCTGAATTCTCAACATGAGCAAATAACTCAGACATGCAAAGTGGTCTGGGAGGGAACTGGAAGTCAGATGATTATACTGGACAGTACTAATCTACCTTGCTCTCTTAATTTTATTGTAGGAGCAGAATAAGATTTTTTGGTGTTGTTGATGTTGCTCTTTTTTCCCTCCAAGATATAATTTAGACACCACTGGGAGTTGTTTGGATGCTGCCTTCCAAATTCAATGCTTTTATTTTTTAATACCGTCATACACTGGATAGGCTAGCACATGCCAAGCTCTAGCCAGTTCCTTTAGAAGCAATGCCCAAAACCAGGCAGAACCTCACTAGCACCTAATTGCTTTTGGAAAATAAACATTTTACTTCATATTTCCAGTGCTCTGCCTAACAACATGGTAGGTCCTCTGCTTCTCATGCAGGAAAAGAGATTAATGAGTACTTTAGTACCCACCCTGCCTGTCTTCAGGCAGCCATCTATGAATAGGTGGGAATAATTTATACCTGGTGTCTATCTCTTTCCTTTGTCTAAGCTAGACTGTTACTTAGCTTGAAATAGACTACTAACATTTAAACAGTTAATGTCTAGTGAAATAAATTTAATTTCTACTGTGTATGCTCCTGACCTGAAAGAACAATTCTCTAAAATTTTCATAGGACAGTAATCTATACAGTTTTTCTTCATTACCTACAAAAAAAAAAAAAAAAAAAAAAAAAAGGAATATATATATTTTGGTACAATAGATTCCTCAAAGTGTACAGCTTGCTTTGTAGCCAAGCATTCTACAGAGCACATTAGACAATTAGTCAATATATTGTCTATGTATATTATGCATGTCTTAAATTCTCAAAGTCTTTTATGATTTCTAGTATTGTAGTTGTAGTAACAGACATTTAACAAGAGTTGCATATGCTAAATGGGCATATTATAAAATATAATATGGCACCTACCAGACTATCAGGTGATTAGAACCTATATGCCTATATTCCTGAAACTAGGCTACTAACAAGACATATTAATCACTTTACATGTAAGAAAGATAAACTTTAAATATTTTTTTTTTTTTAAATCTTAGGTATAATGAGTGTTTTAATGATAAAATGCCTAGTTCTATAGTTCTAGTTCCTTACTTAGAAGCATTTAGAAGCTTTTGAAAATGTTCTTTTACCTACAAGGTGTAGGTCATCTGTATTTGAAATACTCACTGGATAAACTATACATAACTTGAAATAACTGCTGGATAAATAAATACAGCACTTTCTACTTCCTTAAGAAAGTTGATCTGCATCATTGTTTACCAGAATTTGGCTGGAAGGGGAGAAATAATACACGGCATAGAAATTTGGGCCACAGAACCAAACACTTGACACTGCCATCCATAAACGCCCTACCTCACATCTAATGACTGGTGCCACAAGGCTGTACCCAATGTTATGCACGGTGTATTCAAGTGAATGAAAGGTAGCGTTCATAACCAAAGGCTCTTGACCTGATGGTGACCCACTCACTCCCCTTTTAAGAGGGTTCTTGGGGGGAGAAGAGGAGACAAAAAACCAGCACACACTAGAGCGCTTGTTTGAGTAGTGTTCTGAGAGGCAGAGGGAATCTCATTAGCCTTGAAAGAGATTTTCCTGAACCTCAGAAAGGTTCCTTCATATTTTTCAGATTCATTGTACTTTTGTAGTTAAATTAGCCAGAATAGCTTTCAGATGCCGGTGCAGTCATTTATGAACAATAGTGGTCTTTCTGTCCTAAGATGCACTAAAAATGTGGAACAGCTCTTTCTAAAGTATGTAAGCAAATGTAGTGCTCAAGTGGTCTAGATGAACACTGAAACACGTGGAACAATATAACCTAGGGGTTACCTCAGTCATCTTAAATACTGCAAAATCTCTTCTGGATGTTTGTAATTGGAAAAACAGCAGAAGACAAAGAAACCAAAAAGCTATCAGTGGGAAAGCTAAACCAGGTAAAAACAAATCTAATAAGAGATTATGGAACAGGCTTTACTGAAAAGCCAGATCTAAACTCCACAGATCTCACTGATGGAACAACAAATGAAAGACATGAAAAAAATAGTATGGGCAATATATAAGTTAAGGCTGTTTGAATACAAAGTGTAACCAGCTATCCAAAGGTAGTAGTGTCATTGAAAAGAACATACTTGTCCCCTCAGAGGAAATCCTATTATTATTTCTGGATGAGTCACCCAAGACTTATTCCACAGAATGAGCACATACCTTACAGAAACTCTTTCCAGCAGAATGCAATGAAAATAGAGCAAGTGGAGTGATGGACAGCAGCTGGGGCTTGGGCAGCACCTTGGTTCACCACCACGCAAGGCAGCTTCAGCACTGGGCTGCTGCCACCCAGCCCCAGCTGCACCCTGCAGCCGCATGCACAGGTTGTTTTTGTCTGGAATTTAGACTTTGACTGATGTGTGCTAGGAACAGAAGGTTTATATTAAGGGAAGTGGGAGAAAGAAAAAGAATGGAGAAAAAAAATAAGAATATTAGGAGTTTGTAGTACAGATTTGGAGGTAAAAGAACACAGAAAGACAAGAAACCTCCTCAACATGTTAAAACATATCAGATTATATATATACATATATATATATAGATACAAAGATATTGGATGGTTCAAGTCAGCACATTTGTTCAGACTTTGATAAAAACTATACCACTTAAGTAATTAGAAAGCATACCACCTAGTGCCATTGAAATTGGTCCACCTGATAATTCATGCTCAGTTTTGAGAAACTGTGGCTGTAATTTTTGACAAATACTGGCAGAAAGAAAAAAAAATAAATCTGGGCTGATGTCTATAAATACTAGAGAGTAACATCACTGGGAGATCATCATCATGAAATAAAAAGATGCTGTGCAACCTCACCTGAGCCACTGCATAACTGCTGGGTGGGGCAACTCCTAATGCAAGGGGTAATAACCTTAGTGATGGAGAGTGCCTCACAAAGCTCACAGGTTATTTTGTCTTCCAGGAAGGAGGAGAAGGAATGTGCCTGTTGTTTTCAGGATGGGATGTGTAATCTGACCACTTGGCAGTCTCCCATACAAGCAAGCAAGTGGCAAGGGGCAGGCGCTCTGGGACTGAGGGACCACGCAGAGCGCACAGAGTACAGGGAGCAGCAAGATAGAAATGTGTTTCCTTTCGTTCTCTACAGAGGGATGCTACAGCTAACCAAAAAAATAAACCCTTGAAAGTCCCCCAATGACAAAAGTAAGTGAAATATTGTCATAATTTTTTTTTTATTTTTATTTATTTATTTTTTTTTACTAGCTGGGACAGAAAAAAGCTGGTTTGTTAAGAGGCAGTATAAAAACAAATAGAATTGTTTTCACAGATAACATCACCCCCCTTTTCTTAGTTGTTTTAATTTGTTCTCACTGTAGCTCAATGGCAGTTCTCACTGTAGTTCTCACTGGGAGACTACGCAGTCTCAACTATCAGCCTTGAAAATCAAATAAGAACTTACTCCAGTGGTCTTTGAAAGCCCTTTAAAAAGAAATGTATTCTAAACAAAATTAAGTCCTCTCCAGAACAATATTACATTTATATTTTGTGGCACCTAGAGCAACACTGTGTTTTTTTTCCTCCCGTTTCTGAGCTTTATGAACCTAATGGCTGGATCTGCAGATGCTCACCCTCCCACGAGCGCTGGCCTCTTCAGCAAATTCTTGTTGCTGTCTTGTCTTCAGAAAAACCCTTAGATATACAGGCTTATCTAAGTGATTTAAACACAGCTACCTAAGGATGTGATGGATTTCCTTTATATTCAGTCTCCAGTCAAGACTAGATGGATATCTAAGAGACATGTTATAGCTCAGAGAGTGAGGTGCTTGATGCAGAAATTACAGGGTCAGATTCAAAGGCTGGTGTTATGTGGGAGGTCAGGCAAGGTGAGCTTGTACTTCAAACCAGTGCATCTACACTATAAATTTCAAAGCTGTCTGTAAAACTATGAAATGCACAAGGAATTTAATGCAAAGCATTTACCTTTTCCTTTTGTTTGAGCTGTAACCCAAGGCTTTGCCTTTCTGCCACATCATTTTGAAAGGAAATTAATTTCCCTGCTCACTAGTTTTGGTGAAATTATTTAATGTAAATTTTCAGCTACCACTTACTTGATCATAGAAACTTTCTTAACCCCAAACCTCTCTCATTTCAACACTTTCCTCCAACAAGAACTCCACCTGAAACAAAAATAATTCTCTCTATAACCTTTCAACCCAGAACTCCCTATTCAGCTTTAAATTCAACCACAGGGAAGAGGATTTCCCTCTCCTTTTTCTTCATATTAGACAGTTACTCACTAACCTGTTTTCATCTAGTCTTTCCTCAGCCCCTGATCCTGAAAGAAGCTGGTTCACAGAGCACTCACAAAGTATCACTGAACATGAGGAGGTTCTACCTGCAGGGAAGCTCTTTGAAGGGTAGGCCTAAATTTGGGAAATCTTCAAAGAAAAGATGGAACGGATGCACATGGATTAACATTACGGAGCTTCTGCCTGTCTAGGATCTCTTGATGCTATAGTAATATGAAATTTATAACTTCCTATGTAGTGCTTACTAAATGGTGGTGAGGGAGATGTTCTTTTTGTCCAGGCTCACCTGGCCATCTCAATTCTCTATAACATTGTGTTTTTAGTATCTCTCTTTCTGGAAAGAAGAGCAATATAAAAGAAAATAGAGAAGGGCAACAGAAAATGGGTCCAATTAATCAGAATAGACATATTCAAAGGTGATAACCAAAGGCTGAATGGACTTGGTTGTTACTGTCCCCACCTAGAGCCAAAGGCTGAATTTGGCTGTTATTTTCCTCATTTAGAACCAGTCTTTGCTCCATGGACAAGAGAGTCAGCTCAGGGGAAACACTGAGAGTTTCTTATTAGTATGTTAGCTGCATATGTCCTGAAGACTGATCTTCCAAAGATCAGGCAAGATCATGTGCCACATTCAACTTCTGTACACCTTTGAAGAAAGAGTAGACTTACACATCTGATTATAAGGTTATTTATGGAACTTATGATGCTTGAAAAGATAAGGAAAAAAACAACAACAAAAAAAAAAACACACTAAAAACCAACCAACCACCACTACCAACCTCACGAGTCTCCACCTTTTAACGAAGCAAGCTGAGGAAGTGCCAGGTTATCATGAGATGGAAGCAGCTGAAAAATAGTAAAAGAACTGATACCTGAGGTGTCTAGAAAAGAGCTCATTCCAAAAACAGTGCTTGGTGCATGGGGGAACTGGAAATTGAAGTTGTATAACTCTAAACAGAAATATTGGCTACCTGCAAAATATACAACTGTAACACAAATCTTGGGAAGTAAGAGCTGCAAGCTAGCAAGCCTCAGAGGAGGTAGAGGCAGCTGCCCAGATTTCTTAGCACTGGGCCTTTATGAGCTGAGCACTTTACTGAGCATGTTTTCTTTAATATTTATTTTCACAGAATCAGCCTGATCTCATGTTCCAGGAATGAAACCCTGGCATGGAAGTGGCATATCTGCTAGTTAATGTCAACATTTGATGTGCAGTGAGAGAGCAAACAGGATTTCATATTGTGGTAAAAACTGAATTACTATTTGCTTTAATTCTATTTTCTTTGTGTCAGATACATTAAGAGTCTCATAAAAGAGCAAAAGAATTTCATTCTTACTTGAAAAAAAAAAGAAAAAAAAAAACAAACAAGGAAAAAAAATACCTACTTCTACAAGTCCAAGCAAAATGTAATATCTAGGTAGTAATGAATAGGTTGAAACATCCTTCACAGAAAATATCACAATAAAAGACCCCAGTGATTTGTATAGCACTTACTTACATATTAAGGAGGGAAAGACCACACTTAACTGTGAATGGACTATGCTATAGCAGAAGAAAATTCCTCCCTGACTTAAAAATAGTCAAAGACAGTCCAAGCTATCATATAGAGCAGGTACAGCTCACTGTCTAACTCTCACCAGTCACAGAAACTATGCCCAATTCATTCATGCACTTTATTGTCTTCCAGTCTTCTGGACAAAAGATCACAGGAGATTGTGTTTCAAATGGTTATGTCCCAGGTCTGGGAAGAAATCAGCTATGGGACTCCCACTGCTGTAGGAAGCTGGTGCTCAGAACCCCAAGGACTTGGTCTTTGGTTCAAAAATACAATAATTAATGACAACCAGCACTGGCACAGCACTTCTGCAAGTCTTAGAGCAGAAACACCTGCAGTATATCCCACCCTGGCAGGGAAACGGAGCTGGTGACCTAACAGTCTTTTCCACCTCTAACTTCTGGTTTTTTTTTTATGAATCGTCAGTCACACCTAAGTGTGATATCGCTATAAAATCCCAGTCATGTAAAAAAGCTGGCAGAAAGCTTTGGCCATGCAACTCTGTGATTTTATGCTTAGCTATGTCCTAAAACTGAAAGGAGGAAGTAGACTTTTAAATATCAGTGTTGATAGTTGCTTTCAGATATTTTGAGACACAAAATCCAGTTACACAGAGAGTAAAGTCAGCTGCAGTTTGGGCTACATCACAGATTCAACTCCTACCCCCTCTCTACCTCCCAAAAAGAGAAAAAAGAGAGAAAACACCATGTAACCATCTAAACATCACCTGTGGTTTGGAGAGACAAATACAGTTTTGATTTTCAAGAAGTTGGCAAGGACTTCTTTATAGAATCATAAAATCATAGCACCATTTAGGTTGAAAAAGACCTTCCAGATCATCAAATCCAATCAACCTAACCTACTGAGTCCCATCACCAAACCATGTCCCTTAGTGCCACTTATGCTGCAGAAAGTTCCTGCAGCAAGGCATGGTAGCTAGCAAAAACACAGTGCTAGCTCTCTACTTGGGTGAATTGAAGTGATTCAAAAAGGAATATTGGTGACACCTACCTGACAACCATTACCCTGAAACTGCAGCAGAGCTTACTCTTCCGTGTATTTTTCTGCATCATATGCTGCAGTAGGAAAGTTTCTTTGTTTTCTTCTCCTTTAAAATCCTGTAATGTTAAAAGAAAATGCTGGAAGCAAGATCTTCAAATCATACACCAATATTTCATCTTGCTATATAATCATCAAACAGATTTGGTTGTATATTGCACTATATCTCTGTTTTATCTGGAATTTGGAAGTGGTTATTATGATTTAAAAGATGAGAAAGAAAAGGGTCACTCAAAATGTAGAGCTGGAAATCAGAACTGCTGAAGCATCTGAAGTATTTTAAACTAGATTTCAGTCCAGGTCCTGCTCTACTGTGTCCTCATGTTGGGAAAGTATATTCAGAGCTGACACGGCTTTCCCAGGTGTTTTCTACTGGGACAGAGTGCAGAGTGTGCAGTTAATCATGAGTGCATTCAAGTGTCCTAAGGTCTTTGGGTGAAAGCTGTTAGAGACATTGAAAAAGTGTTTAATGATCACAGTCCCATGTCCTGAACACAGGCTGGGTTCATGAAAGTTCAAACACCTTTGAAGAAGCTTAGGCCAAAATGTAAACGGGCCAGAGCCAAGCTGCCATTTCAAACGGCAAGAGGGACAGCTCATTATCAACCCCCGTCCCAAGCACATCATGGTGAGAGTGTCCAAAATGCCATGTCTAGATGGTGTCCAGAAAATGACTCCTTCTACCCAGAGCAAGACCCGATCAAACTGCCTCTAGGTGATCTCCATCTGGGGGCACTCAGCTCCCAGTTTTTGTTTTGATTTCAATGGATGGTGCATACTGCACTTTCTGGGCACAGCTAAGGTGTATGCTGAGTGCTGCTGCTATGATAAACCACAGCAGGCACAAAGTTACTACGTGCAGTTTCTTAAACACAACATAAAAATATATACATGTATATATTTTACAACTACCTCACTTTTACACAATTTCAGTTGAAAATACATATTATGATGGTTACCATAAGAAATCCATCTTGGGTGTTTCAACTTACTGGCCATACATTAGCAAGTCCTGTTCTTCATCATTTTCAAATGCTTCCATTAAAACAAACTAGACATATGAAGGAACATAGATTTTTCAGTAAAAGTATGAGTCAAGGGTGAGAACAATGAAAGTTAGACATCCTTAGGTGTCTGAAGACAGGTTTATCTGCAACTTCTGTAGCAGCTAGGAGGAATATACATAAATTTCCCAGTTCTCCGGGAAGTAGAAATGGAGAGAAAATAACTATTATCCTATGCAAATCAACACATATTCAAGGAAGTATCTGCCCATAAGGCTGGCTTAGAGACGTGTGAAAAAAGTATGACATTCCCATCATACCCTCATCTTCAGGGTTTCCCCCACTGGACCTGGAGACCAGGGGAAGGTGACAGCCTTCCACTTCGAAGTCATGGTCTGCACCCAGTGCTCTCTCCTCCTTTTAAATACTTAAATGCTTGCAAGTATCACTTGTGCATGTTTTTTTGTTTTGTTTTGTTTCTGAGCCAAATCACATACTATTGTAGGCCACCTGCACATATTTTTTGCATCACCTTAGCACAACATACTCCTTAATACCAAGCTTAACAATGGCATGGTACTGTTATTTCTTTCTACCACAAGCCGATTAAGTATTAAGAGAAGTTAATCATTAGATGGCTAGTTGTACATTAAAACAGACTCCCTTCTTTGTCTTACAACATTATTAAATGACTTCTTCTTTGAAATGCCACATAAAAGTGATAGATGCCCTTTCTTTAAAAGTCAGCCATCTAGTTGAGCTATGTTTTATATTAGTTCAGCCACAAAGAGCCCTCCTTGTTTCAACATGGAAGTGTAAAGCAGATCAGGTTGAGCAAGCTGGCTGCTGCGAGCACCGGGCTGCTCATGGCTCAGATAAGGGGCCTGGGGCTGAGGAGCATCCCCTACAAATCTGTGCCCAAAAATGATGGGGTGGAGACAGGGACACAACACAGAAATAAATTAGGTGTAGGCCAAAGATGCAAATGGTCAAATATATTTGTGATAGCGTGATGGAAAGCTGTTGGCATTTCCTAAGCATGTTTAATGGATTTGAAGAATAGTTTGGCATGGAAACTGCTTCTGAAAACTGCTTCAAAAACAGCAAGCTCTGAGCACTGAAAACGGTGCGTGCCTGTATGTACATGTGCTTGCTTGCACGTTTGTCCTCCTTGTTATAGTTTGTGCACAGAAAGTTTCAGTGCTTTCAGAAATAAAAGCATTTCCTTCAAAATGCACATACACACAGAGTCCTACACAGCAGATGAATGAACGGGCAGGCAAAAAACTGAGGACTGAGCAACACATTTCCCTTCCTGAACCACTAAAAATGTTTCTCCCAAGAGCAACGCTACATTATATTTTTGCTTACCAGCTTTTATAAAGTAAAACTGGTGCTCAGGAGACTAATACTTACTTTGTGTGCCCCTGTGGAACCACAAGGCATCAAGGCAGGGCTCACCTAATGTATAATCTATATTTACATGTCAAAAAAAAAAAAAAAAAGAAAAAAAAAGAGCACCGCCTTATTTAGTTTCTTGATTTATAATCCCTAGTTTTCATAAAAGTCAGTCATTCCCAGTGAAAGAATGCAGCTTAGATTTATAGGATCTACATTATGCCTTAAATCTTAATAGCATTTTTAAAGCACTTTTATGAGTCATCCTAAGTAATGCTTTCCCTCTATTTTCAAGACATCACTTGTAAAAAACAGATCCAAATTTTTACCTTAAAAAACAAGATTATTTTAGCCAACCATGCTGGCATCCACTCTGTTGCAATACTAAACATTCTGTCAGCAATGTCCTTATAAGCCTTTATTTCCAGGGGTTTATAGGTTGAATTTTAACTGCACTTTGTACTAAAGTTTGTCTGATAAGATCTCAACCTGCATAAGCAGTGAATTTGTTTTCACCATCATAGTCAAAATAAAATGAATCTCTGGAGGCATCTGTAAGAAAGATGAAGGTAAAGGGCTTTGTTCTGTGCCCTCTCCCTATTCCTCATGCCAGGCTCCTCTTTTCTTTGAGAATTTTGCTTAAAATAAATTAAAGTTAGGTTCAGTCCAGTTAAGAGCAGCACTATCTGATCCCAAGTACATTAATCACGTGCATGCATACAATGCTGTGCATCTGTTTTTGCATTCATGCATGGACACAACAATGCCATACCAATTGTTAAGCAACTCTCTGAAAAAACAATGTCCTTTAGATGGAAATTCAAATAGTTTTGAAGATATGAATTGCCCTAACATGGCTTTATAGAGAAGCAATTTCTTAAACATTTTTTAGGAAACCAAGCACCAACTAGTCCATGCTCATACGTTATTAGAAAGTACAAATATATATTGTAGACTCATTTTTCAATAGGACTACTACTGATACCAAGTATACCGTGTAGGAGATATGCTTGCAGAAATTAGGTCCTTAGTTAATGGTGAATTACATAACATGAAAATCTGTAAAATATCTAAACCCCTGTTACCATAGTTGCCTAACTGGTCAAGGCACAGTGGTTACATCTTTTGGAAGAGTTCTAAGAGAGTTGACTCCATCTGACAGAAACAACAGCAATGGAGACCAAACAAGTATTGCCAAAGTCTTGTGATCAAAAGTCTAACTGTCTCCTCCTTTCCCTTTAGCTCTTTAAGGTTTGTGCAACCATGCAGCTTCAACAACTGAAGTGGATGATATCTCGGCACAGAACAGGCAAGAACCTGGAGTGAACAACACAATCTTGGGAGAACTGGGAGCCATGGAGGCAAGAAAGACCAGTTCACCTACCTCTTGGCTGATGCAGTAGTCATGAGTCCATCATGGAAAAGGCAAGCATAAATTCTGAATGGCATTGTCCAAGCTATAGCAGATGTGTTGATAGAGAAGGAGACAAGGTGCTGGGCATTTACAATTGCATTTTCTCTGAAAAAAAAAATAATCTTTTTTTTCTTTTCTTTTCTTTCTCTGTTTTTAAAACATTAGCCTTAATTTCCTATCTGGTCAAGTTTTACAGATAAAAGTCAGTCATAAACACATCCATTACCATGGCATATCTTAAGATCTTTCAACAGTTTTCTTTGTGTCAGAGAAACAAGGCAATTATTTTAGTTTTAACATGTAAAAAATAATACAAATATTTATCTACTATGTATGGAAAAGAGCACCAAAATATATGATTAGATTGTGATTCTTTATGTTAAAAATACACCCTCCTCAAAGAATTTATTAATCAATAGCCATAGCCTAATGACTGGTAGGTACTAAGAAGTCTGTCGTGTTTTGGATACATACATGTCATTCCTAAGGCCACTTCTTGGTCAGCATCAAAAAGCAAATAAGCTCAAAATGTCTACCTCCTATATTCCCACCAACAAATAGATACTGATATTTATAGATGATCTATTAAGCTAAATTCTAAAAGAAGAAAGCGAGAGAGAGGAGAGAAAACAAACCTCAGGGACTTATCAACAGAGCTCAAATTACTTCCAGACATCCAGCATCAATAATTTATACATACTTGCACAGGTACCAACATGAGATGTGATTATACAACATTCAGAGCTCTTGGCTTTGGTCAGCCAAGCAGTTAAACAGATGCTTAAATTGGAGTGTGTGAGGAGTCCTATTGAAACGTCAAATAACTGCATGCCAAACACTTAAGGCTCTATGGACTGCTACTCCAGAACATGCTTTTGCTGCTTTTCAGCTATTTTCTGTGTTTGAAGTTAAAACCTAGTTTGAGCAACTTTTCTGTCTTTTGCCATACTGTTGCAGCATGGGAAATTAAACAAATGGCAAAACTCTCCTCTGCTGCCCCCAGTGCAGACCAGACAGTGAGGTCCATAACCTAGCCAAAAGTCACAGCTGGTAGCTCATGGCAAGCACAGGCTTAAAGCCTCTGAAACCCTGATCAGTTGTTCTGCAATGGTGAAGGCAACCAAAGTCCTTAGGAAAGCTCCCTGAGTCTAGACAGGGACTAGACTACAAAAGCTCCATCTGGCACCACAAATCAGCTACTCTTTCTTCCTACCCTGCTCGATGGACTCCACTTAACAGGCAGCAGCGGAGCACACCTGCTTTCATGCCCCACATGAAATACTGCAAGGCAAAACACCAGCAACAGTTCCTGTCTGCTTTCTTAAACAAGGGGCCAACCAACAGACAACTCTACTCACTTCACAGAAATATATGTTCTTAATTGCATTAGCTCCATCAAAGTAGGCTGGATAAATCCTCTCCCAAAATAGCATGGTGTAGTGACAAAGCACTGCCTCCAGAGATAAATGGAGAGTCATGTCTCCTCACAGAAACGAAAGAGTATCAAAGTACCAGTCAATATTGGGGATTACATCTGTTTCATGATTTCAGATATCCAAAGTCAAGTGGCTTAACATGCCAATAGAAAAGATGTTCTTCATAAGGTCAGTGGAGCAGGTTTCCCCAAGAGGCTGTGTGGTCTCCATCCTAAGAGGTTTCCAAGACCTCATGAATCCTCGTCACAGCTTCCAAATAACCGTTGCAATGGGATGCTTTAATTCCAAATACATCTTTTATAAAAGCCAAAAAATGTTTTTCATCATTCCTTCCTCTAGCTCAGGAGCATGCCTTTTTTTTTTTTTTTTTTTTAAACAAAAGCTTTTAGTAGTTGAGATGTATAATCTGTGTGGAGGAGTTTATGGCTGGACACAATATAATGTCTTGATGTCAGCTGAGACTCAGAAGGCAATGCCTTTTAAGCTGCACTAGAGAACATATTTTATACGGAGAGTGAAAATATTTAAAGCAGACAGAAAATGGTAGTCCATGAGAAGCCAGCCACTTAATCTTCTGGACTTGGACAATCCAGCTGTGCTGTTCCTAGCATATGTGTGTCTTTGCTTCTTTAAAAAAGCCACCTCTGGCATAGATTACAAAATCCACCTTAGCAATTTTTACTTCAGAATGCCCAATGACAAAGATATTATCACATGCCATGTTGTATTGGCTCTGTTATTTGAAATGTGTCTTGTTTTCTGATTTTTTCTTCTTTGCCACACATATATTATCCAGCTGTAGCTTGCGCACCAACTGACCTTGTACTAAATAAGTATGTTTACATATCCCTCACATGTAGAAACTTATTAGCTGGCAACTAAGAAGTTTTTCATTTAAGCATTGAATCTCTTGACCGCTAAGAGCCTAACTTTCATTTAGCAGGAGATAATTAGCATTGACAAGTAGGGGCAAGTTATCAGCTACAGACACTAAAATGCATATTACTTGTTGAAGCATGAGTTACTCTTGCTCTTGGATTGCATTAGCTCATACATTCCTCTCTTGAAAGCTTCCTTTTATTAAATATACACTGTGTATGCCTTAAAGCTATCACTCCCTTTTTGGCTTGATCCAATTTGGAGTGTGGATAAACCACTTCAGAGGAAACTTCTGGAGATGATGAGAATAGTATTGGCTAATGCCTTGTACTCCCTACCTTAATTTCATGTCCCAGTGCTGGCTCAAAGTCTGTTGATCTGGTTACAGGATCACAAGCAGATGTTGCCTAGGTCTTTTCTGATATACTGAGTCAGCAAAGGTATAATAGTTTTTAAGCCCGAGTCTCCATCCTGGCTGCAGAGAGGCTGTTGGAGAAAATGTAGGGAGAGAGACAGGTCAATGAGAGGATTTTAAATTACGAATGTCAAGAAAAGAGGAACTTATTCTCAACAATCATTAAGTTTGGAAAACCAAAAGGTTATCTGTGAATTTTTGCTCCAAAAAATGCAATGTGAAAACAAAAACTTTAGGAGATTTAGGTGTTTGGTGGCCAGATACTCAGTCGTCAGGTGTTCATAGGTACATGGCACCACTGGGCTGCTGACTTGCCTTTGGTGTCCTCGTTTGACTGAGTCCCACCCTAAACAGGACAAACTCAGTTGTAAGGTCTGCTTTTGGAATCAGATGCAGTTATAAAGATTTCAGTCCAAACAATTTGCCCATCCTAGTGAAAATGAAATATTTTATTCAGCTTTCACCTCCTGACCCGCTTGCTCCAGATGAAGTCTGGTTACAGGAGAGATGACTTCTTTATCTGGACCACAGGGTCAAACAAGCATCTGTCAACAGAAATGCAGGCTAGTGAACTGACCAGAAGTTATTAATACTTTACAGCACACAATGTAAAAGGAAATAACTTGTATTCAGAAGACGGTAAAGAAATACATGAGGCTTTAGCAAACTGAGATGGAAGAATCGCTTTCTGGTCAAAGAGACCAGAAAGCTCTCTACAAAGCTCTTAGTCTGCTCAGACCAAAAGAAGTCTGAAGATATAGAAAATTAGCAGATGAAATTTAAAACATAATGCTGTACATCAAACAGCTATGGACAGCAAACATTGCTGCTCAGTACAGCAGCTGCTACAATGAATGGGAAACCCACATTGTGTTATGAACATCCCTGACAGAAAAGACTGCTTCTGTTTCCTCATGTAACAAGGTAAAATTCTGGAGTGAAGGCTTTGTAAGCAGCAGTTCTTATAATTTCTTTCCTGCTGTCATGCAATAAAGTTTAATAAACTTTAGACATCCAGAAATGAAATTACCAAATACCTCATTAAGGTTAATTCATCTGTTTATGCCTCTTGATTGTATGATACTGCTCCTGTACATATGAATGGATTTATAAGGTAAAAAACAGCATCAAGGATCTCCCCACTGCCTTTTTTTTTTTTTTTTTTTTTTTTTAATTGAGATTCCTAATTATTACCTTTTCAGAAAAATAAAAATTAAAATGTAGGCAGGCAGCACTGGAAGAGTCAGGCCTTTCTGTACACAAGAAAAGCTTTCTGTGCTCTTTCTGTTCATCCAGCTACTTAATTTACCTTGCACTAAAATGATCTCTATTGTTTATTTTTAGTGAAATTGTCCTGTTTTTCAGGAAGTCAACCTTCTTTATGTCTGTTTGAAAGTCTTACCAGCCTTCTCAGATCTGGCCAGCTCTGGAAAACTTGTCTCAGCAGCTCCGGGTATTTTGGTAGCAAGAACACCACTCTCCCACCAGCATATCAGGAGGTATATATGGAGGTATATATGCTTTCTTACCTTACTAGTTTGTTACAGAACTTCTTCACATTGGGACACTTTAAATAGCATTAGGTTTTAGGATTTACCAGTAAGGAGAGGTGACAGGTTCTGCATTCAAACAAAGAAACAAAAACACAGATCAAACAAAACAAAACAAAAGAATAAACAAGCAAAAAAGCAAACAAAAACAGCTCCATCAACAATAACTAATGATTCCATAATGTTTCCACTTCAGTTTGAATTCATGTTCTGGATTTCACTTGATAGCATAGGACAAAGCGAGTCCTTGATGCACCATGCCAAAAACTTCATGTTTTCTATTAAGCGGTCTGTAAACAATATCCACAGGGAAACACATTCCTTATAGATATCAGTCACAACTATCTCTGGAAAGTTTGTTTTATTCTGTACTGAACATATGAACAGAAGGGGAGGAGTGAAGGCTTCTTGCTTTTGAGCAAGCTTCTTGTGCTAGGACAGCATGCAGAAATGGAGAGCAACATAGCACTTGTGAATTTAGCTTCCATTCTAACCACTGATACCTATTAGAAAAATAACAAACCAAACTATTATTCATGTCTAGAAATGCCACCAGAATGTGTGACTAAGGACACGTGAGAGTGATCAACTCCTATCAACTACCAGCATGGGAAACGTTTTGAATTTATTTCTGCTTTGGGTAGATAACATGCCTGATATTACAAAAGGCTGCTTGATGAAATTCTTTACTGAAAGAATCACTGCTGCTGGGAAGCTCAGAAATGATTTTCAGAAACTGAAATACGATCACAATGAAAATCTCAGTTCAGCTTTCAGACAGACATCGGTAAAATGATGCTTTCCTGAAAGCACGCCTAAGTGGGAAGCAGATTGGCAACCCTTTTGGCAAAACTCTAATGCAGCACTTCAGCAGGGGTCTTCAAAAGAAACAGAATAACTCAGCAACACAAAGGCAGCAGAAATGCTGAATTTCACTCCACGTGTTGTCTTCAAAAAGAGCCCGCGTACTTTGAAGAGAATTGTAGTGGACAACGATTAAACTGTGCAGTCAGGGGAAGAGAGCGGTGAAACCCTGGGACATGTCTGCACCCCACCGTGCCCACACGACCCACGGGCAGGAAGCAAGTCGGCCCAGCCTCATGAGTGGGGTGACCCCCACAGCGCACCTCCAGCTCCGAGCTGCTCAGCCCTGAGTGGGGGCCGGGGCCTGGCCAGCCTCCAGCAGCTCTCCTCCGTCTCCGACACACAGAAATGCCCTCAGATCAGCGTCGCGGTGAATGGCGAAGAGCTGAGGCTTGGCTGATTCACTCTGGAAATACAGCACATGTATTTTTTTTAGCAGAAGCTGTAATTTTACTTAAGGCTCCAAATTTGGATTGGGCATCTTTCTAAAAGACGACCTCCTGCTTAACCAGCAACTGTGGGGCAGATGCAGAATCACATCCCACCTTGGAAGACCACGACCTTAAGAATTTATATATATCAAACATGAACTTCATTTTGATCCTTTCCCACTGTCCAGAGATGTCAGAGATCAGTTTAATTGCATAGCCTGTCAAGACTCCCTGGGAATTATGTGTATTTTCTCTCTCTCTCTCATACAAAATCCATCTCCGCTCTGAATAATTACTGCCAGAGCTGAATCAGAACCTGCCAAAGTTTCAGGAAAGAATCCAACCCTTTTCTACAAACATTCAAAGCAAATATGAATTTGCTTTGCTGTTTGTTTTCTCCTTTCTTTTTTTTTTTTTTTTCCATTTTTTTTTTTTTCTTTTCCACAATCCCCCTTCACGTCATTCTCTTTGAATATCTTAGCATGAATGAATTTAGTGAGGGAGTGGTGCATAAGAAATCTTTGGGCAGATCCTCAGCTGGTGTACAATTGGCTGCAGTAAGGCTACACTCAGTTACATCCTGGAAATGCATCACAGTGAATGTGAAAAGCTCTCTTGTAGGTTATTCACTTCAATGTTCCCATCAGCTATCTCAGCTTAAAGATTTTCCTTATTGAGTCAGAGGACCAAACAATAGTATGGGATTGAGACCAAGCAATTAACTCTTCACTCAGTTTTATAACTGAACCCTGAACTGGAATCCCACAGAGGACCTGTAACAATCTTATTCAGAGAAAACAACATTTTTTTTCGTAATGAAAATTTGGAATACAAAGTTAAAGAACAGCCCATGATTCACACACAGAAAATAAAAAAATAAAAATAAAAAATCACAAAACCAAAAGGCTGTTAATTGAGGCCTTTAATCCCAACAAGGTATTCATTCTGAGATAATTAGTCCCATGAAACCCTCTGCCACTGAGACACGGAGAAGAAAACCATCTTCAAAAGTTAGGTATGTAAGAAGCACAGAACTTAAGGACAGAGCAGTCTGTGATGAAACCCTACAGAGCCCTGACGAGAAGAAAAAGTTCTGGAGGGAACTGAGCCTCTCAGTGTGAGTCATTCCTGTGTGAAAACATGTTATGATTTAGAAGACTCTACAACAGGAAAAGAATGGGGAAGATATGCCAGCAGAAAGCCTTACAAGTTTCTTATAAATAAGAAACCAACACCACTGTATGTCAGGCGGGAAAAAACAAAAACAAAACCAGAAACAAAACACAAACATGAGTAGCAACAAATGGGATCCTGAAAAACAGATGAGTCAACAGTCAGCAATACAAGTGATTAAAACTGAAATTATATCATTTCTAACTCATGGTGCATAAAGTACTATACATAAAAAAAAATAAATAAATAAAAGGAAGAATAAAAGGAAGGTCTTCTGCTACTGGAATTCCTCTGTTCTTTCTAGCTACAGTAGTTTCTGAGCTGCACAACATTAAAACTGTCACTGTCCTTAGCTCCAGCCATGCTTATTTTGGCACCTAACCAAGGATGATAGCAACTCTTGGAGCAATGCAATGCTGCCATATCCCTGCCTCATAAATATTGGTTTTGTTTTGTGTTAGTGGTGAAGTGGCATGTGTTTTTTAATATAAACTGAGTTGGCCAATATCTGAAATCACAGAATATTCTGAGTTGGAAGGGACCCATAAGAACCACAGAGTCCAGCTCACGTCTAAATCTCTTGCTTACTCTCAATGTACTGATTAAAAAGCTTTAAACTGGCAAATGAATACACATACAATGTTCTCCAAAGTGGCAATACTGCCACAAGCCCCTGAAGAGGAGATCCATTACTGCCAACAGCAATCCCAGGAAAACATACTTTCCTAGGGATTATTTACTCTCAAAGAAGTTCAGATAAAGAGAGATTTGACATAACTCTTACTGAAAATTCTATATGACAGAGAGCTGTACTCAACATGAACTGTTTTGTCAATGTAATTTATTTTTTTATTTTTTTTGAATGGTTGCATAGCTGGTCAAATATCTCTACAAAAAATGTAAATGCTGAAATTTTGAAATAAAACAACTTGGGCTTTTTTTTTTTTTTTTTTGTTCTGATCAAGTCAGTGACACATGTTGAAAGACAGATATATACTTAATATGCAAAGATGTATCCCTCCAGAAGTTACATTTGGTTGCCATGAAAATATGCCATGAAAATATTCTTACTCTTATAAGGCCAAAAATACATAGATATATAAAATAGTAGCAGATGTGCAATGTCTTTTTTTTTTTTTTTTTTTTTTTTTCTCTCTTTTTCCATATTGTCATTACTATTCTGAACATTATGCCAAGTTGGATGGGTGGGTCCTGGATTTGGTGCTGGTTCGTATGAACATAATGCAAAACATCCTACTGTCGCATTGCATATTGTAAGAAAAAATTGCATGTGTCCTACATTCATAGGCCCTTTTGGAAAAGCACCAAAGGAGACAAGATACCCAAGTACCAGAGTTGCCCTCAACGTCTATCCTGACCAACCAGACAGAGAGAAAATCAGTTCAGCTTCTTCTGCTCAGCAACGCTGAGGCTGAGCAAGTAAAATCAGTATGGGGAGTATAAAGAAAGCAAAACCATTCCCCAGCTCTCTTCTGCAGACTTGCCCCAATTCCCTACCTGTGAGCTGTCCTGCTCACCACGGCTCTCCCAGAGCTTCAGCAGCCGGTCCATCCTTCGTGATGTGCCACAGTCCTGTTTGGGGTCTGCAGGTTTTATGCAGTGCTCAGGTGTCTGTGCATCAGGCATCAGATACGGCGTTCAAACTTGGTTTAATTTGTTTTGTGGAAGTCTCGGTAATGCGGTTTTTATTTAGCCTTGCCTTCATGAGTTATCAGGCCTTCCCAGCAGCTGATGGTGAATGCTGAGATTTAGACTTAGCTGTGAATAAACCCACTGAAAGGCCTCTCTGGATGTTTTCACCTACAAGACAAGAAGTAGCCAGAAATACATGTCTTAAAAAGAAAATGAAATGGACTCTTTCAGAGCAGCTATTCCCGATTCATACAAAGATGAATGACAAAACCCCCAAAATATGCAGGCCCACAAGCACAGATCAGGGGAGCTGATGTAGCCCAGCCCCGTGCCCCAGCATGGTTGCTGGGATCACAGCTAAGGCTAGGACAAGGAAAGTGTTTTCTTAGCCCTTTTGTAAGAGAAGAGCTAAGAAAAGACTGTCTTGGGGAACCCAGGAGAGCTTTTGGGCTGGAGCACTCCTGACATCACCCGTGTTTACATCATCTTTATTTATATAAGCAATTTATTCTGCTGGGGTGCAACTGCCATCAGTCTGAGCTGGCTTCAGACAAGATTCAGCACCGCTTACTGCTCAGAGCATCTAGTGCCTCCTCAAAGTCACCTCCAGTATATTAAAAAAAAAAAAAAAAAAAAAAGCAAACAAGTAAAAAATGAACACTGCTGCAAAGAGCTGAGGCAAAACAGCCTTCCAAACCGGGGGGCAAGGGAGTACCTCTCCTCTCCACACCACACAAAGGTCCAGCAAGAGAAGCAGAGGGCAGCTGTCGCCCAAGTGATGCTCTTGCATGCTGCCATCCTGTGGTCTTCAGGCAGACACCAAGCAGGATCCCAGGGTGAATTAATTGTTGGGATAGGGCCAGTTCAATAAGGACCATGAGCTCCTTTCATATAGTCATTTCTTCAATCCCTGGCTCCGGGGTATGAGTATTAGCAGCTCTGTGTTTTAAAGTAGAATTGCTTCAATAAGATAAGTCATTTGTATTCAAAGAAAGCATTAGCCAATACTTATCTTCATGTTTTTCACAAGCCCTTTTTGTGTAAAGACATTCCACAGAGTGGTTCTTCTGTTTCATCTCTGGTAAATTATGCTTTTTCCTGACAAGTTGCATTAGTGACATGCAAGGTACAAACTCATGATCCCATGATGTGAAAAGGACAAGGAAATGAAAGATCTCTGAAGCTGGAGGATGTCCCAAGCTCTTGGAGATGCTGGCAAGGTAAAGGCAAGAGTACTTTCAACGTCAGGCTTCTCACTGCCCCGGCTTTCCCATCACTTTTGTCCATGTTAGCTGAAGAACTATCAAGTGAGATGCTCTGCATTCGGAACAAGCCTCCCCATAAACACCATCCACTGAAAGCTCCATTGGGATTTCTTTCCAAAGAAAACCCTGTCTTTTGTTGAGCTGGGTCTGGCGAGTCAGAACCACTACGGCCTCTCATCACTAGCAATAAAGATTTGATGCTTCTACCAAAAGAAGTAATCTGTATCTGTGTTAACTTGCCAGCTGAAAATTCAAGGATGGTTTCCTACTGAATTAAAACTGCTCTTGGTGAGGTATATAAATTTTAAAACTGTCAGAGAGAACTTTTCCTGTTGTAAATTTTCTATGCTCCTCTCTTCTTCCTACACACATAAAATAAGCTACTGTGATCTGTGCTGCCTCGCAGGAGTGCTGCCAACAATTTACCGTGGGTTACCGGCATAAGCATCCTCTGATCCTCCAGATAAACGCAGAAACAGATTACTTTCATCACCCAAGCATCGGATGCACTTGCTGCAATTTGTGTGCATCAGATCTGCTCTCGGTATTTTCTAGAAAGCAAAGTCTCCCCTTTATTGTAAATAATGGATAATTAAGAGACATCCTTTGACACAGAAATAGAGTGAACCAGACTTAACTACGATAACACATTTTAAAACAAACCTTACCCTGTCTGCATTAGATGCAACGTAATGCTTAAAATCGTACTTGTAATGCATTTTCCAGCGTTTCTTACACATCAAATCAAAACTGATTTCAACCAAGGGGTGGCTTCATACTTAGAAACAAGCCCAGCTCTTACACCTTGGTGCCTTGTAAGAAAACTGGACAGCCTCAATATTCTTCCCTTTCCAAGCAGCGGGTTATACGTTGCACCAAAATCCGATTGCTCCTGCTCGGTTTGTTCCTTGGAGCTGCCCCACGGAAGGACTGAACGCGTGTGAATGTTTCCTAGTGGGAAAGTACAAAACAACCCTTGGGGTCGCGTTATTTCACAGGTCAAGTGACTGTCCCAGCTGGTCCATTGCCTGAGCTCTGCTGCCCTCTCCTGCACGAGCTGGAAACTGGGAGGATTTTGGAAACTCTCCTGGGAGGATTTTAATGAATTACCACATTTTGTGTTTTTCAGTGGTGACTTGCTTATGCCCCGAGGGGTGGGGAGGAGTATGCGGATTAGGGAAAACAAGGTGAAAGGAGAAAGGAATCCTATCAAGGGATCTTATCCAGATACCAACCTATATTGGAAGGCTCTGCGACGAGACATCCAGCAAGACAATATACAACTTAAAAGCGTGTAAACTTATCTATTTTGTCTGTTCACACTGCCTCCTGGGTTTGAAAGCTGAGGACATGCAAGAGTTTATCACAAAGCAATGGGACTTCAGAGAAATACAAACATTTTTTAAAGTTCATAAAAAAAATGATAATGTGGTGGAGTGGGAAAGAGAAGAATACATTTGCAAATCATTTTGTGGTGGGGAATTTGCCTGCAAAGCAGTCAGGAAGGATAAACAAATGATTTCAGCTGGGTTCAAAGAATGTGTCCTGGCTTTTTGATGAGACGGTTGTGGTGTAAAATAATAATACAAAACCTATATATTAGCGTAGTCCTACTGGGAGAAAAGGCTGCTACCAGAAAACACCATATCCAGGACTGGGCAATCTCTGACAAATTACCTTCCTGGTCTCTTTTGATATTAGCAAGGCTGCTTTTTCTTGCAATGCATTAATCTGCCTTTCAGCTTGTTTTTAATCAGAAACAGGCATAACTTTGGAGAGTGGAAAAAGAAAGCAGATGCTGAGGTAAACCACAGAATAGAGCTGGAAGAAACAGTCATAAAGAGAAGGCTCTCTGGCTTGATAAGTATTTAAGAAATATTTTTCTGAAGGGAAGGGAGAAATAAAATACTCCATTTTGTTCCAGTTTGGAAAATTGTTATGTCTGCTTTCTCTTCCCAAACGGAGGACAAATGAGCTGTTTTGTACAGTATTTTGATGCAGCTCCTATTCTGTTGTGTAACATGGGAAAACAACAACAACAACAATATAAAACAAGGCTGGTATTTTGAAAAACAATCCCTAGAGACTGTGGAACAAAAACTTCATTTTTGGAGTGTCAGGAATAAAAAAGTAAAAGAACTCAGAATGAAATTAATCCTGTGTGCAATAGGGATTAACATTTTGCAAGCAACTGGAAGTAAAGATACAAGACTTCAGTTACTGTAGATACCAGTTAAAATTGCAGATGCAAGAAATTACTGAAATAAGAATACGGTAAGGTAAAAAAGACTCAGATGCTTTCAACTTCTTACTGTCTACTGATTTCTAACTACTGATGGGACACATCTGATGTATGTACCTGCAGTGCAAAAGATTTTGTTGGTATCTTCAAATACAGATGTTCTAAGTTAAATTTTGTAATTCAAAATAAAAAACAAACCTTTCATGTATTTTTCTCTTCCCAGAGCTTTAAGTTTCAAGACAACCCAAAGCCAGGCTACCCTAACTCCAAACCCTCATGTCTCTATTGCTATCTCTGTGCCTTGGCCCCTTGTAAGTGTATGATTAACCAGATCAGGGGACTGACACAGCAGAACATTACTTAAAAAGCCAAACAAAACAGAAAACACTCTGAGCAAACAAACGAACAGAAAACATTATTATCTAGCCAGCTCAGCTTTTTTCACAACACAAGCACAAGCGCAAAGTGAGCAGGAGGATGCAGAGAGGAGCACACATGAGAGAGAGCCCAAAAACTCTTCCAGGTCACCAGGGTTAGCCCTGTGCTCACAGATCCTAGGTGAGAAGATGGGCACTGCAAATTCCTTTATTCAAGCAAAAGACATTAGATATAGCCAAAGTCATCCAAGATATGTCAGGTTATCATAGAATTAAGAGTAGAATGGCAAAGGCATTTGGAGCAATTATTGTCACTAATTGTCAAGGGAAAAGACTAGTTTATGCTATCCATTCAAGAGACCTGAGGTAGCTAGTTCAGTGGAAGCTGCAGAGTAATGGCAGGGTGTTCCTGGCTCTGGATACAGAGAGAAACCATTCCTCAGCACGCGGTTCTGGCTTTGGGTTGAAACCTTTCCAACCAGGGCGGCTCTGCCAAGCCTCACTCCAGACCAGGCCCCGCCAGACAAAAGCTACGTGCTGGCAGCACGGCCTGCGGCTCAGTCCTGCCTGCCTTCGGCAGAGTGACAGATAGGCAGCAAGTCACTAACCTCTTTAATTAGAAAAACCCTGTCTCTCTGGAGAGGGAAAATATATTAAAAACAAAAACAAACAAACAAAAAAACAAACAAACAACAACAACAACAACAACAACAACAACAACAACAAAAAAAACAAAACAAAAAAAAAAAACAAAACACCAAAATCTAACCAAACGAGTTGATGAGTCGGAGCTCTGCTGAGAACTGAAATTAGACCATAAAACCAACTTGTTGACAGATGACCAAGGACTATCTGAGCACAGTGAAGGGATTGAAGCCATGATCTTGGAGGATGATACCTACATTAGCAATCTGGGTAGTTTTCCATAAGGCCAAACACTGCTATTGTTGATGGCACAGAAAGAAATTACACGGAAAATCCAGATAAGGGATACAAAGCCTGCAGAAAATCTGTATGGAAACCTTCAACAAAACTTTCTGGCTTAGCTTGGATGTAAAGATACTAGCCCTGCAAGTAGTTTAACATAAAACATCAGATTAATTTCTTAATTATTAGAGACATAAACCAAAAACAATAAAATGTGTCTAAAAAAGTGGCAGATGTGGAAACTTAGAGAAGGTAAAAGCACAGGTACTTGACAATAATTATTACCCATAATAATAATAATAATAATAAAATAAACCTGTTTTATATCAGGTAACCATAAAGACAGACATCCTGCACATTTTTTGAGTCAAGACCTGTCATCAAGACAAGTAATCTCCTTATGATTAATCCTGTATTAAGTCTAAGACTTTAAGGCAGTTTTATACCTTGAGCATATGCATAAGCAGTGTCTATTTGCTGATTGATCTTGCCATTCTCCCATTTCTTCATTTTAAATGGAGCCTTTTAAAACACTATTTTCCCAAGACACTATGAAAAAGGACTTTCAAAGAAATATAAATTCAAGAGTTAAGTTCTCCTTCCTTCCCAATTTCTTAGTTTTTCCTCTTCTTACAAGTTTATGCTGAGCTTTGCCATATCACCACCTGCCTTCGCTGAATAAGGGGGAAGAGATTTTTTCCGCAGCATCATCTCTGCTCAGTGCATTGTTTCTCTGATATCCTCTCACTTTCAAATACAGCTCCATGTGTGAAATTTTTTTTTGCAGGATAAAACCTAAGCACAACCAATGCAAGCTTAACTATTTTTCTCCTCTGATTTTTCTGATTTCCTGCAGGAATTGTAGGTTCTGGTTTTCACTAGTCCTCATACAGTAGACCAATGCCTTGTTCAGGAAACTACACTGCATGCCAACACCTTCCAAACTCAGCTGTTTCTGTTTTAATTCTGCTTCAAATTGCTGCCTTCTAGCAAAAGCAGCTGAGGTAGTTAGAAAATAGCATGGCTGTGACTCATCTTCAGTGTTTAAGTAGAAACCGAACAACTTAGTGTCAAGAAGTCATGATTCAAAGATACCACAGTGGGACAGGATCAATGTGACCAGAGAATTTTATGCCACTGTTCAGATCTGTTGGTAAAACTTTTTTTTTTTTTTTTCCCCCTGAACTCTGTAATGAGTTATCTTACTGGGCTCACATTAATACCAAAATTGTGCAGACTTCTTCATAGAAAGTAATTTAAAAAAAACACAACACCACTGTACTCTTTGCCAACGTGTTGTTATTTTATCACCCCCCAGCAATTACACATTCAGTTGAGCTTTTAGAATACAATTTTGGGAAGGCAGAGCTCACCTAAACCAAACACTTTTCTTGTTAAAAAAATCTGTGATCATCCTAGTTTTCTATCTCTAATGTCAATCCTCTTAGGAATATTTACCTCTCAGGAATATTTACTAAGACACTGAACACATCATCATTCTGGATTAGGTTTCTTTGATATGCAATATAAGCTGCTATCTGGCTGCAAGGTCTATAAATTGGCAGACTGATTTAAATTTTATTGAAAACAAATTATACCATGCAATATTTTTTTCATTTTCCACAGATTCTTCCTATATAGTTTATACATGCACGTGTGCATATAAATATATATGTATATCATATATATGATATACATATTTTTTTTTTGAAAAGCACCTCAGGAGCTGATCCAAGTTAGGCAATTTTGGACAGTTAATCAATGTTATTCATTTACATACACTGTGAGGCACGCCATGCTCCAAGTAAAACTTTAATTAGGGCTTGATTGTACTGAACCTTAGCTGCTACGCTATTTTTCTAGACTTTTTATTTACATCTAGATTTAGTACATCCAGTATAAGACTGAAATAATTTCAATTTTTAAAATTAAGTACTACCACAAGAGTCCCATGTCAGTATTTACCATAAATCTCAGACTGTAAGCATACAAGCTGAATGGGAACACAGATCTAGAAAGAAAAAGACACTGCAGGACTGAATGAGGTTCACACAGCTGATGTGCACATTTCAGAATGCTTCATCCATCAGATGAAGGCTTCTGCATTTCTCACACCTGCAGGCTCAATTACATGCATGTTTTTTCACTGGTCATACAAGTCTAAAATGATTCATGTAATGTAATGAAAGGGGTAACCACCGCTAGTCATGTTCTAAGATATTCTCCAGCTAGAATTTCTCAATTTAGACAACCTAAGATGTAGTTCAAAAAACTCCTTTCTTATGGACAAAAGTCCTGTCCTTTCACAAATGAATCTTAAAATAACTACCAAATAATCTGCTCACATAATTTAAAATCAAGCTTATTTCACGTAAGACTCATGTTCAAAGAGATGAGTAAACAATCTCTTTGTTTCAACTTGAAACTCATTTCTTCTACTGTTTCTCCATTGCTAAAATGGTCAAATACAGATTCCATCATTATGGCTGCATTACAGACTTCAACGTTGACAGAAGCTTCAAAATGCAAAATCCTGAAATTACAGGTTATAAATTTTACCTGCTTCTTGAACTATTCACAGTTGTTCAAGGAAAACTCTCAAATTTTTTAGGGAATTAAACTCTCAAAATTTTAGGGAGTTAAAATCATAGTTATTAGAAACTTTTTTATTTGTACGACCCCAATTATACATCAAACGTTTATCTGCACTTTAAAAACAAACAAACAAACAAAAACAAACTTCTAAGCCAATGTGACAAAACCATCCTAAGAGCTAAAAGGAAAGTTTCTTGAACTACAAAAGTGAAAGAAGAGCTCATTGATATGGATCTCAGCACTGCTAAATGCATTTCATATTTTGCAAAGGGAGTCTTGCACTGGCAGTCTGTGGGGTAGCATGAAAGCAGAAAGGAATACTTTGTTTTCATCAATTATTTCCACGCTTTTCAAGATTTGAGAGCACAGATGATATCCCGCTTTAATTTAGCCCAAACTAGTATTTTGTTTACTAGTAAAGGTTGGCAATTAGTACTATTGAAAGCCAACATCTCATAAGCACTACTATGGAAAGCGTGACTAATACAAAGGTTGATTGCTTCCTCTACTAAAACTAGCCCTGAACATTGTTCCAGTCCAGATGGCAAATAACAATTACACAATCAGCATCCAAGTGCAACAGATAACATTTTTGTATTAAATAAAGACACACAGATTTACAAAGGGTTTTTATATTTATATTTTATTATTGTGTGACTACACTATTATCTAAATAAACTTTTCAACCACTTCTACGCTGTATTTTCATTGTAAAAGTTTCAACAGGTTTCAACACATTATTCTGCAACCTTCACGCTTGAAAGTATATAGAAACATTCAGTATCAAAAGGCCTTTGCAATGCTTTTCTTTTAAAAATGTTAGATCAGATTCATAACTCTGAGCACATATTAAAGCAGATTTTTTTTTTTTCCAGAGTTCCACTGACAAGCGACTCTATGCGATTTGTCGAAGAACAAGTTTGTGTGTGCTTACATTAACTCTACGCTGACCTTGTCCCTCCATACTGCTCCTGAAAACAAGATTAAGAATTGAGGAGTGTTGCAGTTTTCACTGTGAGCCAATATTTAACCCACTGATAATGACAGTTAATTTGGATTAACTCTGTTGCTCACAAGATAATACTTAAGGCAAATTTCATTGTACACTTATTTTATCAAGCTTGAGTAACTACACAGGTGTCAGTAATAAGACACTGAGTAAGTGTCTTAAGAGACTTACTCAGACACTTAAGTGTATAAGACACTTTATAATGTATGTAAGATGTGGTAGGACCTATGTAAGATATATTACGATTTAAACATTTCCTTTTGTGTTCTTGAAATTCCTAACCTTTCAAATTTCATCAGAAATCCCATTTTAGATTTGATTTAAAAGGTTTACAGAATTAAAGAGATGTAATGAAGCTGGTGCATCTCTAGGAAGGAGGGTAGAATATGCATTTTACAAACATTTCAACATGAGAAGAATCAAATACACTATTAGTTTAAGTAGAAAAACCTTAGAATTGCATTTAAAGGGGAAACCTTTTGCAGGATATGATTCTTTTCACTACCATTACTAAACTTCAGTAGCTCCAACAACTTCATTTAAAGACTTGGCTTTTTTAGCCAAGACTAATTTTCACATGCCACAGCCTTCAACTTGCAAGTGCAATTTAACTTTAGCATACACTCTTAAATTGTGGAAAAATCAATAAATAGAAGAGATACATCTAACAAAGAACAACAAAGAAAAAAAAAAAAAAAACATTTAAACATTACAATACTGTGGGAAGATGTTTTGTTTCTGCTGAAATACTGGCACAAAAATGGAGATGCTGTCGGTGGCATCCTTAAGTATCTGGACCACGAGATGTGTTTACCATAAAAAGTAATTTAAAATCCAGTGATTCTGGCTTCATCCAATACTTCTTCTGCCTGTTAATTCATGAGACATTCAAACAGCAAATAAAAGAGTAACTGCGGAGAGAGCATCAGCAGCCTCTTGAATGCAGGAGCCCATCTTACTGCTTTTGAGGTAGGATTATTTTCCTATTCTTTGATCCCATTAACCAATCGAGAAAAGGCAGAACTTAATCCCTAAAGTGTGCAGGGAGCATACACTGCAGAACAACAGAGAATATAACAATGACTTAATTGGGAAAAAAAAAAAGAAAAAAAACAAGAAAAAGGAGGTTTCATGAATTTTTGGAATGTGAGGAACCTTTTGTAAATAAACTTGATAAAAGATTCCATTCCAACCAGTTACGAAAATGACAACAGAATGAACTCATTTAGAACAACAACAATTTTAAAGAGAAAAATTGGATTTGAGAATCCATGACTTTCCAGTAAAGAACACCATGTTTTGTGATCTTTATTCTTTAAATATATTTATATTTTTACAGTACAGACTGAATTATTTATACATATAAATACAACAGTAGTGAAGAATTATAAAGATTTGATTTTTAGAAGTAAATGGAATAGACTTTTACACAGGTATAGAACTCTTTCAGCATATTTTTAAGTTTGATTTGTACTATAGTTGAAAAAGTTGAATATATTCTTGTATAGGTTTATCATAGCCTTATTTTCCCCTCTCTTGAAAATGAAGACAATTTAAAAATAAACATAAAGCAGTTCTTAATCTTGCCTCCACACAAATTTAACATTAGCTCAAATCACACATGTGAGCTATTACAGCGATTCCAGGGAAAATTCGTTTTCACACAGTGGAGTATCAACCTGATAGACAAACGAGTTTGATAGGAAGTTTCCTCTTAACAGTGAAGGTAAAATTGTTACTCTTGTGTCACTTCCTCTTTAGGCTGTTTGAGCTCCATCAGTAAATCTTTACCAGCTTCCCCAGCTTTTGAGGCGAAGATAATGGCTCCTTGCTTAAAGCCCAGAAGCTTCAAGCTCCTGGCATAATCTGCATATACAGCATGAATCAGTTTATGTAAATGAAGCATTAAGGAAAACAAACATGAAAAAATAAAATTACTTTTTTTTTTTTTCCAAACTTACCCCTTAGCAATCCCAAGATGAAAGTGCTAATTGCACGAATCCAATATTTCTCAGCAAAAATACAGACAAAAGGGTTGCTTTAAATTCTACTACTGAATGCATATTAGTGTTTATCAGACAATGCATGAAGTGCTATAAACTGAAATAGACAAATTTCAGATAAGCATAAGCACTACCGTAACACATCATAAATTGTGAAAGAAATTAAACCATTAACTCGTAGTCACTAATTAGCTGTGTCTGGCGTTATCCAAATGACTTATTAGCTTTTTTAATTTACAAGTTGACATCAGTGATGACTCCATAAAACACAAATCAGGTATAATCTACATAAGTGTTATTATTTATTGGATATACCTAAATAAAAATGGTAGAGCACCTGTTCAGAGTTCCAGAACACCAGGTTAGAAATGCAGACTGTAATGAAGAACACCATAGATATGGTATTTTTTTTTTCCTGAGCTAGTGTTTAAAAGATAGACTATATAGTAAAATCAGTGGTTTGGTTAAAGTAACAATGTCTGACTTCTGCAAAGATCATTTTATCATCTGTTCTTTTCTCTCCTATGTTTATTTTTTTCTTTTTTACTTTTTGTTTGTTTTCCAGTGTCACTGGCCTCACAGAGCATCAGGAGCAAAAGGTGTTACAGATTTATGCAAGTGATTCATTTTCATTTATTTCCTTAAAATTCCTTCACGCGCACATCCTGTAAAACAAAAATAGGATCTTCTATTCCTGTGCAGATTAGTTCATCTAACATTAGTTCACACAAAATTGTCTGCAAGAACACAAATGCATAAACAGGATTTCAGAAAAAGGATATTTGTATCGTCATTAACTTCGAATGCCCCATACTTCAGACAAGCTTCAACAAATAAAGCCGCTCTATCGAAGTACCTCATACTGTAAAGTGAGAGAAAAAGAAAATAATAATTTGTTAGGACAAGAAAACAGAAAAATATCCTACGACACTGCATCAAAAAACTTGCACACAGGCTTTCAAAAACTTTGCACATAGCTCTAGAGTGGCAAATCTCTTCTGCACTGAGTGCTGACCAGGGCTTCTGAACATCACCAGGGATAATCAGTACCAGGGATAATCGCCACGGATTATCTGTAAAAATTTAGCTGCCCCTTTGCCACATTACACACTATTATACACCATTACACACTATTCTCAGTTCCCAGTATTGTTCTACCTTGCTCTTTGCACTTTTGTGCTTCATAGGCCTTAAGCGTTCACTGTATCATGATACCTCTCAGTGCTTTTCTCATTTTCTCATGCTGCTACACTGCTCCTGGGCAGTACTTAAGAACAACCCACACTGTTCCCATATACTGACTTGAGCTCCCCTTGCACCCGTTATTCTGGCACTGCCCTCTTACCAAGAATCTTGTACACCCCCTTCCTCCTTGTACTCAAGAAACTGACATTTGATGTAAGAATTCTGAAAGATCAAGGCTCAACTCACTGAGAAATAATCACAGCTACTATAAATTGTTACTGCTTGGTCAAAAGGTGCCAGCAATCTTAAAGTCTGCAGTAAATTAAAATGCCAGTGTATTTCCTGAAATCGCAGCAGAAAGATCAGTTCAAGCCCACAAAAATGACACACTGCTGAGGTTAAAGTTAATTAAAGAAAAACACACTAAAATAGAAACAAATGTCAGAAATCAAACTGTAGACTCTCTCTCTTCCCCGTGACTTTTGAGTCATAAATGCTCAAATATCAGATTTAGATGAGACAAAATACAGATTGTCTTGTTTCAGCTTTACCTGTGTAACATCTCTGCAACTTTTGTAAAGCATCCAAGTGACAAGAGGACAAGAATGGCTTTGGACTTCTGGTTGACTTGTGGAGAGCAAAGGTGATCTACCCAACGCTTCAACACATCAGCACACTCCTCTGAGTTCAAACGAACCTTTAAGAGATGGAAAAGACAATTTTAAATAGAGCTAAATAGAGCTTTGTTTCACTTTCTTCAGTCCTCTAGGCAGAAGGAAAATCATCTTAAATTACCGATTTTATTTTAAAAAGTATACTAATCTCTTGAGCAAATATAATAAAGAAAAATTATATAGATATAAAAAGTCCACTCAGGTCCTCTGACATTTAAATGTCATTAACATAATTTTTTACCGCAAGATTTTACTAAAACCTCAAGTATTAAGAAGTTAAGAATCTTTATCTACTGAAGACTAAAGGACAAAACTTCTTTATTTTTCCTATGAATGGGAATCATTCATGTAGAAAATCTGAGAATGTTTTTTTCCATACTTTCTGCAGGAGAAACAACAGAAACTTTTCTAAGGCACACGGAAAGATAATCCATAGTGACTCCTGTCCATTACATACTTTAATGTAGAGTATTAATGTTAAGTCTAGGTATTTCTACTTTAATAAGGTTGACATAGTAAAACAAAAGTTGGTGCAAATGTATGTGGTTGGTGTTAACTTTAAAATCAGCACACACGCTACATCGAGTTCAGCACAAAATCATTGCCTAATTATTTATCCATTTCCAGGAATGGGTTTTTGCAGTTTTGCAGAATGGGTTTTCACAATGAACTCTGTGCTGCTGTGCCTATATGCAACTTCGTAAGTCAAAAAGTAAGAAAACTGTATTCCAACCATTTTTAGGCCCCACTCCTGTCACAAAAGGCTGAAGAACCTGTGAATGCTAGCTAAATGGATTGCCTTGTTATAGCTTAGCACGCAGAAAAAACTGGTGATATCATTTCAGATTGATTTAATTTTGGAGAACTTAACACCCTCAGCATCCTTCATACCTACATATATTAAGCAGTTCATTTATGCTACACCACAAAGTTGAGAAATTACATACCTTTGCAAGCCATGCTGCACGATTCCATTCACCATACGTTTGCAAGTAGCGACAAGCATCAGCAGCCTTATCTATTAGACACAGTAACTGTACACCCTCTGGAAAATAAAAAATAGACGATATAATAAGGGGAAAAAAGAGTTACTATATAGTGCAAGCAAATCACTCATCCCCAGTAAAAGGATCTCTATTATATTCCTTCTTAGCATACGAAGATGTTGAAAAACTAAATTCTACCACCTGACTATCTATATAACACGGGTATTGGTTACCACATCTTTTTCTTGGGCTACAGAGTTTAGAAGTACTTTGCAAAACACTCATTTACCTTTGTTCTAAATGCAAATGACAAGCTGTTCACTGGATTTCTCATCATAAAACGATAATGATCTGTACAAATCAGACTAATTTCATAAATAACCCTTTATCTTAATGTTGTCCATACTTTAATTTCTAACCATTTAGTGTTAATTGTCCACAGAATAGAAAGTATCTTTTTTGGTCAATCACCATCTTATGACCATCTCTTACATCAAGCAAAATTAATCTGTAGTTGCAAGAAATAAGTTCTGAACTGGAAGGAAAACTAAACCTGTATTTCAGCTTCAGTACTAAGACACTGAATTTAAATAAGTTTTAACTTAGGCGAGTGGAAAACATGTAGTTTCACATGCTCAGCTTCTTCTCATGCAAACAAAAAGTTGATAATTACTCCAGAAAAACACTTGCCAATGAAAATTAATCAAAAGAAGTTGAGCTTCATAACCAAGTTAGTACTCATTTTGTGTGTTGAATGCTGTATAAGGAAAATACTATAACACATGCAGCTTACAAGATCTATTATATAAAAGGACTTATTCCTCTCCCAGCTGCATTACTGGTCTTAATAATGATCAGAATTGCTAATATACAAGCAAACAAAAAATTCAACACACATTTTACCTGAGAGCTTTCCATTAGCTATCATGTTGGTTGCTACCAATTTAATGGTGCTTTGAGATGGACCTGATGAGGTGACAGTGGTTACCAAGCAAGCTTTAAGTGAATCACAGTAGTAATGGGCATTCTCTGAACTTGTTTCTAACAGTAGCTGTACTGCTCTGTCAGTCTGGCAAGAGAAAAAAAACAACAACTTTGACCACAAGATATTAACTTTTAAACAATCTTTTACCCCTTTTAAGACATGGAACAAATAACAATGAAGGTTATTCAAAAACAGACTACAGATATATATACCAAAGTAGTAATGATTACAGTTCTATTTCAGTAAAGCATCCTCAGGGAGGACAGCACTTAATCATTCATTATGAATATAACACTTAATGGCAGCCTAAAAATTCTACTAGGGGCCAAAGAAGTGTTTAATTCAGAACATTTATTTCCTTGTTTACAGAATCTTTTGCAAAGTTATAAAATAAAGAGAAGCCCTTAAAACAAGCAGAAGAAATATAACTGTAAAGATAAAGAAACTGGCCAGGATCTCAAAGGTTGATTTAATACCTGGTATTTTGGAACTACGCTACAGTAGCTGCCTCTCCATAAACAGCTGAACCAGGGAGGCTTGTTACACCAACTACAGATAACTGTCTCTGAATAGAATTAATGTATTACATGAATCACTCTGCCTCTTCATTATAATGAGGAGCCTAACTTTTAGAGAGGTCAATTTGGTGAGGTCAATCAAAGGGATTGCTTAGTTACAGAAATAATGAAAAGCCACATTAAATACATATTAAAATCCAGCACAGTGATTAAATACAGTAGCATTTACGGATGATCTACAGCTAGTAGAGACTAAATGTTTCTGCTACCTTTTACGTATGTTTGGTGACGTGCTCAAATGTACAGCGGCATAGAAGTAGTTTAAGTTCAGCCTATTCATATCAGGCTCATCCATTCAGTGAGCAGCTTAGACACACCTATTAGTACTTAAAATGAGCGTACTAAGTGCAGACTAAATTATACCAACAATACTGTTATTTAGTTACTTCTGGGCAACTCAAAATGCATTTTTTTTTTCTAGTCACAAAGTGCAAGGAAAGATTTTTATTGGGTTCCCATGAAAATCATACAGTCAGAAGAAAGTACCACCAAACATTACAATATATCATATCATTACACTGCGTCTGCAATGTAATGCATTAAGACAGTAAAAACTATGCATTGGGTGAAGACACATGAGTTGAAACAAACATAACTTTAGCTGAGCAGGGTAAGTATATAAAACAGACAGAGAAGGACAGAGAAGGACAAAAAAAATTAAAATATTACCCACAAACCTGGCCCAAGAGAAGAAGTTGGTCAGCACACTTCCTGGTATGATCATATGTCGATCTCTTCACCTCCTGCAGATTTACCCTTTCAAGTTGGAATTTCTGCATGAAAAATAAAAATAAAGAATATTAACAGAAGAACATATTATTAGATAATATTAATAAAAAGATAATATTAACAGAAGAGAGAGAACCGAGCAATTAAAAAAATAAGGAAGTTCTTTAGAAGTTCCAAGAACTTTCTATTTCTAAATAATAGGGAGTGATTTCATTCAGAGTTGTATGTTTTATTATAAAGTTAAATGTACAAAGAAAAGCTCTAAGATAATAAGAAAGCCACAATGCTGAGGCTTTGTCGTTCTTATCACATTCTTATTAAATTTTGGTTTGGTTTTGGTTTACTTTTAACTGCTTGAAATACCTGGAAGTAATGATTTTCACATAGAATGTCATAACATATATCCAATGGATTAACCAACTGTTCTTGAAGGATAGGTGCATTTGTTGGTTTTGCAGGTTTCTCCTGGGATAAGCTGTGCAAATAGTGGGCAGCAATGGTCCAGAAATGCAGTTCAGATTCATCTCCATACAGTCTGAAAAGATATAAATCAGCATGAGAAATATGTCTGTATTTTTCACATAAAACTTGTTATAAATTTAAAATATCTCTTTCCAAAGAATGCCTTATTGTGGGTACAAGTATTTTGCATTATCAGTGGTACAAACAACAGGAAAAGATTATACCATGACATTCAGCAAGCTACGTAAGAAAGAGGTTGGCCAAAAACATTTACAACAGTAAATAAACTCACTGAACGTCTAGCTTACAAATATGTGGATTCTTTTTAATTATTATTTTACATTTAATCACTAATATCCTTCTTATACTGCAATAAAGTTACCAATAATTGTTTGAAAAAACATCTCTGAATATAGACAGACTAAAATTTGCTACAGTTTAGGCAGAAGAATGACATGGAAGAAATGCATTTCAAATTAAAAAATAGGCCTTTCTTTGTTTACAATATTCTGTGTTGAGAAGTTCCAAATTATGCCTTGGGTCATTGTGCAAGTATAAAGTTACATTACAGCATTTATGTAAGGTGTGCATTTATGAAAGAACGATGAAGACTGACTGAACATACATCCAACAAGCAAATAAAACATGGTCTCCGCAATGTAAAATTTTTCAATTTCAGTCCTGAAAAATGCTCTAACACACATGTAACAAAGTACTCCAGCAATTACACTGAGTTAACCCAGAATTAGTTGACACCTTAAGTTATAACAAATTCACATGCATTTATAGGATCAGGATTTTATTAAGAAGCATTTGGTATAGCTGCTACCTGGCAACTAGGAGACATCTTTGCAAAAGAGTAAAATCTGGATCAAGCAACAGTTTCTTTAGGTCACTGCAAAAAGAGAGAGATGTAAGTAATATGTAAAATGCTGTGCAAGATTGTGTATTTTTATTTTTAATTTATTACATAATATATGCTATCTGTTTTAAAAAAACAAAACAAAACAAACTGTTCTTGTGTGAACTGAAAAAAATATATCTATCAGAACAATTATGTCTGAAATCTCAAGCAGCAAGTCACTTTACCTGTTTAAATACCAACAGTGAGTCTGTCAGGAACACCTTATTCTTGCAATAATGGAAACAACCACAAGGGTGTATACAAAGCTGTAACTTAATCTTCACTGATTCTACAAATTACAAAATTAATTACAAATAATTATGTAATTATGCAGTGCATTAATTTGGGGTTTCTATATATTTTTCAGATTGGCTAAAAATACATTAAGTTATTTTTTTCCATCCTACTAAATGAAAGAAAAAGAGGAAAATGGAAAAGTTTCAAATAAAATTTTCATGCCAAAATCTGTTTTCTATATAAGAAGAGCAATGACCAAGAAAAGACCACACATCACAGAGTATTGCCTAAACTACAACCACTAACAGTCCAGTTACAAATTACATATCAGTATGAATCTGTAGCTCTAAATCTTTTGTTGGCAAACACTACTACAACAAGCTAAAGTTAAAAAATCAATACTAACTTCAATCACAATACGTATTCAGAACACTACATTTTGACTGTTGAGTCAGTATTTAACAAACTACTTTGAGATAGTTTACCTATTAAAAGAAATTGTTTCTGTATTATGGCTTTTCTTTTAATAAGAGAAAATAAATGTTTAAAATCTCAATAAAATGAATAAAGCATCACCTTTTGTGATTTGTTGACATAAAAATTAGCTATTTAAAATAAAATTTGTCATTACTCAAAGCTTATATTTAGAGAGGCAAAAAAACATTATTATTTTTTTTCCTTCTCTGAATTTGATACCTTACTAAAATAGGAAAGCTCTTACTTTGACAATGAATTCAGCTGCTCTTGAATCAGATTTTTGATGTTTTCATTCTCTGGATAATCTCTGGATTGCAAAAAAAAAATAAATAAATTCTTATATTACCAAGCTCACAGTACAATTTGTAAATTAAGTGCATTATTGTTAGTCAAAAAAACATAAGAACATATATAGAAACAATCCAGCACATTTTTAAGGAAAGCCTTTTTGCAATATTTTTGTCTAGTTACTAGTTTCATGATAGTAATTGAAGACTGTTTTCTGTCAACTTCACTTGGTGCAACCAATCTTTTCTTTCCCCCCTTTTCTTTTATTCATTACCCTTGATGCTAGTGAATATGCCAACATCAAGCCCACTATTAAATCACTTTCTTCTTTTATATTAGTACTGAAGGATTATAACTAATACTGAAGGCTTAGCAGTTACATTCTTGTACTGCAACTCTCCTTTACACCTTAAACTTCTTATTCCTGTTTTTGATTCCTTGTTTGCAGACTTACCTTCATCCCTGTTCTTCTGTTTTACTTATTCTACAAAGTATGTTATCTTAGCACATGCAATTGGTTAGCCCTTCTAGCAGTAATCTCATCCTCACTGTAACGCATGCAGGCATTATGAGTTTCCACCTATCCTTTTCTGAAGATTTTGTAAGAATTTGACTCCTCCTTCTCCTCCTTTTTGCTCATTTTTGTTCGTCCCACGACCTACCATTCTGTTATGGTCAAATACTTGTTTCCTATATGATTCATATTTATTTGTATCAAATAAGTGAATATTTGATTTGAGCTTTTATGTTTATTACCTATGCTGAATGCAATTCTTATATACTGCTTGTCTTGTTTGGCAGAATCTTTTGAGCATATACTTACGCAACTATTGCAGCTACAGTTTTTTTTCACTAATCACCAACAGTAAACAAATGCAATAAAGGATACAGAAAGGTACTTCCACTATGATGTGAAACATGGCTCACTATAAGTAACGACATACCTTTTACATTACACATCAGATAAGCCACTTTCAATTAGACTTTGGGAAGCAACTCTAACTATTCTTAAATTAACTTTTTGCATGAAGAGAACACACTGTTCTCTGAAGTAATATAACCTGTAAATAACCATGAAAGATTGGCAATACTGTAAAGGAGACATCAGTTTTCAATAGCTAAGGGCTCCTGAATGTTGACAGAAACACAATAGCTGACCTTAAATCCTTTTCTATTTATTAAAGCAAAGCTATTGTCTTTCTGACAATCCCGAAGAGTGAGGAAGGTTGCCCAAGAGTAATTTGCACAAGAGTGATAAAAGATGTAGGAGCAGGATTCAAAAAAAACATCTTCTTACATGTTCATAACATCTAGAGAATATTTCTCATTCCACGGCTGATGCAACAAGAATGCTTTCAAAGCTAATGAAGCCCTTGGAACAAGCAGATAGGGACACCATGCAGGTTCTGAAACAAAAGGAAAAGATTCATTGTTAAGTGGCTAACATGCCATAATACTCTGTTCAGTAACCATAAAATGTACCACCTTGTTTGTAAGCACCAGAAGAAAATCATAAGTCACGCAGTCATATCCACAGTATGGGTTACTAGAGATAAAAGCTTATTGTTACACTCAAGCAACAACATTTCATAAAAGGTACAGGGTTATCAACCATGCTCAAATGAGCATTTCAGAATTCTATATTGAGTTTAGTTGTAGACTTCTGGAATGCAATATACTGGCATTAAGTACAGCTGTACATGATAATTACTGCTACTACAAAGGCATGCTTGAAGATACATACAGCTATACCAAAATATACCACAATGTACATTTTACTTTTACTTTGCAATTGTAGCTTCTGCAATATACTACGAGGGTTAATACTCATCACCCCAAAGGGATGTTATGAGCTTAAATACCTGTTTATATTTGCAAAGAATCAAGATGAAAATTACATTACTATCTGTGTCATACAAATTTAAAGGTCCGTAATTCTGTATTCAGTACAAGGTTTAGATGATCCATAGAAAATGCTACCCAGTGACTTAGGAGTAAAACACATACAAACCAGTTACATTATTTAATAAGTATTCAGCAATTCCCTGTACTCCATATGCACTACATGATGTAGGAATCCTGTAGATGTGGTTTTGTAATTAAAAGATATAGCAGTATAGAGGCAGAAGGACACCTAAATCACAGGCAACCTTAATCCTGGCATACCGTTATTTCAGCGTGCTTGGTTTTAGAACATTAAATTTTTATAGCTCAACATTACAGAACATTTATTTGATAAAAAAGGCTGTGATAAATTATGTTTTCCTACAAACACCTCACACCATAGCTCTCCACATCAGAATCTTGTTGTTACCTGCATCATAGCCAGAATCTACATGCTTTAAGAAGATTAATGAGGCATGGCAGGACTGACCAAAATGCTCACAACAAAAGCAGTTATTTAGAACACCAGAAAAAAACAAAAAGAACTCCACATTCCTCAGTAGTGCAATAATGAGGCAATTTAATTATTTGCTGGCAATACCTGATTAGACAAGCTCAAGGGAACCTGTACAGTTGGCTGGGCTGAAAGTAAAACAGTAAAAAAAAAAAAAGGTGTTTAACAAATGCCCTCAAAATCTATCACATCTTTCTCTAAAGAAAGGGAACCTCTTAAGTACTCTAAGACTACTGTGTTAAAACCCCAGCCTTTTGTTCTGGGATCAGGCTCAAGGACATACAGACCATATTCATCCTTTTTTAATCTTCTATAGGGTACTTTATTGTAAGAATCAGAAAAAATAAGAATATTTTGGAGTAGCTGCCTTGGAAAGAATAAGACTTGGGTAACAATACCAAAGACTTATTTATCCATCAATATTGTTTTGTCTTCATCAGTTTGGTGATGCTTCTTGGCGAAACTGACTGTTGTAATTCAATCTCATTTTCCTCTGAGGATGATCCTGTGCAAGTGTTCTCCCATCACTCCTTGCAGAGCAGACAGGCCTTATTTTGACATGAGTTTTCACGAGATAAGTGCACAGGTCACTATCCTGTAATAACCAACTTCAAAGAAATGGAGCAAACTGTAGTCCAGGAACACCTCTCCCTCTTATCTGGGTGGCCAAAAAGTTAATGGTAGGTCCCAACCTGAGCATTCAGCTGTATTTAAGAATACACTACTAAAAGAATAAACTTGCAAACATTAAAATACATCTCTACTTCAACTAACAAATGGAAGTCAGTTAATTAAATAATGAGGGCCTAAAAATGTACAATGCTACACTGTATTGTGGTTTAAAAAAAATAAAATCCCACTTGAGTAAGAATTAATCCAACTGATATGTGAGAACTTGGAAATATGAGCAAACTACATATATACTTGATATTTCAACAGAATGGTAGAAAGTGCTATTATTTATACTGGGAGATAACCTACTCTGATAAATCTCATTTTAAAACTCAGAATTCCTTTATTTTTTTCCTACCAATTGGAAAACACTTTTTGGTATATGAAACTGAAAAACTTCCATCTGCATTAGGCAGATGCCAGCAGGTTGTTTTAAGTCTTGCAATATATTAACTTCTGAGGGTTTTGTAAGAAGATATTGCTAAATGCCTAAAAGCTACAGCTATATTACAGAGAAGTGATTTCTGATGTCTAAGAAACAACATGACAAATTACTTGTTTGACAGCTGAAATAAAAATATTTTATTTTAATCAAAGTAACCTGTCAGCTTACAAAACGACATTGAAACTTGTTTTTAAGCCCTCAGCTGAACAAAATTAATAAGAAGTAGAACAAAGCAGTGTATCTTTGGAATATTATTTACGTAAAGATTCTGTGCAAATATATTCAAGCATGAATGCAAGTCTGTGTTATTACTGCCAGTCTGGTTTGTCACAAGTAAAGCAAAGAATATCAGTTGACAGAATTTTCAGTCCAGCAAGGTTTCTTAGTTACTGGGTTGTTACTTACCAGCAGCTTACCAGAAATAAACTGTAATTTATTAAATCATGGCAAGGACTTGGTTTTAATTTTCATTTGGAGTTTCATTTAATTTTCATTTGGAGTTTCATTTAATTTTCATTTGGAGTTTCCCAGATCAGTAACAGAATTGCGCATGTGTGGAAATCATCTTTAAGGTACTATCATTTTGGTAAACAAAGAACTGTGTAATTAAGCCGATCTTTACAGGAAAGTTGACACTACTTTGAATAAAAATATTTAACAAGTATAATAGCAATTTAGACAACACATTACTCATTTTGAACAGCAAATATTCTAAGCACAACTATTTCAACTGATTCCTGATTTAAAAATAGTATTCTCTAACTCATAATTTCCTGCATTTACTATTTATCTACATAGTTTGACTGTCCCTTAAGACTGCCAAAGGGAGAAAAAAAAAAAAAAAAGTACCTTAAGTATTTAAATTCTCTACTTAATTCCCTACTTAAACATCTTAAACATATGAAAAAAAAAGTCAAACAGCATTAATATTTCAGAAGTCAGTAGGAAAGTCTACTATGAAAGGGCAATGAATCAGTCTACAAACTTCCTTTCATATCTGGAAATATGAGAAGAGACTTTTGACATATCAAATATTTCAAAATAACGTAACCTATTTCGGTGATACTTTTTAGATATTGTTCTTTTAATTTATATTCCAAGTAAGATATTAAAAAGTATAGTTGGGAGATTAAGCTGTTACTGAAAAAACACCCACATGTCCTAAGCCCACAAAATTTAGCTGCAACTATGAAAAACACTACAGGGATACCTAATTGTCTGCATTCAACAACTCTGTTTTCTATTAAAATTGCTTAACATTTTTATTGTCCACTTTCAAAATGAATTATCTAACAGTCAACAGCAAAAAAGAAATCAACATACCTATTAAGTCTTGTTCATCCATTCTGAAACATGATGGTTTCATGGACATCTCTAGAACTCTAATGCACCCATCATCTGATGCCAAAATCACTTTGTCTGAAGTGCACCAGTCTACATCCAGGATTCGGTAATTGACATTTCTTCCACTTCTTAAACTGCTCACCATTTGTACCTTGAAAAGTTGAGATATGTTTCATTTTTAGTAGGCTCTCCATCATGCAGTGTAAAACTCTGTCACATGCCCAGGAGGCATACCACAAAATTTGCAATAAAAGGTGAAGTTAGTCATAAATCATTTTAACAATGGTCTCCTCTGGAGAGTAGGAAATTTAGAAACCTTGAAGTATGGCACTTGGTTTCCCTGAACCAGTACTTTCTTCCAATAGAGAGCTAAGAAAAATTTCTTCTGAGAACAGCTGCATAACGGTCTTTTTGTCATCTTTTCTGAAATAAGATTTCCTTGGCAAATTGGTAAAAATGTACATTCCCTTGTTAATTCCAATCCCTTAATCTAACATAAAGGCATAAGGCAGAAGCAACGTCTCATCAATTAACTATGCTCCTCATAAACTTTCTTGATAAATATTGACCTTGCCTAGAAATATATTTAGAGATAATATTAACATTTAGACATAATATTAACATAGCATTATGGGAATATCATGTTCACAAACAAAACAGAGATAAACAAAACCTGAACTATATTTTTAACTAGTAGTTAGAAAATTTGTAACCCTTCTGTAATATTAACCCTTCTGAACATTACTATTTTAATGTAAAGAAATATAAAGAAATATTAAGAAAGCCTCCACTGCAATCAGCATTCCGCTGTTTCCCTTCACTTGCTCAAGAGCAAAACATGGAGTTAAGAGAGATGTAATGTACAACTATACAGCATGATTGCTCTTAGCACTGAGGAAATTCAGAGAAAAGCATGGAAATACCGGTTAACTGGTTGCTGGCAAAAGTGAAGTTCAAAGGAGAGGATTATAAGGATAATAGGCCTGAGACTATTATTGCTACAGATATTTAGGAAGATTTTCACCTGAAATCACAAATGCATTTTAAATGCTTCCATGTAGGAAACTCCTTCTCTTGTCCCAGATAAAGAGATGAGGAAAACCTACTGGAAGAATGTCCAGTGGCATCAAAACTCTTCAAATGGTCTTGAAGGAGAGGCTTATGGGTTAATATTCTGCTCCTCTTACACAATTCACAGTTGCTTATATCTGCTGCCCAACTACAATCATGAGTAGAGATTTTCCTATTGCTAAAATTCAGTGTCTGAGTTAGGAACTAATGCTCACGATGAAGCGAGGAGAAAAAAAATCTTGCTTTGTAACCTAAACTTACTCCAGGGGGCTAAGTTAAAGTAAGTATATTTATCTTTACTTCCACATAGTTACTACAATCCCCTGGCAGAACTAAGAAGCAAACCCCAGAAGATTTCCAAACATTTCTCTTTACTATAGAATTTTTGAATAATATGAGAAGCCAGACAATGTTAATTAACAACCACCTAGCTTTCTGGTATTCCCTGATACATTAAATCCATACACATACCATTTAATATACACAGAAGTTAAGAAATCTTTAGTAACAATACTTTCTTGTCCAAAGATTAAAATTCTGATATTGAGGCCACTCCTTTAGTATCTTCAATGTCTGCCTCAAAAACATTAGAAGAGAATGACAAAGATCATCTCTGAAACACTGTCAGCTTTCTGAGTGAAAGGTTGATTACAGCTTAAAAATGTTTTAGAAGAGCTTAAAGTCCTCTGAGAAAAGCCATACAACTTTATTATTGTCATCAAGAAATCACGACAAGGTAAAACTTAATCCCTGACTCTTCCTGATTTTCAGAAGCAGTAAGTGTATTTTTCAAAAAAAAACACATAACAAAACACAACAAATGTTTACCTCTTTTGAATCCCAAACTTCTGCTCCATCATTGTACATTGCAATAAGTTTTTGATTTCCTTTCCCTGGGGCAAAACGTATCTTTTTCACCCAGCTTCGGTGTGTAGGAATCCCCCTAAGAACAGAATAGCACAAGAGTTTTTATCCATCATTCTATACCTAACATCGTGGGCAATTAAATCCTTTCTGTGAACATTACACATCCTGATATTGTACAGAATGAGGAGAACAATCCATATATAATATGCACGTAGACACAGATGGCTATCCAAAGTATCATGAAAAGTAATAAGATTAAATGCCTGAAAAAATTACTACATACTTAACATTTTGAGAAGTCACTGCAGATTTAACCTAATGAGAAAGATATCTCGCTGATTTTATAACTTTGATAAAATGTTACTGCATCTGAAAATACAAAAGATTAAATGTAAAGAACTGCAATAAAGTAGGCATTTTCTGAAATTTTATTCTGAAGTCCTTGCATTTTTCCCCTCATATACCACAGATGATCTCCTACAGTGAAGGACAAAGATGAAATAATAAAACCATTCTATCACTCATCATCTCATGCTTACCAGACTTAATTTGCACTCGTACCTGGATACTCTAGCTTTCAAATCCCAGAAGTTTAAGTTTCCATCAACATCTCCAAGAACCAAGGTATCCCCTTTCCAGGCAATACATGTAATGCTACCCATACTTCCCTGGAAACATTTCAGAAGCAGAGTAAGTATTGTGATTAATAGAGCCAAACAGGAACAAATACTTCAACATTAGTATTTCATTAACGTATAAATATATTTTATGAAATTAATACAACAAATGCTTCTCAGTTAAAACAGAAAGAATTCTATATTCAATGTAAGCATTTTTCATGTCAGTCATCCTCATGAAAAATTTTAGGTTTAACGCAGTGGAAATCACTTCTCTATCTCTTATTGCAATGAAATGCCCATGTGTCAGACTTGATTTTATGCACATCAGAAATAATACATCTGAAAACGTATTCTTTAACTTTTCCATAATTTTGGAACTATATCATATAGAAAATTGGAACTTACATCAGGAGGAATTCTTGCACTATCTTTTACTGAGTTTCCTTCTACTGTGAGATGGTAAACCTGCCCATCAACATCCGTAAACACAAAGTGCTCCCTGGCAGAAATGTTCTGGCTCAGTTCTGATTTACTTTCAGCTTCCTGTAACAAGCTTTAAAGAGAACACAATGAGACACAAGTCTTTTTTTCTTGAAATCAGAATTACAAGGCAAATTCTCCTTAATTAATGCACAGAAGCAGAAAAAAAAGCACCTTTTCTGCAAAACAGTTTACCAGAAACAACAGGTAACGTATTTTTACACTTATGGAAAAGTTCAGAGGGCCAATAAAGGTTTTACTGCAAGAACCAGGTAACTAATGTGCTGCAATAGACACAAGTCCCACTTGGTATACTGGTTTTCCCACTCAGCAGTAAATCAGAGTTCCACACCTAAATGCTAAAGGGAGGCCCAGACAATTGTTTTACCTGGCATGTACTCAAAAATCAGCTCAAAAATATTCTGTTCTGTAGAACAACAGCATACGGAGGAAAAATAACTCATACATACAAATCTGAATCACAAATACCTTATAACAGAAGATTCAACACTGCTAACTTCAGTATCTGATGCAACTGTCTGCCGGGCCATGGCCTCACGGGCTGCTAGCTGCTTCTTTCTCAGGCTTTTCAAGTTATGAGAAGGTGACCACTCCTGTGAAAAATTGTTCAGGAAGAATACAAACATTTACTCCCTGAATTTACTGGGGAACTTTCTGTCAATTATAATGATTTCCATGAAGACTGTTTTCTCTGACACATCCCTCCATCCCTCAAAATGCAGACCAAGTATCCGTCAAGTATCTCCTTCTCTTACCAAATTTGATAACAGACAAGGAAAAAGGGGGAAAGCACTTACACATATGCTATATATATAACATTTTGATACAGATTTGTTCATAGATTTTTTTATACTATCTCAACAAATTACATTCAACAAATGGTAAGAAAGACTATTCCTTACCAAAGCTGTCACTGTAGGGAAGTTTTTAGACATTTCTCTGAGTAGAGTGCATGTTCTGACATCCCAGATTTCCAGTGGTTTGTCTTTAAATATCACAGCTAGATACTGCCTGAAACACAGAATTTACTACATCAGAAGTAATCATTCTGTTTAATTTTTTAGCAGTTTACTTCACATTTTTTACTTGTTTTTCTTGAGTTCCTTGGGTGCAAAGCCTGCCTGAAAAAAGGTCCTCCTTGAAGACCAAAAGACTTAGAAATTTCTGTCAGGTTGGTGCCACTGCATAATTACTGTACAGGAGGCAAGGGAAGGAATCCAGAGAAAGCAGCAGTACCTCTGATTTAGCCATATTCAGCATGAGTTGATGACTGCAAATCTATCAGTAAGACATACCAAGTCTGTAGTTTGGATGGATTTATTTCTCTACTCCAGACGCACTTCCCTAATCCACTGATAAACGAACATAAAATCCTCTTACACCAAACCATTTGTCGGTCATGTCTTCAGACCTTTCAGCTGTATGGCTAGATTAGTAAAACACCTTCAGTCTCCCACTTTTCACATGTAACATGAAAATACAAACAAGCTCTGTAGTTTATGTACTCTTCTCAACTGCATTAATTTCTATTCATATAAACTATACTTTCTTGTTCTCACTTACCATTTTATGGTCTCCTGATCTAAGTCGACTGTTGTTCTTGATTTTTAATGTATTGGCAAGACCGTATATGGCTGAATTTCTAAATTCTCTGGACCACATACACAATTCCCCCCAAAATTCTATACAAGCTACAACGTTATTGTCTTTTCTTCATTGCAAAGAGAAAACTTTGAAAATGTAGAGACACTGTTTTATTAAACTCAATGTTATTTTAATTACATTTATAAAAGAATGTAGAACAATCTTCTGTGATTGGATTCTAAAGTGTGTGACAAAGTCAACTACAGAAATACAGCTTTTTCTCTTGAGTATGCTTTCTCTTGATGCTGCTGAATATTCGTCTATCCTATTTGAAGTGTTTTCTCCTGGTATTTCTGTTATTTCTATTAAGCGATGAGGATCTGCATATACCACAGTAAAAACTTTACAATATACTTACTTCAAATGAGACACCTTTATCATTTCAATAGCTGGCTCATCACTGCCTCTCTCCCCACGAAATGCAACACTCCTACCTGGATCACAGAAATGACATTGAAAGAAAACAGAAATATTTAACCATGCTGAACTAAAAAATCTCCAATCACCTGCATATCCAACATTGTTTTGTCACTGCCAAAGTTTTACTGTATTTCAAAGGACTGAATCATAATGGAAACTGTACAGTTTAATATAATTCCTAACTTGTTTCTCGAGCACAACGACTGAAACTGCATAATCAGCATTATGTAAATCTATACAGTATTCAAAGAGTTATCATTTTCCACTCATACACAATGAGATACACTCTCGGTTTCCCAAGGACGAATTTGGAGTAAAATTTCAAATTCTGTAAGAGATATAAACTGTGCTATAATATTTTTAGAAGTAGCTTGAAAGTATTTCCATGGTGAAGTACCAACTCATTCTACACTCAGAAGAACCATTATTTCACTAATGATTTACAAACACCAGAGTATCATAGAATCTCTTACGCAAGCTTCTCTCCCTCCTGAGCTTTCAAGGGAAACTCAGGTTTTCAAACTTACTTCTCTTGTGCCTACTCTCAACTAAATTGCTAATCTCATGCCATTTATGTGAATAAGCCTAGTTATCAAGAATTCTAGCTAGAACTCCTATGTCAGAGGACAGCCTATAAGAAACCTTCCAGCTCTCTATTCTTTATTAATGATCGAACACCTTAGGAATTTTCTTCCCTATCTCTGTTCAGAAACTTAAATGAGAATTTTGTCAAAGTGATCATGAACTAAATACAAATCAGCAGAGTTTTCCTGGACCTAAAATAGAAAGTTGGGATAATTACCGATGGAAGAACCAACAATCAATTAAGCAGCTATGCCTTTCTTTTAAGCTATATTATGTATTATACATGTTATTATATATATATGTGTTATATGTAATAACAAACTGTATATAACATATATACTATATATGTAATATTATATAAATATAGCATTTTAAAGCAAACCATGGGCTAAGGCATCACGTATTCCCATTTACAGAATCACTTGGAACTTGTCTACCTGTGGAAAAACTGTGCCTTTTACGTCTCATAAATATTTCAATACTGAATTACAATCGGAGTGAAAAATCAAGATCAAGATCAATTTTAAAAGTTGTGTATCTTTTCTGTTTTATTTAAACAAATGAACAAATGACATTTTCAAGAAAAACTTTAATATAAAACTCAGAAGAACACATTGAAGCAATGGGTTTAGGCTCTGACAACACACATTTGGAAACATACGCACTTTGTAAACAATCTACACCACTAATACTCCTTGTGTGAATGCTCCTACAGTTCCTGCTAAAACACACACTTGTAGCCCAAGCCTCAGGTAACTCTACAAAGGTATTGTTCCAAGTGTCTATAGAGCACAGACTGGAACACATTATGTGGTTTTCACAAGGAAGACCACAATGGGTTAAGTTCCTGTTTACTATTTTATCATGACAACAGAAGAAAATAAAAAAAAAAAAAACAGTAGTAAAAATTGTTATTTGTGACTCCCTAGCAAATGTGTCAGCCTCTTGTACAGATTTCTCAGGGAATACTAACCTGTTGGTAGGTCCACCAGCTGCAGCTCATTCCTTACTAACCCCAAATTGTTAGGTGTCGATGTGGCAAAGGAAATAAAACCAGACAAGCTTATCCACTCTATTCCCCTGTCATCAGAAAAGAGTACACAGAGCATATTAGCTGAAATAGTCAAATGGTCACAAAATAGCCTAGACTGAAAAACTGCTTTTTATTTCATGCATATTCTTCAATTTCAAAATGGCATAGAAGCAATTTTATACCGTTTATGGAAACACTATATTTAAGCATACAAGGAGGTACACATTTATAACTACAATACAAATACAATAACAAAGTTACCAAAGAAAATTAAAATGGTCTTTCTTTTAGGACTACACAGATAATTAGTTAAATAAAAAATTCAGTTAGAAACATAGGTAACTTTTGTGAAAAAATCCCTCACATACTTAGCACTACAGTAGACTAAGGGCACTGCTCTAATTAAATCAGTGATTTACCAGTAGGGAAGAACTATCACGTAACTCTGCATGGAGAAAGGGAAAAATATTCATACAGATAGCTGGGCAGGGAGATACGTATCCTGCAGTCCAGGGAAAGGAGAAACAAAGGTGATAAAACAAGGGAGGCCCTGAACAGATTTCAAAGTCTATCAGAAACAAACTGACAACCAAAATTTTTTTTTGCTCTTTTAGATCATTCAACAGCAGCCACAACTGAAATACCTTGAAGTGCTACAAGGATGTGAAGTCTCAATGTCTATAATCTAATGTCAGCAACTCTTGACTCTGTAAATTTGTGAGATATGCCACAGGCAGCAGAAGGATGGAGAGCGACGCTAGGTGGTACTGTTCCAAAACACAACAGCCTTGTCCCTCCCCATTGCCCACACACACTTCATGCCAGCATAAATATTTGAGTGCTTTACCTGTTAATCAAATCAAGAACTAATCTGAAAGAAAACTGAGACTGTGCCCAAGTTCATTTTAACAGGGATAAAAGGTTTTAGGTTTTCCTCAAATTTTTCAAACACAGATTACTTAAAAACTGTCTCCAGACAACTAGGTCTTCAGTTACATCATTCGTAAAATCATAGTCTGTTTTGCAATAATATAGGTGAAATATGAGACATATTTATGATTAACTGTCAACAAATCCAGCTTAATCATATTAAGTATAAGTTTCCTAAATGCAATGTCTATTAGTGAATGCAAAAAGCATTCCCATAATATTCTGTACATACAAAGTTATAGTCATATTTATCTTTTTTTTTTTTCTTATATCAAGCTATTTAAAAAAATGTGAAGTATTACTCATAAGTCCTAAGAAAAGTTTAAAAATTTAGGACCAGTTCTTTTCCCACCAGGACCTATGAAAATTCAACCAGTAACTGCAATGAAAACAAAGTGCAATAACGTGTGACATTTCAGCCTGATTTTTATTATTTAAAAAGATTCTACAAATCTCACCATCAGAAAGTAATGTCTTCACAACCATTCCTGATAATCAATGGGTAACATGCTAATTCTGGAAATTCAGAGCCCTCCTAAAGATAGCCAACAGAAATCAAACTTTGATTTCAAACATAACTATCCAGCAGTGCCTGTGAAACAGCACAACAAGATCCTTTTAGAAATCTGAGGACTTGTTTACAGCTGCCATAGAGCATCAGGTTTAAAGTGAATCTCATCCATGTCCTGTTTGACTTTCTGGGTATTTGCAAACTCTTAAGCGAGGCGCCTCATTTCCAGGGTACGCAATGGCTCTCCCTCTGGTCTACCCATTTAGCTACTGCTAGGTACCAATCTGGAGAGTTCCTGAGCTGCAGAGATTGTTTAAAAGCCATTGAAAGACTCCCACACTATTCACAGCCCACTCACTTCTTGAACCCATTTATACTTCCTGCTCCCCACAACTTTCTGTAATGACAGCTTTGGAGTTGAACTCTGAATACGCAGGATTTCATTGCTATGAAGCTTACACTTGTCAGATGATGCACGTTTACAAAAGCACAGAAACAAGTTTAGCACACCAACATGCTTAAGTGTAGAGTAAAGTATGGCAGAAGTGGCAGATACTTTCCATTCATCTTTCTCTATGTGAGAAAAGTGTTTTTTTTTCCAAGGTGATGACTTTGCAAAGCAGTTTCCCAAGGGAGAATTATCTTCAATTCAGCTGTCAAAACTTGGATGTAACACAGCAATTCTCAAGTTTTGCCTGCAGGCCATAAACATTCTAGTTATAGTCAGTGAGATTTTAATTTTAAAAATTAAGGTTGTTGCCACCTTGGGCTTGCTGAGCTTCAGGAAGAAAAAAAAAAAAAAAAAAAAGAGAGAGAGAGAGAGAAGTAATGCTCTAGTCAAAGCTACCTACAGGGGAATGAACATTGCAAACACACCACTTTCAGCAACCAAGGAGCTGCACCACAGGCATTTTATGTACACGATGCATATGTTCTCCTCTGTGCTGAACATGTACTATCACCACCTATCTTACCTCAATAGCTTATAAAAAATGTAGACTGCTCCACTTAGAAGACAGAACAGGTAACAGGATTAGCTACTGGATGGTTAAGAATTAATTACATTTCTCTGTATCCTAAAGGAACAAACTGACCTCTTGCTCACAGCTTCTGCCAGCCCGTACACATGCTATGATCTCCCTCTGTTTTTTGCCTCACTTACGCTCCTAGCACAGCCTGATTAACTTTCCATCTCCATGTGCTCTGAAGCATTTCTGCTTCTTCTTGCCCTGTACTCCTAAGAAAAAGCAAATTGAACTCAAAGGAAAAGTATTCACCCACACAGTTCTAATGAAACAGGGAAATGGCTAAGTAATAATCATGGACAAAATGAGCATTCAAGGTTACTCTTGCATATGAACTATCTAGGACAGAAAAACTATTCTCCCTCCTCCTAAACACAATACAGATCTGCAGAGATCTGATTAAAAAATAAAATAAAGTTAAAAAAAAATCAGCAGGTGACCACGTTATCTCCTACCAAAAAAAAGTGTCATAATTGCTAGCATCTAGACATCTTATTGGTCAATATTTTAGCACAGTTGACATAAAAATGACAGTTGCCATTATTAAGATCCTTAGTTTTATTACATTTTTGTCTTAAACTATAAGGCACTGAAAATTTTGTTGGCATTGAGTTCCAATTCCAGGGTATTATCATACTAAAATAATGGAGTTCCCTGAAGCTGTGTTTTCAGTTAAAACTGAAATAGAGGCATTATGCAACTTATCTACGTTCTAGATGTAAAGTAAAAATTCCCACTGAAGGAAAAAGCATTGCACTACATGAATGTTAATTTTAAAACTCACAGTGCCATTTTCTACATTGCTTAAAGCACTCCCCTGAACTTGTGAAAATTGTGTAGAAAGTCCTCATACCACTAAGATCTGGACAAAGAAACTAAAATAAATATTTAAATAGGTAACAGTTTATGACTGTGAGCATTAAACAAAATTCACAATCACTTTTTATTCTAAAATTATCATTAGTGCAAGGACAGTTGCTAGGAATACAACGTATTCTGAAACTTTTTTCTGAAAAAAACTTTTTCAGTATTTTCTGAAATGTTGCAAAAAATTTGCAGTGAAAAGTACCCACTAAAAATAATTCCAATAATACGTGGAACCTAAATGAAATAAAAGATAAAAACAAAATCTTTTTTTTTTTCATAAGTATTTTTCCTTCTGTCTCCCCATTATTAAATCTGTCAAGTGCTCGTAGAGGTTTTAATTTTGAATTCTATAATCACTGTAGTGCAAAAAAAAAAAGCAATAGTATCCACCTAGGCTGAATAACAGAATATAAAATAACTTTGTTAAGTAGTTAATGGCATGAAACAAGAAAAAACAACCAACATTCAAACGGATTAGTGCCTACTAATCACACCACAAAACCAAATTATGTGCAAATATGCTTCTGTGATTTTGGTGGTAGATTCAAAGCAGGCTTACATAATGAACTCTCTTAGATCTAGCTATTCTGAGCCACCTGTTTTTCTCATCTTTTTGTAGTATGAAAAATAAAATGAAGACGTTAGCCTGAAGAAGGCTTCATGCCACAACTCAGATATAAATTTTTACTAATATTACTATTAAAAATAATAATTTTATTTTCCATACTTAAACCTGTCTGGAAATACATATCTAGCCAGGACTATCTTGAATATATTTGCCACTAATTATGCCATTGTATAAACAAAAAAATTCCAAACATATACAACAGCTTTACAACTTACTCTGTTCCTACTTAGGATAGACAAATACTGAGTCCTGTATTCAATCTTTAAAATCTTTTAAAGGTAAAATTATTTTAACCTCATTTAGATCTGTCTCAATAGAAATTTCATACACAAGTGAGCGAAATAAATAAATTTTTCTGTACAAAGCAGAGTTATTTCAAAGAACATAATGTGCTAGTCATGACTATAAATAAGACCCTGAAATAGACTTTCTTGTGCTAAAAAGACTTCTTTGTACCACAGTGTACTAAAGAAACTGCAAGTAGCTGATATGCATCCTAGATCAGCAGGCACTGAAACAATTTAAATATTTAGAGTTGAATGTAATTTTCACTCTGATTTTGACATGGATTACTGGTTATACGGAGCAAAAACACTGGCAGGTTAGACTACTCAACGGGTAATTTAGTTGAATGTCGTTAACAATGAAACAAGACCCCCCATATTGCTTCTTCAACATTAGATGTTTTAAATTTGTCTCCCAGAATGATTATGGTAGGAATTAAACTCTTACTTGACTTCGCAGGAATGGATGCTTAACTCTTTGTGTAAGAGACCACTTGTGAGATGAAACACCAGGACGGAGCCATTACTTGTACCTACAAAAAGTGATTATTTAAAAAAAAATACATATACAGACCACTTTTATTCTTGTCTTTCATAATTTAGTGAAAACATGGGATTTACAGCTATTTCTCCTTTTTTTTTCCACATTAACTAATGTAAAGAAATGTAGAAAATGTATTTTGATTTCTAGTGCTTAAGTACCAAATATTATACCCTCCAAAATTCTGTGCAGACAGCAAAAACAGTTTCAGTCAAGACATTTCCCTGATATCTGTCTTTGTAGAGCCTATAGAAAATATATTGATTTTCCTTGTATAATTGTATAATATAGAATTGTATATTATTATTGTATAATATATTGATTTTCCTTTTCCCTGCAACATACACAGTAGCAGGAGAAAGGAATGATTTTGTTTTGATTACTCAAGAAGAGCAAATGCCTCAAGGAAGAGTATTAACTGTTATCCATCAGTAATCCCAGTGGAGAATCATATGTAGATTTTACCAAATCATTAAAGTAATTCTGCTTTCTCATCCCTGAAATAACGACCTTTCTCAAATTATAAATTAGTAACTTGGTAGCTATAAGCTTCAAGTAGATCAAATACCTCCTGAAACACTTAAAGTTACAATTTTCTATTAGACACTGGGAAGACTTACTCATCTTTTTTTCCTTTACGCTCATCAACTTTATTTAAACACAGCAATGGAAACCATTGCCATTCAGGTACCTTAAGTTTAGAATGCTACAGATGTTGCTCTAAATGCACTCTACACCTACCTACTATTTGCTTCTTAATCTTTGTATTTCACCTCTATTTGTGCTTCACAACAGCTGCAGCTTATATAAAAATCTTAAAACATAGGTATAAGATAAACACAATCTTGCTAAGATTTTGTAAATTTTCAGGTAGCATTTCTTTCGCTTGAGGCAGGGAAAATGAATCTGAAATGAATTCTATGAATCTTCAATGCAAACTAATACGAGGGTCACTATTTGTGATTAATTACACAGGAACAAAATTAGATCTTTTTTTTCCTTTGTTAATACTATATTTGTATTTAATCTAGAATATATAATTTGCAGAACAATCAATAAGCAAATCAAGATACTTACCAACAGCAAGGAGTGGCTCATACTGTTTAATGTTTTTTGTTGTAAGAGGTGGGCACATGCGGATAGCAAATGGAGGCAAAGGAAGTCCTGAAAGAAGTCCAGTCAGCAAAAATTTGAGGTGCACTTCTTGCAGAAAAGAACTTCTTAACTGTTCTTCTCCAGCAACTGTCCCTTGCCCTGCTTAAAAATTAAAGCTCTTGTTAGTATTCAATTTTAATCTGGTATTACAATAAGTTATCATGCAGAAGTTTATAAAACAAAAATTACGAATCACCTAAACATACAAAATATCAAAGCTTATTAATGAGGCATTTCTTCTTGTTGAACTCAGTATGATACAGCTTTTGATACAGCTTTTTGGAACACAGTACTTCAGCAAATTTCTCCAATACTGCAATACTAACTTTCTTTCCTAACATTAAAAAAAAAAAAAAAAAAAAGGAAGAAACAGTGGAATCATTTCAGTCTTCTTCCAGAATTCAAGAGTCCTTTTCTTTCTACTTTTAGTTTTGTTTTGTTTTGGTTTTTTTTGAGAGTTGGCTCTCAATATAAAAGCCTACAAATTATTAATCTAATTTTTTCTTTTTTTTTTTTAGCAAATGAGAACTGTATTTCTTTCTTTCAGAATTACAACTTCACTTGCATAGAAAATAATTCTAACATATGGAATCTTAAGTAAGCTGAAACGTAAAAGGATTCAAAAGGCCTAAAAACCAGTAGCAGTAATTACTGGAAGATATTCTTACCTATCATGTTGTCTAGTGAGAGGTCAGGAAGTTTATTTTGGAATGCTCCTACAGGAATTCCACAGAACGAGACTGGAGAATACAAAGGTGATGCACTTGAACTACTGTAAAAGAAATGAAAACAAGTTCCTAAAGCAAATTGGATGGCCTGCTTACTCAAGCCCTTAGTTCAGCTTTTTCCCAAGTTGCTCATTCAGTATATTTACTGCTTATTACTTGCAGAATATTTTGACAAGATTATTCCCAACATTTACCAGGAGATAATGCACACAAAGATGTACATATTTTAAAGTAAGTTTAATTTTCCCTACACGGATATTTGTAAGAGAAAATAGACAGATGTATTCCTTGTTCTGAAGTGTACCTAACCTTTACGTGGAGGCTTTTCAATACATTGTTAATATTTAGAGCCATGTTAGGGAATACAGCTAAGAAACATTCATTAATATTTTGACATTTAAGAACAGATTACCCAACTTTTGCTCAGAAAAAAAATCTTATATGGCTTCCAGTTAATGATACCTAGAACTGAAGCAAAGCCTTTCACCTAAACATAGGAAACAGCTGCCTTTTTGTATATAAAGCTATAACAGAAACATTACCTATGCTAATAGTCTTGTGAGATATCTACCTACCATGCATAATTTTTATATTTTTTTTTTTGAGTTATTTTCCCCAAGAGGTGTGATTGGGTTCCAGTAGAATCCATAGCTGAAAGGGATTCAAACAACCCCTGCAACCTCAATGAATTATATCCAGCTGGGCTGAGGACAGGCCCCCATGATAAGCAAAGACCAAAGACTACTGACTGCAGACAGCTGTACATAAAAATTCAGTTTAAGGTGAGAACAAAGCCTTTTCCTTCAAAATTCCAGTTTAACAGACTTTGACTTCAAATTTTAATTAAGACCATCAAACCCAGCAAAATCATGAGCTACTACAGGAAGACTCTTTAAAAACCCATTAAAGACTCCCTGCCAACTAGAAATATGGTTTACTTTTCAGTACAATCCAACCATATCCAGATTCTTCTGGGCTCAATGGTTCTTACAGTATTATTACATTTTTCCTCGTTATATAATCATGACAAAAATCAATGTTTTAGAAATGAGCTTAGGAATCCGAGAAGTAAAACTCAGCAACATATAGAACCTAAACAGCTCTATTGGCTATGCAGCACAAGGAATCCATCTAATAGCATTTGGGGAAACAGCAAGAATAAAAATGTTAAAACACTGAACAACAAAAGTATCTATGTTGAAAATCTGGTATTTGTAGCATTTAAAAGTATATTAAGAATTTTGTATTTTTTTTGTTTGTTAATGACAGTAAGTTACTTATATTACCCAATAGAATATTAAAGCTTAACTACAGCAAAATGGCTTCAATGCACTCAGTGTTCAAAGAAATATACTACTCCATACAGCATTTTTAGAGACTGTTCAAAATTTAAAACTCTAAAGACTTGGCATATAAAATTGTTCGTTGTTTACACAGACATATTCAAGACGCCTACTATGCACTCATAATGCTTTTTGTCAAATTCACACAAATCTAGGTAAAAACCTTCTTCCTGCTAAGAAAATAATCTTTCCAGACTAATTTCATAGTCCTTTCATGTGATTGAAAATGAGGGATTCATTTCTGAGGAAAATTATATAGTCTGCAGAAAGCCAAATGAGAAAATGTTCCCCCAAAATAATGTGATATTCATTCTTATCTTTTGTTTCCTTATTCCAAACACCTCTTCCCCTCATTCATACACATGTATAGCACATCACGCACAGAAGCACAATACCATTACTTTCAGAATATAATTAAGTGCCATTTGTAAATGTAACAGAAAAGAAAAATAAATCCCATTACCTGTTACGCAGATTTCTGCCAGAAATACTGGATTTTAATTCCCAGATCATTACCCTGCCATCACTGACAATGAGAGCTGCAGAATTCTCATTCACAGGGCAACACACCATACTGAACGGCCGAACTGTTTTTGTTACCCTAATTGCATCACACTGGCTTCTTAAATCGTAAGTCAGTTCCTGAACTGGGTCCGGATCTGTAACATCAATGTGACATAAATGACCAACAATTAAAACAGAAAACATGCAATGTGATCTTTCAGCAGAGTTTAGACTAGGTCAAAACAAATAATCTTGTACTTAAAACTTTCTTGTGCATTTAAGTGTTGCAGCAGTTCCTAATTAGAGTAATATTTAGTGATGAAAGGATTTTCAGGAGATATTTTATTTTCATTAGGTATCAGGGGAATCAAAAACAATTTTTGGTAGAACACAGTATAAATTTAACGTATTTACTTAAGAGAAAAAACATTGGAAAGGTTGCAATTAACCATCCAGTGCAAGGCATGATGGTTGACACTGATGCTGAAGTATTAACTAAAATGCCTCAAAGTTAATTTCTGGCCATTACTGGCACAAAACTTACCTGGCTCTTCATTAGGAGTTCCAGTTATACTGCAGTTAGGTCTGCGAACTCTTAAAGTTATACAACCATTTTCATGTAGGCAAAATAGCCCATCACGCTGAAAACACGGAATTACCTAGGCAGACACATACCATATTATGTTATCAATATTTTATTCTTTGCTAAATATGCTTGTAATTTAATAATATTCATGATGTATTCAAGACAATCACAAAAAATTTACCATTAAAGCAACACTTAAATGAATTTCTATAGCTACTAAAGCAAAGTCAAGAATCAATGACAGGAAAAGAAAAAAAAAACAACAACAAAACAACAAGAAAAGCCAAGAGCTGCATATCATCTATTTTTATGATTGAGTAATTATTACATTTTTTAACTCATTATTAAGGACTACTTTTCAAATCTTAATCAAAGTGTAAAAATATATATAGCTTATGAAGGAAAAAAGCATGGCTCTTAAAAATCTTGGAAACGATACTACTCAAATCCCACCTAAGACATAATCATATATGGAAATCAAAGAATTTAATGAGGTTGTCAAAACAGTTTTTTTTTTTGTTTTTTTTTTTTGTTGTTAAATGAGCCAAAATACCTTTATTATCAGGTAACTGAAATTAAACTAGTGAATCAGCTCACAAAGTCCCTAGCTTAAATAGCTTAACCAGAAGAAAATGAAATGTCCTTTCTCCACAGCACTATTTTCACACTGGTAACTTCTGTAACACCACGAAATGAAGTGGGTTTGCAGCAGACTTCAGAAAACTAAATTAAACAGTGCTTGGTTCAGAGGACATTTCTCCTGCTAACTTCTTTGCATCTTCTAGTATTCATCACAATACAACTACCCATGAGTCATGTACTAGTAAATGATCATAATAAACCATTACGATGACAGACACCTATCAAATTTTCATTACCTGTAGGAAAGGCACACCCGTTCTTTCAATGGCAATCACACCCACTGTCTGATTCACTTCCAAGTCAAGGATCAGAATTTCTCTGGGATACAGTAATAGCATGTAGTTTCTTTTGGAAGGCAAGTATGACAACTGAAGGCAGTCATTGAGTGTTACAGATTCAGCACTGCAAAATGTCAAAAAATAAATTGTAAGTGGTCCAGAAAAGAACAACTTTAATTAAGTTCAGTATCAACAAATATTTGAAGTTCAAAATAAAATTAACAGTGCAAATGCTTTTCTTTCTAGCATTCCCCATTTTGATCACTGGGAAACTATAGATTTCTATTTAATTAGTTCAGCTATGAACAGCATCACCAACCTTCAAAAGACACACTGTTGCCTTTTATCCAAATAAGATTATAGAGTAATTTTTAAAATAATGGGTGAGTCAAATTGTACAAGTATAGTTCTTGCACAACGCAAAGAGAAAGCAATTCAATTATGAAATGTGCTAGCTGCCATGACATTCACTGGTAATCATGGAAGTTACCTTTAACAATACTGCTTCCTTCAAATTTGTATTATGTGTATTACTTTATTTTGAAATGAACTGAACTAGCGTATCAAAAACACCAATTTTCAAACTCAGAGAAAGCAGAGAACAGGAATATTCATTGTTTTGCTGATCAATAGGTGACAGGTTGCAACATAAAGGGGTTCATTAGGTATGTCTAATACAATGAACTGTATGTAAAACACATTGAAGAAAATCATTTTCATGATTTTCATGATCAATCATCTTCTGTGTTCAGTTCAGAAACTCTCTTAACTGATTTAATGTATCATCCCTTTCACGGGGTTTTGTTTGTCTGTTTTTAATCTCACTCTGCCATACACTAAATCCCTCTTACATGGTTCTTGCTTCTCATTCGTTTCCCTAGGACTATGAATCACCTTCTGTTTGTAATCACTTTTCTGACAATTTCCTGCACCTCTTTCCTCAAAGTTTCCCTAAATTAATATAAAACCAGATAAATCACTGCTGCTACAATTTTTCTTCATTTTTTTCCCATTCTAGTATTTTGTGGTGTTCTAGAGAGAAAGGAATAGATAAAAGAAATGACTATCATACCCTTGGCAATATTAATATACAGCTTAAAATACAATTGGATGAATACAAAAAACAGTATCTTTGTTGATATGCTATTATCACAGAGCATACAAAAGGTTGCAGCAGCGTATGTACTGTCCCAGTATTTGAAAATCAGGTGCCTGATGTACTACATCAGATAGAGCATCACAGAACACAAAGTGACAAGATCACAATCTTTAAGCTAACATAAAAATCTTAATTTCTTATATAATTACCAAATAACATATCTTTAAGTCTCCTTCTCAGTTTGCAATACAAACAGCTTATTAAAACAGAATATAAATTTCAAACCTGCACTAAAATCTCATGTCAAGTGCTAACTGACAATGTACTCTAATTAGTCGGTTCTAGTCACTACTACTACAAAAATTAAAAGTGCAAATGAAAGGGAAGTGTAAAAATGAAAGGAAAAACTAATTGTACCACAAAAAAAAAAAAAAGGCCAAGAAGTTCTTAAAAAAATAAATCTTAAAAAGCAACATCTTTGGTTTTAAAAGGTCATAAAACACGTAAATATATGTACAAAATCTAATTTTATTTATACACTTAACTTAAAAAATGCCTGTTATGGCACTATTACAAACTACTTTGGGATAACAGCTCCTCACAAGTATTAGTACTTGAAGAAATTATATTTTAATATCTCCTTTCTCATTCCACAATTAAAATGAATTACATTATCCTATTTTCATCTTTTACCCATCCCTCCCCCAAGAAAGATGTTTCTGAACACCTGCATGAAAATATAATATAACACAGAGCACAGTTATGTTTTAAAAAGCAAGCTGCAACTAAAATGAGGAACTGTTTTTTGAAAGGGCACATCCATTGAATCAAACTAAGGTGCATCAACTAAGAAACAAAGGTTAAAGCATGCAACTACTAGAAGCCAAAGAGACTGTCCTCACAATTTACAATGTTCTTAAATTCAGAGCCATAAAGACAAAGAATAGAAATTACTATTCTCAGTCTGTCTATTCCTTAAATAAACTTTTTTATTTAAAAAAATATTATCTTACAATATTTAATATAATAATAACCTAATAATATCTATTCAATACATAGGTATTAAAAAAACATTACCTCAGAAGAAATATTTGCAACCTACCTTGGTTTTTCATTACTGATTAAGATTTTCACTTTATCAAGGGCTTTTTTGGCCCCTGTAGTAGCAGCCAACTTGTGAGAAGGACTGGAATGGGGACTAGAAATGTAAACCTTCTTCCCTGAGCTGGCAGGAGCTTTCGAAGGAGAGAAGTCGGAGATGAACACTATTCCTTCACTTGTGAGCACTGTACCAAGAAAAACAAATTTTACAAAATAAAATCTGCAATTTTTTGATGCATTTTATTTTAACGAAATTTTGGTGAGAAGAAATCATAATAGCATTATTAATACATTAATATATTAAGACAGAAAATTCTATCTTACAGGAACCCTCTACTGAAAGAGCAGAAGATGGTCAACTACTATTAATGAAAATCGGCACAATTATTTCAAAATTAAATCTGTATTAAAAATATTAATAATAAAAAAGGGAGGTTATCCGTAGAAACATCTGGGTTGCCCCTTCATATTTGTACAGTATAGTTAGTCTGTCATAAACTATTTTTCAGGAAGCTTCATAATGTAAATAGCGGAGCTGCCCACATTGGCTATAAAACCACTTTCTGTTCTCATGAAGTGCATTGCTCAAAGAATTGTTAGCACATCATTTATGTGGCAGCATAAAGACCCAGCTGAGCTTTAAAGATATAGCTAAGATTTTATTACAAGTTTATACCGAAAAGCTCTCTGTCTAGGTTGAATGGTATAGCAAATAATAACAATAATAAAACCTACAAAGACTGGAAACTGCAACTTGTCTTCTGCAGATCAAGAGTGATAAAGATAAGTGAAAAAACAATGACACATTTATCTTAGTTTCTTTCTGCTAAAATGTGAATGTGTGCATCTCACCCCCCTCAACATTTGGATTTTCGGAAATTGATGGTCACATTCTTCCTTCAACAAAAACCTTTCTGTTGAAGATGCCATATATCTGGGTCCATTCTCATCTCATTGGATTCACTCTCAGTATCCAATTATTTTATAGTGTTTTATGTCAGCTTAACATAGTTCTCTGTATCCAGCTTCTCCCAGCTCCTGTCTCCATGTTTTCCATCTTCTTTATGAAGTCACAAACATATATTTTCAGATCTTTAAGTTGTATTCTCTATTCATGGGCACTTTTCCCCTCCTCACCCCAATGACATAATTTTTCAGACAAATTCTATACTGGCTGAAGACTCCTGTCTTTGTTTTGAAATTTCTAACTGGCATTAATAACATAAATCTCACTAATCGATTACTTTAATGTCACAACCTCTAGTTTAAGATTTAAGTCTAAGGTTTCTCCTGGTCACATATATGCAGGTCACACCTGCAAACTCCCTGGCTGTGTTTCTTAGAGCATACCTTTTTTTCCTTCCATTATAGCTCCTCTCCAACTTTCATGGTACTATAACACAACTATCTGTGATTCTTGATACCATCATACAGAATTTTTGGTTTTTTTTTTGCTAGTTCCAACTAACCAATGGTAAACTAAAACTGTCCTTTCTTACTATTTTGTACATAAATACTTACAAGCTAGGTGTGATGGATCAAAGGGGTCAAATGAAAAAGACAGGATATTTTCTGCATAACTTTTCTTCCAAAGTTTGGTGCCTGTGTCTGCATTCCACAGGACAATATAGTTAGGTGGATGAACTGCGAGCAGTAAATCTCTAGAAGCATCTTGATTCCACAACCACTGCATGTCTGTCAAAAGAAAGAAGAAAAATTGAACATTGAAATATATTTTCACAAATAGTTCTATTTTGAAACCATTCTTCTGTAACACTTCGTCTTTAAAGAAATGATTAGCAACTTGTTAGTAACAAGGTACTTCTGTTTCACAATTCTAAAAAATAAATTCATTTAAAGGTCTCAATTTATACTTTTAACAAGCAGCAATGCACTGGGTTGTACATGTCCACACACAAGCACAGCACCCACAACCTATCTGAAGGTTGTCAGTTGTTTTCAGCCAGCAAATTCCTACCTGAAAAAAACATGCTGTATTGCACAGAACCACATCAGTCACAATGAAAAGAATCATACACCATCCCAACTTAACAGATGGGTGGTTTCAGTATGTGACCTGGAAATTAATGTTTTCTCCACTTCAAATACTTCTTAGCAAGAGTCTTGAGTTCAGGTGTAAAATGACTCTAATACACAATCAAAAATAGAAATACAACCTCAAACGCTAGGGTCAGTCTGAAGAGGCATGGTTGCCAATCATCAAAACTCAGCATCATCTAAACATTTAAGCTAAATGAGCATAAAACCCTATGCTTTCTAACTTAGATATATCAGCCAGAAGAATCAGAGGTGACTACACTGGTAAAGCTGTACTGGAACAATTAAGGCCCTTTGCATTTGGAGATGGGTTGGGTCTGTTACCCCAAAAGTAGTGATTTACCTAATAACTTTTATACCTATTTTGTTGGTGTGTGTGTGCGTGTGTGTGTGTGTGTGTGTGTAATAATATCTATTGTTTAATTAATCATCTTGGTCAATACACTGATCATCTTGGTAAATTTATTTTCATCAAGCAAAAATAAGGTGGAAAAATAAGGTGGGAAAAGCAACTGTCTATTAAACTAAAATGAAGGCCATAACGAAGTCTTAATTTTTGGTAAATTTATAAATCTCTAAAAAAAAAAAAAAAAAGAAATCAAACTTGAATAAGATGAAAAGTAAACAAGAACTACCAGAACTACAGAAGCTACCTGTGTTACTTGAAAGGACCTGTGTTGGAGCCACATACATGCTACACAGGCCAGACAGGCAATGAAGTGTCCCCCCGAGTCCAGCTCTTACCACAGCACGGCCTCAACAAGTCACAGTGTCTCTACAGCATATCCATACATATTAAGATGTTGGAAAAAAAAATTCTTCCTAAGTCATTCTTCTGTTTTAACAATTCACCTTTTTTTGAGAGTTGGTAAGTGTTTCTCAATGGGTCTCAGAAGGAAAATTAACAAATAAAAATAAAAATAAAACCATTTGTGTCCTGATCAGTTACACTACAAGTAAACAAATGGTTAACTGCTTCCCAGGTGAATGTAGACTCTGGATCAAATAAAGACAAGTGCCTTACACTGAAGCACTGATTTTCTTTTTATTGAAACAGTGAAGCTCCAGCTGTTATCCTGCCACGTTCTTGCAGATAATACAGAGAGCACCAGAAGATCACCTTGGTGCTTGATCTCTATTTGCACATTTTCTACACGCCTGTGAAAAAAATATAGCCAGAGGCTTCAGAAGCAGATGGAAAGCAAAAGAAACTGCTTTTGTTAAAAGCTATTGCTAAATTAAACCAGGGACTGATGAAAGAACAGAACTTTAATTCCACTGCATATTACTTTGTTACCCAATAGAACAGCAGACTGAAAAGCCTTCACTGGGCCTGCAAACCTGGAATAACCTTCAAATGGCATGGTCAAAACTACACCAAACATTCAGAGAATTGGTGTCACTGATAAATAAAATGCAAGTTATAACACAAAAAAAGAAGAAATAAACAGAAAAAAAAATATCTTCAATGGAAAGAATAAACATTCATTGTCTCACTACCAGACTTACAGGACACTGCAATACTGTACGTACTTTCACAGGCTTCACAGAAACAGAAGTATAACAAAAAACAAACTAAGTGGGTTTTCCAGTAGTAGAAATCAAGACAAAACGCATGTGTGACACAAGCATCATCGCAAGTTTTAAAATAAATTATTTATAGGAATTCATTGTGGTAGTCTCTTTAGAAACAAAGCATTCTAAATTTTACTTCAGAAATAACATGGAAATATATTGCTAATGTGGGCAGCAGTGGCAATAAACGGAAATCTAGAACATGCAGCAGAGCGCACAGATGCTGCTGTACTCGTAGACTTATCCCTTCCAGCTAAACAAAGAGCTCACCTGGTGCTGGAAGCAGTCTCCTCACATCAGTGGCTTAGGTAACAAGAGTGGTCCAGCCACAGCAGTGTGGCTTTCTAACTCAAACTAGCTCTTGGACAGCTCGGAGTGGTTCCAGTACACAGAAAAGTGACAACACCAAGTAATTAGAACCAAACAGTTTTAATGCAGTAGTATCCTCAACTACAGCTGCACTCATTAAAGCAGCAGTAAAGACAATAATGGATGTGTGATGTAAGCAGGAATTAAACCTAGATAGTTGGATGCCCTGCTGTGAGTTTTAACCACTACTTCAACTTCTTCACTGGTGAAGTGCAAGACATTAACTAATGAAAGGGAGCATCTGATGGATGGCACCTTACTAATAAACAAACACCAAAAGACAAAGAAAAAAAGACAATTACTTTTCCCTATCTTCTTAATTGTGTTATACCTGGCCAGTGGCTACATTTTCCGTTCTCTATCCTTCATCAGCCCAACTAAGACAGCATCGATCTCAATACCAGGCTTCTAGATATTTCTACATGTAGCACAGGCAAGCATAGATCTTCTATAGCTTACAACATGAAATATATATATAGTTCCTTCTCCTTTTCTTCTGATTTCTTTTTGGTTTCGATTCATTTGTTTTGTTTACTTCCTGTAGAGATTTGTAAAATGTATGCATTTAAAAAATATGTACATCCTGGGCACAAATACACCGAGAATCCCTGAATGAGATCATGATCTTTTTTCATGGAAACAAGATGAAGAATCTTCAAACATCCAGCTGCACAGATTTGTTCAGGCAGAATTTACTGCCTATTTTTCAGACTTTCCGATCAGCACTGGGCTACCATCCGCAGAACAGAATAAAAAGCAGCAAGTATCACCACTGAATTGTCTTCTCAAACGAACACAAAACACAGTTATTTATACTCTCTCAAAATTTCCTCTTTCTCAACTGTTCAATTGCGTTAATCCTTCCCATTTACTGGGACTATTTGACTGCAGCTGAAACCTAGTTCAAGTCTGTCATACTCACTGTCAAAACTTCATACAACTAACTCGAACTATGCATGAAACCTACCTTGTTTAAAACTCATCTACTCTAAAATTCGCACAATATATTGTTCTTTCTCCATTTTACTTTTCATGTTGTAAAATTGCTATCTGCGCATGTAAAAGCTGCCCTGATCCTACAAATCAGAAAACTGTACACATGCACAAAAAAGAAACCCTTCTGATTTATGTTGTCATGCTCATATACTTAATCAGTAGTAATGAACATAATTGTCAAAGTATATTTGCACAATTGTAACTTTTACTTACAACAAAATACTACAGCACAACAGATGGCACTAATATTCAGCCACAATGCAAGCTGCATTACATTCCCAACTCAAAAATAGGAAGATATACTTGACACCATAAACATTATTACTCCAGTCAATGGTACTAATAAAAAGAGACCATAAGTTTTCATCAGATCTTAAAAAAACATTGCTGTATGGATTAAATCTCACAGCATTTCTCTGGGAGACATTTACAAAGAACAAACGTTCTTACATATACAAAAAAAGTGAGTAGACAAGCACACAGGCTTGTAATACTGACCGTAAAATTCTACGTCAGAACTGAGCACAGTTTACAAGCCCTTGGTGATTGACTTCTACATGATGCTCCATAAAGGAACTTCCATTCAAACGTCATGCATCATCATTACCTTGAATTGGTTTTGCATGTTCCTGTATTTCACAACGCGCTGTTCCTGTTGCCACATCCCATACAATTATTTTTCCAGTAGCATCAGCAGAAGCTAAACGTAAAGAATATGGAGAGCCAATATTGTGATGGTAATTTTCTTTAGCCCATTTAACCTGAAGATACAGATGAAAAGTAGTCAAGAGACGAAGCATATATAACAAAGATCATACAAAATATTTTTCAGATGGATAAACAAATAATTAATTCATCAAAAAAGGGTAACAACAGTTAATAACATCTGTGTAAACATGTATCAGTCGTGCAAATTTAAGATATCTTACAACTGTGATGCATGTCAGCATGGATGGTATTTTCAAATTTACATAAATCAGTATTCCTTGTTCCTGAATATAAACTACAACAATCCATATATACGGACTACAAATATTAGAAGTCTACTCAAATATTTAGAAGAAACTGCATCTGCTATCTTCTTTACCCTATTCAGGATGTCACCAAAACAGATTTTCATATACCACTTTCTGGTTTGGGATTGCCAACTGCACTGGCTTGCAAGAAGATGGCAATACATATGTAAATGATGTAGCCTGAAATTTGAAACATTCCATCTACAAGTCTCCAGAGAATGTAATAGATAATACTGGATCCTTCCCTACATATTCAATACAGAATTGTTTTGCTACCCACTTTAAAGGCCAAGTTCTATCCCTAAGGGAGAATGAAGACACTAACAGAATAATAAACCTTAATATTAAGGTAATGAGAATTTATATACTACAGAAATGATGTTGCAGCTAGACAGCTGGAACATCAAAGTACCTGACAGAGTAAGTGGTAGGGCAAACACAACTGTTTGCACAGATATTGAAATCATGATACTTTAAAAAAAATATGATTATAATTAGGTGCCACTAACTTTACAACATGAGTTAGATTTATAACCGCATTCAGGCCACTGTAGCCACCTTTGTGCTATCCCTGTCAGAGGTTTTACCAGTATGCATCCCAAAAGCTTGGCTGAATAAATTAAACAACCTTTACACCTGCACAGTAAGCAATCTTCAACGAGTTCTGGCTAACAACCCAAAGCACGTTTCTACTGGAATAACAGAATAATTCTTGGGAGAGTCTCCTCTACCTGCAGATTTCAGTTTTGTAACTCCTGCTTCCCTGTTGCTCAAACTAAAATTATCCTTGAGGGCGCCTGCATGTAGCTATGTACTATTAAAATTACACAGCTGTTGAAATCTACACAGCTATTTCTTCCTCAGTTAAATATATGTTTCTCTGAAGCAAGTGCCAATTTTGGAAAACATCAGTTCCCAAGGGCAGATCTGTCACCAGGTTATGAACAATGAAAAGAAGGCCTTTACACCAGCAGTCTTAAACAGAGCTCCTACTGTTCTCTAGCACCATGAGCCCTCTTTTCGCATTGCAGTCACTCTGCTCCAACAAAGTCCCCACACACGACCTGCTCTTTTGCTAAAAGAAATCATTTTGCCTCTCTACCCTGACTTCAAAATGTAGCAGTATTGGTCAGAAACAGGGATCACAGGCAATTTTTATTTTTTTCAGAAATTATCTCACCTAATTTACAGCCTTATTAACCCTGTTTACTAATTCAGCAAAACAGACATAAATGTAGATTTCAGTACTTTTTTTTTTTTTTTTTTTTTGGTGACAGACCAAACAATTCTTCATATAATTACATTTTCTTTTGTAAAAACACCCTTTCCAGTACTCTTTGTACAGGTACAAAAGCAGTCAGGTATAATCCACTGTGTACAAATTTATCAGCCTCCCAAAAAGCCAGGACTACCATAATGACGGCTAACGTGAAGCATTTTCCAGCGGAGCCATTACCTATTCCAGACACAGTTGTAACACAAAAATGGCAGGAAGTCTATAAAGAATATTAGCCAAACAAACTGCAGAAAATGACATAACTGCTTTTTTTTTTTTTTTTTTCTTCTTTTTGTTACAGAAAGTGGCATGTTTTGAAATTTTTCAAAACTCAAGCACAGGTTTCAGTGGAGAAGACCCCCTGTAGACTATGTTTGCTGGCATGAATCTCTACTAGAAAGAGTTCAACAGCCAAACAGACACAGCAGATCTTTTACACTTCCCCTCCAGCCTATACATGCTTTTAGCATTCATAAATTCATAACAACAACAACAAAAAAATAGAGGCAGTTAGGGTTCAAAGAAAGTTTTTCAGAAATGTACATAAAGGAATCTACAACAATTATGACCTCACAATAATTCCTACTTCTTAAAGTGGAACAGAATTGTTCTCCATTCTTTCTCCTCACAAGAAGTCATTTTCTTACAGTCTATTTCTGTTAACAAACCACCAGAGAGTAGATTTGAAAAATTATCTTATACATTATACGGAAACTATTTGGACTTCAACACTTGGTTTCCTATTGAAATAGCATTACTGCTCAAAACTAGTGAATGCATCTAAGTATGCGAAAATGCTAGCATTAAGTGGCTCAAGAAGTATTTTGTTACAACTTGTTATCTAAGCTAAATGCAGATTTTAAAACGTAATAATCATTATAGCTGCTGCCTCCATACCACTTACTTATATATATATTTTACATGATTACAGACATTGGAGTTGATGTCTTGTTCATTTTAAAGGCTAGCCTGAAGACAAACAAGGTTAAGGGTACGCCTGCCAAAACACATGCCAGAAGGCACGGCAGGTATTGATTTACTGAGTGCCGTGTGTTCTGTGATTGTTGCTAACTACACAACTTTGCTTTGTGATAACAGAAAAATAACCCCTCCTTCCTAAGATTCAAATATATTTTTATATATCTGAAAGTGTAACATTGACCTCAGCCCAAATTTTAGCATGTGTGGTTTGATTTCACCATAAAAGAGGGATCATGTTAAATATGGGTACTTTACAACAGAGTTTACATGAAAATTGAGTGCAATATGAGTATTGAAAACCATTTAGAAAAATAACATACATAGCAGAGTCACGTAATGCACCTTAAAACATGTCTCACCTTGACAACATTTGCTTTGTGCCTTTCCAAAACCTGTAAAGTCTGGGCAGTATTGGCATCAACTACCAGCACAAGGGAATGGCATCCATACGCAATCAAACCTTGCCAGCCCCTAGAAAAGCACATACCATCATCAAACAAGCAAAAAAGAACAGAAAGTAGTTCACATTAAGAGTGAGGTAGAGGTTTTGTTTGGTTGGTTGGTGTTTTTCTGGTAAGTTGAATGTATGCTACCAGACATGAACATCAAACACTAAAAACTACTTAATAACATAAAATTCAGCAGCATTATAAAATGTGATTGCAGCACTGTCTGCTGAACTGTGTGTTGATGATTCCCTATGGAAACCACGAAGCACGTTTGTGTCCATCTATAAAAATCCTCTTCTGTAAATTTGAAACATCATACTGGAATACATGCACAGCATTCCCAAATGTTATATGTAAGGAGCATATTTGCTTTTATATAAATGCATGGGGCTGAGGAAGCACGTGAAGAACTACAGGAATCGTTAAAGTCTTTGATGCAGTCTGACTTGAGGAAGGATTAATGTGGCCTCTGACAATAATTGCATGGATATGGTGAGAACAGTGAGCAAGCAAATACGGTCAAAGGATATTAAGTTTCTAAAAACTTCCAAGAACTTCAGTGCTCACTGCTTTGCAAGCTGCCAAATGCACAGGTCACGCTTTTCCAAACTGACTGGATTCAGGCCAATTCATTTGAAGCTGTCCCCGTGGGATTCAGCAGCACTGGGTCACTGCTTCCTAGCACAGCTGGGCGAACTTCTCGCTCCGAGCCACGCATGCAAACACCGAGGCACGGATGGCCTTTGCACCTCAAGCCCCAAACCACCCCAGAAACAGCAGCAGCCACCAGCTCCCCATGGGCTGTTGCAGCACCAAGAGCTCCACCCACAAAAGGGCATTGCCTGGAGGGCTTGGCACACACCCACCCTCCCTCTCAGGGCTGTGGCATTGCTCTCCCCGACACCCACAAACCAACACCTTCTCCTCGAGCAATTCGGGGTGGAAGAGGAGGGGACCTGGCAGCCACCCCTCGTCACCCGTCCCCCCCCCACCGTATCCCGGCGCCCCCTACCAGTCCGCCGCGCCCCTGTTGGGCGCGCTGAGGGCTCCCGTCAGGGTCCTCGCCGCCAGCTTGATGTTGACAGTGAAGGGCTGCATGGCGACCCGCGGAGCCCCACAGCGCCGCGGCCCTGCCCGGCCCCGCTCGCAGGAAGCGCCGCAGCCGCCGCCGGTCCGTCCCGCCCGGCTCCGCCGCCACCCTGCGGCTGCCGAACGGCCGTTCCGGGGCTGCCGCTGTGCGGCCGGCGGGTCTCAGTCTTCAGCAGAAATCCCGAACCTGTCCCTGACCCCGAGCAGGAGGCTTTGCTCGGGGTAAAATCTTCCTCGTTCCTCACAGCCAGCCGCAAAGGCCCTCCCGGGGGAGCCCTCGGCAGTGCTTGGGGGATGAGGGTCGGCCTCTCAAACTTTCAGTCATACCGGTGCCTTAAAAGTTCGCAGACGTTCTCTAAGACTCAGAATCACAGGATTTCTAGGTTGGAAGAGACCTCAAGATCATCGAGTCCAACCTCTGACCTAACATTAACAGTCCCCACTAAACCATATCCCTAAGCTCTACATCTAAACGTCTGTTAAAGACTTCCAGGGATGGTGACTCCACCACCTCCCTGGGCAGCCTGTTCCAATGCCTCACAACCCTCTCAGTAAAGAAGATCTTCCTAATATCCAACCTAAAACTCCCCTGGCGCAACTTAAGCCCATTCCCTCTCGTCCTGTCACCAGACACATGGGAGAACAGGCCAAAACCCCACCTCGCTACAGCCTCCTTTGATGTACTTATAAAGAGCGATAAGGTCGCCCCTGAGCCTCCTTTTCTCCAGGCTGAACAAGCCCAGCTCCCTCAGCCACTCCTCGTAGGACTTGTTCTCCAGGCCCCTCACCAGCTTGGTCGCCCTTCTCTGGACTCGCTCGAGCACCTCCATGTCCTTCTTGTAGCGAGGGGCCAAAAACTGAACACTGTGCTCAAGGTGTGGCTTCACCAAAGCTGAGTAGAGGGGGACAATCTCTTCCTTAGCCCTGCTGGCCACACTGCTTCTGATACCTTGTGTTCCCTATTCACGGGACCTCCTGCAATTATTTTTTGGTAGTCTCAGGAATCTGGAGAGGTCTCAATTGACTAGAAGCTGGCAAATGTGCCAGTTTCCTAGGAGGGCAAGAACGAAGACCCTGGCAACTCCAGGCCTGTCAGTCTCACCTCAGTGCCAGGTCAAATTATGGAGAACATTCTCCTGGGAGTTATCTGGTGCACAGCTGGGGGACAGTGCAGTCATAGGTCCCAACCAACATGGGTTCAGGAGGGGTGGGTCCTGTTTAGGACATTCATTTACATTCATTTCCAGGTCACATACTGAAACCACCCATCTGTTAAGTTGGGATGCTGTATGATTCTCTTCATTGTGACTGATGTGGTTCTGTGCAATACAGCATGTTTTTTTCAGGTAGGAATTTGCTGGCTGAAAACAACTGACAGCCTTCAGATAGGTTGTGGGTGCTGTGCTTGTGTGTGGACATGTACAACCCAGTGCATTGCTGCTTGTTAAAAGTATAAATTGAGACTATAAAATGAATTTATTTTGTAGAATTGTGAAATAGAAGTACCTTGTTACTAACAAGTTGCTAATCATTTCTTTAAAGACGAAGTGTTACAGAAGAATGGTTTCAAAATAGAACTATTTGTGAAAATTTATTTCAGTGTTCAATTTTTCTTCTTTCTTTTGACAGACATGCAGTGGTTGTGGAATCAAGATGCTTCTAGAGATTTACTGCTCGCAGTTCATCCACCTAACTATATTGTACTGTGCGTATTAGATTGTACCGGGGGGCTGTGGCGCAGGTGCCAGCACAGAGGACTTGTTACAATGCGGGGACTGCTTTTAAGGCAGCCGCAGGCAGCACTGCTTCACTTTGTCCTGAGCCACTGGCGAGGTGAATGAAGCAGTGGGGGGAAGGCTGGGCTGGGCCAGGGCCCCACTCTCCTACACAACCCCGGGGGTCTGCGGCTCCTGCCCTGGCTCCCTCGGCTGCCAGCCAGCTCCCACCCAGCCCCACTGACCCCCTTCTCTCTCAACTCTTGCAAACCATGGTTTCAGAACTCTTCCTCGCGTTCGCATTCCTGGGCTTAATTCAGAACACACCAAAAGTTGGCGATGAACTGGATGCGGCTACAACCGCGCGCATGCAGCAGCGTGCAGAGGAGCTGCAGGCTCGCATGATGCAGCTGCTGCTGGAAATCGAGCAGAGGGAGCAGGAGCACGTCTGGGCGCGTGTGGGAACCCTGCTCCTGTCGCTGCTGCAGCACTGACAGTTCTGGGTTGTGACCGGAGAGATTGTCCTGTTCTTTGTGCTCTGCCGCATGCTCATGAAGTTCTGCCGTGAGCTGCGCAGCGGAACCAAGAAAGGCGTCTCCAGAAGTAAGGAAGACGACTCCTCCGAGGAAGACCCTGACGACATTCTGGATGCCCACAGCTTTCTCTACGAGTCCCTACAGTGGCCGGTGAGGAGCCTGGAACAAACGTGCGTGGTCGTGGAGGAACTGGTGGACAACCTGCTCGCCGCCTGCCAGGGCCTCCACAGGAACAAGTTCATGCCACAGCTGCAGCCAGCCATTGCAGTGGGCAGCACCTCCGGTCCCACTGAGTGTGACACCATCCACCGCCTGCTCGTGCCCCTGAACCCACCGCCCGGGCACGCCTTCCACCTGGAGCTGGGCACCGAAGGGGAGAGGCTGGCCAGGAACTCCTGCCTCCGCGTGGAGCTGCACTGCCTGTGCACACGGGAGCGGATGCTGGGCGACGTGCTGTGCTTCCTTCACCGTCCTCAGCACGTGCTGAAGAAACAGGACCCGAGCCTCCTGGACACCCTCTGCTGCGGCTCCTACTTGGATGTGCGGAAGACGGCAAAGTGGTTCCAGGAGCTGGTGGCAGAAGCCTGGGAGGCTGTGCCTCAGTCAGCCCGGCTGAAGCTCACAATGCTGCCCTCCACCCGCTTCTGCAAGTTCAATCTTACCAAAGGCTCCAACAAAAGCCTCTCCATTGAGCTCATGCTTGGGGTGAAGCAGGACGACTCGGACACCTACCTGACCTTCGAGTAGTCAGAGGCCAGCGTTCCCAGCAGCACGAGGTGGCCTCAGAGCTGCGCTGTGCCAGAGACGCTCTTCTTCAGGAAACACCTCGGCATGCTCGGCACACCTTCCACCTCTGACATCTGCAGCTCTGTGTCTGTATGCTGCTAGGCACCAACTTTGCCACCCGTGCCTCGATGACCGCTGTCACCCACCTCCCGACCTGACCACCATCCTCGTGGCAAGCACGCACAGGAGGGATTTCACCAGCGATGATTTTGGTGGCTGTGAAGCTGAAGGAGTGACACCCTGCTTGCCACATGCCCCATGCCCCAGAGCTGAGCACACTGCTCATGGAGACGATGCTGCTCAGCTGGGAATTGCTCCTTCTTGTCCTCTCTGCAGTAAAACCACCTCTGGGGGAGGCACACCCCGTGCAGCTGAAGACACCGCTGCAGGGAAGCTTGAAGCAGAGACTGCTCTTTCCACCTGGACAGTGACCATCTGGGCTCCTGGGGAGTGTCCACTCACTCCAAGAGCTCTGAGCTCTGCAAAAATTGCAATATATATTGCAAGTGTTATTATATTGTTTATATATTATTATTTATTGTAATATATCTTGTTTATTTGAACAACGGCTTTGTCTGTGAGTGTCTGTACCACACTGGGTCAGGAAATGCCACAGCCCCGGGGAGCATTTAGCTGAGGAGCTGATTCCGTGGGCTCCAATTGCACTCCTGGAGCTACAGCTCTGCTGCCTGTCCTGGCTTCTCCAGCAGGACAAGGAGAACAGCTCAGCACCCTCCTCAGTGCCGCGTGTTGCCAGTGTGCTGCATGGAGTCTGAAGGGGGGACTTGTGGAACACGAGGCGAACCATGCCCTGGGAGCCCGATGGCTCCCATCGCAGTCCAAACGCTTCTTAAACTCCTGTCCCAGTGTGTGACCACCCTCTCGGTGAAGAACCTCTTCCTGATGTCCAGCCCAAACCTCCCCTGCCTCAGCTTAACCCCATTCCCTTGGGTCCTGTCATTGGTCACTAAAGAGAAGAGATTTGCCCCTCCGCTCCCCGTCGTGAGGAAGCTGTAGGCCGCCATGAGGCCTCCCCTCAGCCTCCTCTTTTCCAGGCTGAACAGGCCCAGTGGCCTCAGCCGCTCCTCGTACATCTTCCCCTCTGGGCCCTTCACCATCCTGTAGCCCTCCTCTGGACACTCTCCAACAGTTTCACGCCCTTTTTGTGCTGTGGTGCCCAGAACCGCACACAATGCTCGAGGTGAGGCCGCACAGCACAGAGCAGGGTGGGACAATCCCTTGACTTCTCTTGATGGACTGCATGGGTGATCTGATCAAAAAACCAAAACCAAGTTTGTTAAACAGGACCCACCCCTCCTGAACCCATGTTGGTTGGGACCTATGACTGCACTGTCCCCCAGCTGTGCACCAGATAACTCCCAGGAGAATGTTCTCCATAATTTGGCCTGGCACTGAGGTGAGACTGACAGGCCTGGAGTTGCCAGGGTCTTTGTTCTTGCCCTCCTAGGAAACTGGCACATTTGCCAGCTTCTAGTCAATTGAGACCTCTCCAGATTCCTGAGACTACCGAAAAATAATTGCGGGAGGTCCCGCGAATAGGGAACACAAGGTATCAGAAGCAGTGTGGCCTGTAGGGCTAGGGAAGAGATTGTCCCCCTCTACTCAGCTTTGGTAAAGCCACACCTTGAGCACTGTGTTCAGTTTTTGGCCCCTCGCTACAAGAAGGACATGGAGGTGCTCGAGCGAGTCCATAGAAGGGCGACCAAGCTGGTGAGGGGCCTGGAGAACAAGTCCTGCGAGGAGCGGCTGAAGGAGCTGGGCTTGTTCAGCCTGGAGAAAAGGAGGCTCAGGGGCGATCTTATCGCTCTTTATAAGTACATCAAAGGAGGCTGTAGTGAGGTGGAGGTTGGTTGGTCTATTCTCCCACATTCTTCCTTACTTCTGGAGACGCCTTTCTTGGTTCCGCTGCGCCGCTCACGGCAGAATTTCATGAGCATGCGGCAGAGCACAAAGAACAGGACGATCTCTCCGGTCAGGACCCAGAACTGCCAGTGCTGCAGCAGCGACAGGAGCAGGGTTCCCACACGCGCCCAGCCGTGCTCCTGCTCAATCTGCTCGATTTCCAGCAGCAGCTGCATCATGCGAGCCTGCAGCTCCTCTGCACGCTGCTGCATGCGCGCGGTTGTAGCCGCATCCAGTTCATCGCCAACTTTCTGTGGGCTCTGAAGTAAGCCCAGGAAAGCCAATGCGAAGAAGAGTTCCGCAACCATGGTTTGCAAGAGTTGAGAGAGAAGGGGGTCAGTGGGGCTGGGTGGGAGCTGGCTGGCGGCCGAGGGAGCCAGGGCAGGAGCTACAGCCCCCTGGAGTCGGGTAGGAGAGGGGGTGAGGGAGCTGGGAGGCTGCAGGGACTGCGGCCAGAGCTGGCGGTGACAGCCACGAGCCCTGCCCAGAATGGCTGGGCCCTCGCTGCAGGCTCAGCGGCCCTCGGGGGTCTGGTGTTTGTGCCCTGGCCCTGGCCCAGCCCAGCCTTCCCCCCGCTGCTTCTCTCACCTCGCCAGTGGCTCAGGACAAAGTGAAGCAGCGCTGCCTGCGGCTGCCTTAAAAGCAGTCCCCCCATTTTGACATGTCCTCTGTGCTGGCACCCGTGCCCCCACCCTGCCACAGCCCCCCGGCCCTGCCCTCAGTCCCCACACAACCCCTGGCATTGCCCGAGTACCGGAGCTCCTCGGGCTTCCCTTGCACGGCCTGTGGGAGCCCCCAGCGCCATCTGCGGAGAGAAATTTGGGTGATGGAGCCCGTGGATGCTGTACTCCTCGTGTGCCACGACAGCGCAGTGCTTGGGAGGAGACATTTTTGGACGGGAACAAGGCTGTGTGGGAGGGGAGGTGCCCAGCGCTGCCGGAAGCTCGTTCATGCCATGCCTGTGAGGAAAAACGTCAATAATTTTTCCAGAATCACCCCTTGCGCAACTGAAGCCCGTTCCCCCATGGCCTGTGGGAGAATAGACCAACCAACCTCCACATCGCTACAGCCTCCTTTAATGTACTTATAAAGAGCAAAATGATCGCCCCTGAGCCTCCTTTTCTCCAGGCTGAACAAGCCCAGCTCCCTCAGCCGCTCCTCGTAGGACTTGTTCTCCAGGCCCCTCACCAGCTTCGTCGCCCTTCTATGGACTCGCTCGAGCACCTCCATGTCCTTCTTGTAGCGAGGGGCCAAAAACTGAACGCAGTGCTCAAGGTGTGGCTTCACCAAAGCTGAGTAGAGGGGGACAATCTCTTCCCTAGCCCTGCTGGCTACACGATTTCTAATACAGGCCAGGATGCCATTGGCCTTCTTGGCCACCTGGGCACGCTGCCGAGTAGACTACATCAACAGCCTTTCCCTCATCTACCGCTCTTATCACACGATCATAGAAGGAGATGAGGTTGGACAAACACAACCTACCTTTCGTGAACCCATGCTGCCTGGGCCTGAACCCCTGGATGCCATGCAGGTGCCGTGTGCTCTCACCCAAGATGGTTTGCTCCATAGCTTTCCCTGGAACCAAGGTCTGGCTGACAGGCCTGTAGTTTCCTGGGTCCTCCTTATGGTCCTTCTTGTAGATGGGAGTCACATCAGCAAGCCTCCAATCCTCTGGGACCTCTCCAGATAACCAGGAACACTGATAGATGGTGGAAAGTAGCTTGGCAATCACCTCCACCAGCTCCCTCAGCACCTTAGGGTGGAGCTCATCTGGTCCCATGGACTTGCGACATTCCGGATGGAGGAGCAGGTCTCTAACTGTCTCTTCCTGGATTAAAAACAAACAAACAAACAAACAAAACCACTTCTTACTATCTAACTAAACATTGTAAAGGGTGCTCTTGGTCTGCCCTTGCTGAAGGGCTCCAGGAGAAGACATGGCTGCTGCCTGTGTACAGATGGACACCAGAAATCACCTCAGCACAGAGGGCCAGCTGTCACCTCAAAGGTATCCAGCTGTCCCCCAAGAAACCCCTCTGTGTCAGTTCACTGGATGCACAGATGCTGCAAAACCTTTTAACAGACCCAGCAAATTTCTGAAGTCATCTCTGCTCTAAACTCACCTCTTAAATGGAGAAGGGCAACAGCAACAACCCAGCTGCAAAAAAAAAGAAAAAGAAAAACAACAACAACAACAAAAAACCACAACATTGCTGCTCTGTGCCTCAGCAGCAACGTAAAGCATTCAGTTTGCACCTTGAGGTGCTGCGTCCTTCGTAACACAGCCCACACTCCAGCCTGGGCCTGCTCCAGTTGTCACATATACTTGGTAATGCCATCAAAGCTGATGTATCCCACAACAGGAACATTGCGAGTTTGCTCTGGCAAGCATCAAGATGCAAAGCAGCATAATACCTTTTTTTTTCTTTCTTTTTTTTTTTTTCCAGTTAAACTGGAACAGCAGCATTTGCCTTTTCTTTAAAGTTGCATGTGGCGATCCCTGCCAAAACCCAGGAGCAGTCAGAAGGCACCATGTGCTCATGTTGTTTTATTCAGTTGTGTTGAAAGGGAAAGAGATTGGCTCCCATGTGTTCTTAAAGAACTGGAAAAAAAAAAAACAAAAAAACAAAAACAACATTTTCTGTCCCACAGCATTAATAAGACAGTCAGAATCCAGTAGCTCTAGGCAAGTTTCTTGAATTGTACTTGACATACATTGTGCCGTGTGGGAGGGGTGTATGTCTTCAAAGTAGAAATGGCTGGTAATTATTTATTTATTTTTCATTGTGAAAAAGATGCCACTAGATGGCCAAAGTTGGCATGATTGTAACGTCAGCTACAGGTCTTTGCAATGCTGTAGTGTCACTATGCCACAGAAAAAACAGCAAGTGCCATTCCCCTTTTTTTTCTCTCTCTCTCTTTTAGTCACAATTCAATGTGTGCAAGCAAGAACTCAAGAAACAACCTGCAACTGATGCCTTTTCCAACTCTTTTTCTAGAGAAATGTGCTCTTGAAACTTAGAACATTACTCAACATGTTTTAGGTTAATTTTGTTATTGGAACTTCTTATTTCTCAAAACCTTCTCATCCCAAAATGTCTCTCTCAGCCTTAAAGCTGATGAATTACTATCGTCTGGAGATGTAGAGGACTTTTTTGTTCCTTTCTCTTTGTCACCATTTGAGGACACCAAGATCTACACATCCATTTTGCAGAATACTTAGCAGCCGTTAACCTCACTAATTCTAATTATTTTTTACCCAATTCTGTGGTTTTACTCTGTATCCTTCGGCATCCTGCTGCTACTCATGTTTTCAGAACAACAGAAACAGATGCTTTTCTTCACAGTTTTCTATTTATTTTCTTGACTCTGAAAGAAATGCATTTTAATGTAGTTGAAGGTAAGGAGAAGATACCAGGAGAGATACAAAGAAGGAGGTTGGTCCTGTGTCAACAAAATTATAGGTGGAAGAATTAAAAATCTTAAAAGTTGAATGTTTTTCAGGATCAAAAAGCAGGGTGAAAATCAGGAAGCGTCAGTTTCCTTTCTGAGTATTTACTGAAGATTCATCAGAGAGAGAAAAAGAAGATGATGAAGAGCTTTGTGAACAATAGCGAGGGTCATTGGAAGAGCTGAAAAGAATAAGAATATTGTAAGATGTCAGAGGGGAGGAAGAGTTGTGCACTGGATAAACTATTTGTGATTCCTGGGGTCCATCTGTTGGTCCACTCACCAAAAAAATATGATACCCAGTAAGAGAGACTTCATCTCCAGAGAGCTTCGGCTCCGGTTGTCCTCATGAAGTACGTGTGGAGAATGAAGTAGTGGGTGATCATAAAAACCATTAGAGAAAAAAAAAAAAAAAAGACACCCTTCAGATTAAATAAATAACAAGACCTATGGTTTTACATAGCTTTAGGCTCATGATTCTAAATAATCGTGCTGTGAATTTGAACTAGAAAAAGCAGGATCAAGGTAAAGATATATGCACAGTCTCTCTTTTGGATTTCTCTTTTATGTAATAGTAATTACTGCAGGAATAATCCCCTGAAAGCTTCTGGGACTTCTTTAATTTCTATGGCCTTAAGTTAGAGCTCCAGGAGCTCCTGGGATCCACCAGTGAGCCACCACAATTCTAGCCTATGTGCTGTTAGATTTCATTATACAAAACCCAGTTTGAAATAAGGATATGTAACTAATTCATATATGCTATTGGGCAGAATTATATTTGCCTTACAAATTACATTGCTATTACCTTAGCACTGTTGGTTTTTAGGCCATACCTTTAAAGCTTAAGTTCTCTTAAGTTCCTAGTTAATGTTCCTTCTTGATCTGGGGCCAACAGCGAAAAACATGCACAGCATCATGCCATGTCCTCTGCCCCTATGACTGGAACATCCTCAAATGCCAGACAGCTCATCTGAACACAAACTGCCCTTCTGCACCTGCAGCTTGAGATCACCAAATCTAAAGAAAGATATGGTACAGCTGTTTTCAAGGAAACCATGCAGGAAGGTAATTCCTTTGAGAAGACATGTACCCCATCGCTTGACATGACAGGACACTGTCTTTTCTCAAGAAGAAAGAAGGCTGAGAGGTTTGCATTCGGAATCAGTAAAGAATTGAGCTCTCTTTCAGGAAAACTTTCCCCTCCAGCAGAGGCATGAGCAATCACAATCCTATTCAGCAAAGCATGCTGTGCAACAAACCACTTCAGGTATTTCTATAGTTGCACTAAAGCGAAGGGGTGGAAACATCTCAAACACCTCAAAGCATCCCCAGATATAGATGGAATTTAATATGCTCCTTCTGGCTTTGAGTGTTAGTGTAGATAACTTTGTTATTTAAAAGCAAGTGCCTTTTTTTTTCTTCTTTTTTTTTTTTTTTTTTTCTTTCTTCTTTTTTTTTTTTCCCCCAACAGAATATATCTGAAGTCAAGATTCATTTAACCCCAGCCTAACTCTATAACCCTACTAGGGATCTTTGTATTTTGTTTTGTAATTTCAGAAAATGATTAAAGAACAGATATTGATGAAAGAGATTCAATTGCTGGGTCTTCAGAATTCTGCTGAAATAAACATAAAATGAACATATTAATCTGACGGTGCAAAATATTTAGCACCCAGAACCCTATCAGTTTTATGCAAAATTAGATGTTTTTTACCAAAGGCTCAATTACGTGTCTCCCTTCCCAAATGCATTCAGCTCAGAAGTTCAAAAATTACCCAGCAGCTTTCCAGAATGAGAATGCCAGTCCCAGATATCCACATCCAATAGACGTTTCATTGATTTTGACTTCAAAAATTAGCTTTTTCCTAAGAAGGGAAATTAAAATTTCCCATCACTCTAACATAACTCTGGGCTTTTTTACTGGCGTGATGACTATTTTTTGAAGTTCAGGGTCTGGCTGAACACACATCTGCTGCAGATCAGCATGGAAGTTTTGTGCTTAGGATGCAGGGTACCATGCAATAGATATTCATGCCAATAAACGATCCAGAGAATGGGTGAATGAAGAATTAAAACTCTTAAAAGGTGAACAGTTTTCAGGATCAAATAGCAGGGTGAAAATCAGGAAGAATCAGTCATCTCATTCTTACTGCTCTTTTTTGAAAAAATCCTGGAAAATGTTCTGATCTCTTTGGCATACTGATACATATTAGGTAGAGGACCAAAGACTTGCAGGTAAATAGAAGCAAAAAGTAGAACTTAGAGGAAAAATCTGGAATGCACAAGGCTTTTGTACTTGGCACAGTGGTGATCTGCGATTCTCTATCTGTGCCACAATTTATTTTTCCTCTGGAAGAACTATTAACAAATTGCAGGTTTTGGAACACAAGGCATAAGTGCCCCAGAGCTCCTGGTCAGCTTGATTTGGGGTTTGTCACCTTTCCAGTTCAAATAAAACTAAAAATGATCATGTAGGAACAAGTCTGGAAGAATCAGAAAATCATGCAGCAGTCAATATAGTTGGCAGAACAAAGCCATAATCTCTGCAATCTGCACACCAGCAGCAGAATAAAATATCCAGATTTTTGACAGCCACAAAGAGAGTTATTCTCCATGGCTGGGTATTTTATATCCAAATATATATATATTAAAAAAAAATACATAAAAAAATATATCAGCTTCTGAAGTTGGTACACTGATGATGACAGCTACGCAGTAAAGACAGCTCTACAGAAACATCATGCGCATAAGAAATGGAAAGAAGTGGGGTTGACAGGAATTATAGTGGAGTACAGGAACCATGGGGGAAAAAAAAAAGAGGAACAACATATGATCAAGGGAATGAAGACAATCACAAGGGTTTTATCTTTTTTTATCTTCTATAAAGCTGCCTCCTGCAATGGTTGCTTTCCACACCTGACTGCTTTCTCACATGGTATTGAGTTACAGAGAAATCAAGTGATTGTTGGAACTTTTTCTAGGGTGGTGTGTTACTGTTCAGACTGCAGATTTTAGAGAGCTTATGTAAATGTTTCCCGTACGCACAGTAATTATTTGATCTGACTTTGAAATAGTGCTGAAAAAGCAAGTTTTATGGTCACTGATCAAGGCGATGCAGAAGTAAAAATCCTCGCAAGAGCCATCATATTTGACATATAAATTGTCCTGTTCTTCTAAATGTCTGCAGCGTAGAAAATGACTTGGCTGAAATACTGTATCTATTAATAGATGAATGCCATGTATGCATATATATGAAAATCATCTTCTGAAAGGTCCATTTAAAAAAATACTGATAGAAATTTGACCCCTGCCTTACCAGCTATGAATTAAAATGTATTCCTTCCCAGTCCTGTTTGAGAGCTGCATATGCTTTTTCACATTCTGTGGCATCAGCAGTATGCATCTATTTTTCCCCTTTGGTAACAGTAGTGGAGAGAGAGTCAGATATTAGCTTTACTGGTGATATTCTAAAATGTTTTCATCCCCTTCTTAAATAAAACCCTTTAAAATAAAATATTGTTCTCTCAACATGCAAGGGATGTCACAAAAGTAATTACAGATGTTGTCTGAGTACGTTCTCACACATAGAAGAGACAGCTTGGCTTCAACCACATGAGAAATTGCCTTTAAAACCTCCACACCGTGGCAATATACCCATAATAGATTTTATTTACCTTTCCATTTCTGACTGTACTCTTCAGCACAGAAGAAAAACAAAGGTGGGTTTAAAAAATGAGAAAACAAAAGGCAAAAAGAAAAAAAGGAAACAAACAAAACCCCAAACTAACCAACCAAACGACAAAAAATAGGCCTTGAGGGGTTGGTGTGAAATTCTTTCTAGAAGTATTATCAGCTAGAGACATCTTGTGCCTCAGAAGTATGATCTCTGTTCAAGTGGGAATTGGAATGCAATGCAGGAAATAGAAATCTCTGAAATCTAGGACTTCTACAAGGATACACAATGTTCTTCCACTCTTCGTTAAGCTCACCTGAAATGGCCCAATCAGTGTTGACAAAGCTCAGAAAAGATTGAGAAATTATATTTTTATTTTTTTAAACCTTTAGTCATTGTAGGGTCATAGAGTAGATCTATAATGAATGCATGGGGGAATTTACACTTATGGGGGAAATGATAGAGGAATGCACGAAGATGCGGCAATTTTTCATACGTAGTATTCAGAAGCACATGACATCTGATTTTTCACAACAAATTTGTGTGGAAGTAACCTTTAAAAGTGACATTGAGTAAGGTAATTTAAAAAGTCATTTTTTTTCCCAGAGTGGAAGGTGGACGAATAATTCAAAATCTATTGGCAATAAGTGGAATTTTGTTACTCTTGAAAATATACCTCTGTCACTTCCTTGTCGTTTTATTACCTTGAAATACTACCATAAAGGAATCTCTGTATTCCTGTACTGCAAATACTGGGCATGATTTCAGTTTTCCTTTGTTTCTTCTCTCAAAAGTAGGACTCACATGAGATTGGGAAGGAAGGAACATATTCAGTTTTAAACCAGTTCTCTCAGGCCATATTTCCAAAAATAGACTTAATGAGTGGCATTCTTGCTGGGACAGAAATCATAGGAGTGAGAAACCTTAACTTCCAATTACTGTTATAGATAAAAATGTGTTTTGTATTTTCCAACAACTATAAACCAAATTTCACTCTTGGTCAAGTCTTCAATTCTGACAGTGTGGAATAATAAAGACCTCCATCCTAGAGAAGATAGTCCTTTTGCTGAATGCTTGGGATGGCTGGCACAAAGAGACATCCCACTCCTGAGGTCCCTACTACTGGAGCCTACCTATCCATCTTCCATTTTATTTTCATAAATCATGATTTTTTTTTTTATTTTCATAAATCATGAAAGTTTTTCTTTCAAATAACAAACATTTATTCATCCATTTACAAGCATAGGATTGCCCTTTGTTCCTTTTAAAGGATTTTTCAGTCATTTATCTATGTTAGTAAATGTTGTGTATTACTGCCTAAAATAAGAACCTTTCAGGCAATTGCACTAAGTGCTATAAAAACAGATAGATGTATAACCATTTTGTATTCATCAAAATTGTTTTAAGTATGAAGTCTTAAATTCCAGAAGGCAAGTCCTCTGACTTTCAGGGGTACAGAACTGCTTACTGGCACATAAAATCCAACAAATAAGATAGATGTAAATTTATTTTCAATTTCAGAATTTGATTCAAATTTCAGATAATTTTCTGAAGTGGAAGTGGCCACAGCACTGAGCCTGCCAGAGTTCAAGAAGCATTTGGACAACGCTCTCAGCCACATGACCTGATTTTTTATTTTTTTGGGTGATCCTTCAGGGACCTAGGAGTTGGACTTGATGATCCTTATGAGTTCCTTCCAACTCAGATATTCTATGGTTCTATGATTTGCATGGCCAACAGCCATAATTTCTTGCCCAATTTTAAGGAAGAAAGCCAATTCTGAAACATCACCTTGTATTTTGTAATCCTTTCTAAATTAACTTGAGCACAAAAAATCTCAAGGACTTGACTTTTACATGGCATTAACAAGCATGTCTAATCCATTGTGCTACAATTTACTAAGGGATAATTGCTCATTTACAGAAAAACTAAAACAACACAAAACGTAGCCATTCTTCATACACCCACACACCAATGTTACCACATTTCTTCTATTTTTGCTTTATTTTGTGTGCTTTAAAAATTTGGAAGGACCAGTTATGTGGCTCACAGGAAAGTGTTTTTTCAGTGGATGAGACTAGCTATGCTGGCATTGTAAATATGTTGTTGTAGCTCTCTTCATATCCTTATTTATGCATTAAATGTTGAAGAGTAATTTAACAATTATTTTAGCAAGATTAGAAATTACATGAGGATGGTGGCAGGGATGAATAAGAGGAGAACCAATTAGAAAGCTGTTTATGTCAGATATTACCACTGGGATCATATAATTAAGCACGTTCCTCATTCCATTAGGAAGTTCAATGAAAAGTACATTATTGTTACTCAGCAACATTTTTTCCTCGTCTAATTTTCATGTTGATCTCATCAGTCCTCAGAAGAGCTACTGAGCAAAATGAGTTCTTGCATCTTTGATTAGATTGAAAACAATCTGATTTGCAATTTTTCAATATCCATCCTAGTCAGTTCAGTGAGTCACTGTCTGAGGAACTTTAGTGTGCAAAAAGATCCAATAACAGGCAACACTTATGGGTTGCAGATAGATCACAAATGCCAGTAGACACGTGAGGGATGGAAAGAGGATGGGGTTCTTTGAAGCAGAAATGGAAAACTATGCTGCGCAGTTATATGAAGCAAGTCTCGACTCAAAATTCAGCAGTTCCCTAGATACCAAAAGTTTGCCTTTGGTTAATTGTGATTCCTCACCCTGATACTGATTGTGCTGTAGGAAAACGTGTCTCATCCAGGTCACCCAACAAAGTGGCGGCACAGCAAGGAAGAAAGTGCGAGTCTCTCATGTCCCAGTCTGCCGCCCTACCCATGTTCCCTCAAATGAAAGGATTCACAACCAGCAGGAGGCTGCTTAGCAAAAACCTTCTCATTAACTCGTGCATTGTGGATTTCTTATCAACTCTTCTTTGAAAATTACTGTTTAGCTCTAAGTAACCCAGCGTCTCCCGTAAAAGTCCTTGTAACACTGAAACCACTTGCAGCTACTGGGATACAAAACACATCTGTCAAAAGAAAATCCTCATTAATACAGTATGAGAATCTTGGCTTTTTCACAAAGACTTAATGTGACACAAAACCCCTCCTTACTGCTTGTGATAATTTCGACTTTGAAAAGAATGAAGTTTTCTAATGTGAGCTTACATCAGTGGATTTACTGCAAGGATGTATTTGATCCATTCCTTTCTCTCTTACCAGCAATGAAGAAAGCAGGTGCAATGAGAAAAATGGTTGCATAAGGTACCATAAAGAAGACAAGCTGTTCTAATATCCTTTTTCTTTTTTTTTCCTCCGCACTTACCATGAAAGTTCAGGGTGCAAACAGTCCTGCTGTGCACATTTGGCTGATCACTCTCAGTAAAAAAAAGGATGCTGCCTGGAAACAAGGTCTGATTCATTTGCTCTTGGCTTACTAAAATGCAGCCTACCTGTTCATATTTATCATATTAAGTAACCTCAGCAGTGTTACTCGGCTGAAAAAGGATGACAGCAAGGAAATTAATTGTTTCGGTGAAAACTTTTTGCCTTGTCAACAAAGCTTCCAAATTTCCACAACAGCAACTGCTATGAAACTTGAGATATTTACATCTTTAATTTTCCCTTGCCATGACCGTTTTAATTAACCGACATTACAGTGGCAGTGACAGGCACAGTTAGATGCTAGAACTAATTTCTAAGATGGCACGAGTTAAGATTTAAAATGTGGCTTTAATTTGGGAGAACACAATATAAAGAAAATCAATTCTGTAGTCTTTACGAAGGTAACTGCACTAACAAGATGACCTGTCTCTTCACCTCACTTAGATGAAAGTGGATTTTGTCAGCATAGTTACATACAGCTCTCTGTCATATTTACTGTAGTCTTTCCCAAAGGCTATTGCTCATACATTTGCAATTCCTATCCATCTCTTTGATTAAGCAATCGAACCCCCTTGCAGCTTTTCAGTTCCTACGTAGTTTGATCCACTTGGTCACTGTAGGAATGTATTTTCAAAGCCATCTGCAAAAAACCTGCAAAGACTTTGGGAGTTTTGATTGTACACCACCCAGGGTCCTCAAAGGCAATGACATCTGCTAATTAACAAATGACTGAGTATATTAAAAATCTATCCCCACAAGTTCACGCTTGAGAAAAAAAGAAAAAAGATTTCATAATTAGCTTGGTTTGGGTTTTGTTGTGCTTTATTGCTCTCATTCTTATATGATAGGTGTTTTCTAACAGCCAAAAAACAGAGGGGAGAAAAAAAAAAAAAAAAAAAGACCAAAAATAGAAGGAGAAAGAAAATCAACAGATAAAGGACCAGAGGGTCAGACCAGGATCAGGACCATTTCAGTCACACCTACTAGTGATAAATTAAAAGTTTCTAAAAAGCTAGGGCAAATATGTTGTCCTCCCCCTACTCTCCTACCCATATAGGCAGCTATGACTGATTGTTCTGTGTGATCCTTTGGGGAAAAGTCCTATTTTGTGGACTGTCCATCTGTTACTGTTTCTTAATACCATACAGTTGAGAAGATTGGATATTAGAAGTCGTTTTTTTTGTTGAATTTAAGTGTATATTCTGCTTATATATTTTGCAACACGTGCTGAAAAGTATTAATTTCTTATTCATGAGTTTTAGTTTACTATGTTCCGTATATAACTATTTTTATTTTTTTTTAATGAAGTAAAGTTCCCTTTAAGTGAGCCTTTGAAATAGTTAAATAGTTGCTGTGTAAGGTGCAAGTTGCAGATTCTCTAAGTTTCTGCTGTTCCTAGCTCAGGTGAAGGTCCATGAGGGAAGATCAGATTTGCTTGATCTCATTTTCAAGCTATGGGGCTTCTTAGCCCTAAGGCTAGAGTCTGGATAAAATCACAAGTCATATGGAGACTCCAGACTTCGCTTTGACTGCAAACTAAATATATCTCTTCCTCATACCTCAGAAGAGAGTCTTCCTAAAAATGATTGAAAAGTAGCCAGGGTAGCCTTCAGGGCATGCATTATTTTAGAAAGTCTCATTCTAGTATTTTCCAAAGCACTAATGGTAAAAAAAACCCTCCTCTGGATTAAACTGTATCTTTGATTAATTTTAACCAATTTCTCCATTTCATTAAGTTGAAGAATACAATATTTAGATTAACATTATCCCCATAAATTTCCCAAAAGTCAGAAATTATTGGCATAATTTCTAACTTTTGACAATTAAATAGATATGTGACATATATGCAGAAACATTACATTTAACAGAAAATTACAGTCTCACTATGAAAGAAGGATGCAGTGAGCATGAAGCAGGACTTTATGCTCTTTTTGGTTTAGCATGATTTCGTGTATTTATTGGGTTGCATGAAGGATGATAACGAAAATTTGATCAACCCATTCCTAATGGAAGGCAATCAGTGACCTCATGGTAGGTCTTAGCCAGCTGTCAAGTGTCTCTCAGTGGACTTCAAGGAAAGAGATCATGCTCATGTACCACAGTGCAGCAAATGTGCATTCATTTGTTGATGCTTTCAAATACATCCTGCTATTGCCTAATACTGAGATAGTATTTCTATAATTATCAGGCAGCTTGTGAGAAGGAATTAATCAATGATGCTGTGGGGATGACACACGCATCTATATTTAAACTGATCAACAGTATAGAGCTATAATTTATAGGATTAAGAAATCACAGCACAATCTTTCAGACCACAGGCAGGATATATAGCATGGTACTGCACATTCCAGGGGCTGAGTAGTGGGTTGTTTTTTGTTTTCTTTTTTTTTTTTCCCCTGTCAGTTTGCACTAAAAAAAATGATTGCTTATTAAGAAGAGTGAGGAAAATAATTACTTTTCATAATATTACCTACTATGAAAAAAAAATATATATTTTTACTATCAGGAAAAAAATATCGAGCTTTCAGGTTTTAGACAATAACATGAAAACAAAGCTTCAAATATTTTGAATTCAAAGAAATTGTGTTTAAAACAAAAATAGCATTTGAGCCTTGCATTTGAAAAATTGATAATTTCTTCAGACAACTAAATATTATTTTTGTTAGAAACATCTTTATTTTGCTCAGGCTGAAAGTGAAGGGGGTCAATAAAATATAACTTCATCTTTTTTCTACATTTCAATCTAAAGCAATTTCACCATCAGAAACCTGAGATGGACATGACAGCCTTTCATACCCATGTTGAATGCCTTGTGACTTTTCACTATCTTTAGGATGGTCACAAGGCATTCTGTAGCGCAATCACCATCACTTTGCACTTAACAAAGAAACATGGATACGGTCTTATGAGGACAGCTCTACAGGTAACAGGAGCAAGACAAGTAACATGAAAGTAAATCATTAATAGTTATTTTGTAGTCAATTGTTACTGAATGCTATTGTCACTAATATTTTTATTAAGTTATATAAAACCATTTTTGATTCACTCAATTTCAGACAGCTGGTGTAATTGAAAGCAATGCATTTTAGGCAGTGCTATACCACAGACAAATTGAAAAATGAGTCCTGAATCAAAAAACAGTTGAAAGTTTAATCACGTTCTACAGGGATTTCCATAGTGAAAGGAAAATTTAGTTAGATGATATCTTATCTAAATCTTATGTAGATATCTATCTGTATCTTATCTATCTAAATGTGTGAATAGAAACTGAATTTAAGTTTCAGACATTCCAGCTTGCGCTCTATGATTCATTAAAAAATGTAATTTCCCAGCAGTTTGTTCCTGAAAGTATAAACCACTCTTTGGCAGTTGCATCTCGAGCACAGAAGAGGAAGTATGAGGCTGTCATTGTCACTTGCTACAGCAGCTTAACACTGCATAACAATAAGCTTTTATATGTACAATAAGATTACCTGATGTCTCCATTGAATCTTTGTCCAAGTATTATCTACTTGTCCTATCTATGAGGGGCTGGGAAGTTTGATGTCTATTGCCTCAATAGTCAGTTCTGCTGAATCCCAAAATAAAGTGACACAAATACTAAATTCTACACTTGAACCGTCTTTAAAAAGAGGAATCCACTTCATGTGGATGGTGAATTTAAAAAGGGAAATAAAATCCACTACTCCAAATTGCTTCCTTCTTGGGAGAGTGAAAATGGAGATGACATAAAATCAGAACTACATCATCTTTTATACTTCATTTTTTCATTTTACTCGGTAAAGACAAGAGTTGCATATCAACAACTGAAATGTGTGGCAGAACAATCTCAGGTTTGTAAACTTGTATGAATGTTGTGTTTTCTAGAGCCAATGCTAAAAAAATGAAATGATGTACAGATGAAGTGATGCATAGATGTCATGTTTGAATAACTTTCTGATGAATTTACACATTTGAACCACGTCAAGATCCAGTAATGCAATCTTACAGTTGCTGAATTTCTAGATGCAATATTTTTACCATATTTACTGTTTTATTTGCAGCACCAATTCCTGGAATTTTGGTGCTACCTAGAGTTCCTACTATCCTCAAATAAAAGTTAATCTAAGCACATCAAAGAATTTAAAATGCTAGAAACAAAGTCCATCCTTATGGTCCTCTTTGACGAGCATTTTCACTAATGCCTCTTCCCCTCGTACTCCCAAGGAACAGATTTGCAACCTTTGGCCACTCAGATCTGGACACAAGGAAGCTTCTCCCAAGACAAACCTGACTTTCCCAGAACAGCTTTTAGGAAGACCAGTAAGGTCTATTCCTCTTTCATCTAGCATGACTTCTATAATACCATTTAGACTGAATGGGATTTCAATGACACTAATAGATATTATCCAGTCCTCCTATGCAATATATGCAAGATGTCCTCCACCCTCCTGGGATACTAGCAGGAATCCTCTTGCCTCTGCTTCATAAAGTCTGGACAGTTATTTTTGCCTGCTCATAAAATATTTTACTCTTTTGACAGAAAGAAAAAGAGACCCCCCCTGCCCCTGTAACACACAAACCATGGTGAGCTGTAATCTGCCTTGGTTTGACCCGTACAGATGCATTGGCTGGCGCCCTTACAGCAGAAAGCCCTAACACAGCAATGTCACTTCTCAGAGACGCTCCATTTACTGGGGTCTGCTTAGGATCAGAACAGCCTTATGCAGTGACAAAAATTTGATTTATACAACTGCTTTGATGACTGCATGAGAGCCACTGAAGGGTAAGATTATTATACTACTACCTACCTCCACCTTACAGACTGTAACCGCCTTGACGACTTGCTGGTAATGCCTCTAGGAAAGCCAAAAGGTGAATCCAGATAACCCTAAACCTCAAGTCAAAGGTACAAAGACCTTTTTCTCCTCCAGTCTCACAGGACTCAGAGGGATGGTTCTTCCTTCCCCTCCTCTCGTCTCAAGCCCAGCGTTAGCATGGCTGGGATTGGATGACAAAGACCGTTTCCAGTCTGACATTTATTTTGAGCTGGAAATCAGTCTTCTGCTACAAACTAATCTCTCTAAGTGCGCTGGACCCAGTGAAAGATAAAGGGCAAACCTATTTCCTTTAACAGAATTCCAGCAGCCAACAGAAACTCTCTATCAAACCGAGCCTTAAATTGGCTGTAGGAATGGAAGCAGCACACTTCATTCTCCTCCAGACTGACTGCAGAGCACAGACAGTTCAGTTTCATCTTTCTTTTCACTCAAACTACCCCTTGACCGAATTTGAACCTTATGCATCTACCGGGAGTTGTGTAGTGCATTTGTTTTGCAAAATTTCTTCCCCAGAAAGCCGTTCTGTTCATTTGGAAAGATTTGCCCTCTGGATCACCATACTCATTAATCCCAAGCAGGATTTCTGTATTCCCCCACTTGTCTGCCTTTGACAACTTTATTAATTGCTGAGTCGATACAGTTTCCACTGCTCACGTCTGTCAAGCAGCCGAAACACCGAAGGAAATGTGTTCCCACAGCCTCTTGTGCAGCAGAGATGATGCTGACCTGAAGCCAGTGCTGCTGAATTTAAGTAGCAGTGCAGTTGTTCTACTCTGAAAGGGCTGAAAAGACAGGCAAGAACTGGGACACACACTTTCCCCATTTGCAGTTTCATTATGTGCAGTAGGCTGTACAAAACAGAGGTGCAGAAGTCATGCTGTTTGCATTCTTTTAGACTCCCAGTAATTTTATAACTTCGTTGACAATTTAATACAACTGCGCTCAGCATTTGTATCATAATCCATACAGGATGTGCACCATGTCTCTAGCAATACCACCTTTAAGGAAAGGACTTAATAGTGGAAGCCCTGAATGCTTATGTGCCCAAGACAGCCAAGAAAAACCTATGTCACAAGAAAAAAAACTGATCTGCCTTCTAAACTCGGTGTAGCTTTCTGGCCAGTCCTGTTTCAGGACACATGGCTCCTCTTCCTTCTGGCATCAGCTTGAAAAACAACAACAACAAAACTTCTCATGCCTAAAACCATAGGGAAAACTGGACATCATCCCATTCTGTAGGGACAAGCAGAGTAGCCAGCTGGCCTGGCAGGATGCTGCACACAGTAGGGCACACGCTGGCATGGACAACACTATTCAGAGATGAAAGTATCCAAGGTCAATGAGCATTTGTTGCATTCAGTAGGAAAACCTTCCTTCAGTTTCTTTTCCTGGATATCCGAATGTTACACGTGGGTGGTCTGTTGAGATTCATCAGTTTTTAACAATACTTTTAACAACACCCATGTTCCCTGTGGGGACAAATTGCAATGCCTTTTGTGAGCAGGAAGAAAGTATTTATCTCCACAGCTGCCGCCTGCCCTGAGTTGTTACCAGAGAAAAAGAAACGTGCCTGAACAGCTGTCTGAATACCTTGTGTATTACAGCCGTGTCCTCCCAATGGGAAGTGCTCCCTTCTTCCCCTTCTTCAGCATCATTGAAGCAAGAGATTTGGGACTTCCAGGGGAGCAGACAGCTCAGAGCAAACTGCATTCACCCATGAGCACGGCTCTGCAGCACCCAGGCCAAATCCCACTACCGAGGCTAGCAGAGAGGACACCAAGTTTCAGCCCATATCTCAGTAGGACTTAAATCATGAGTTTCCATTGGATACATTTGTATAGCACTATCACGCAGAATGCTAACGGCACCTCATTTTACAGATAGATGAGAGCTGGCCTCCATGTGAAGATATGAAATCACCTTCTATGGGTTTTCCCTAAACAGAAAATTGTAAGGTATTTACAACAGAAGACTCAACATTTTTCTGTCCACAAAAGGCCCTGTTTTTTTGTCACTATTCCCAGTGCAGTAGAAACTCTGTTAAAACTTCAAATGTGCATTTTGGGGAGTTCAAAGCAGGCAGCTGAGGGTTTCTTGGCCCACGAGTAATTTAAAAGAGAAAACAAGACCCATTCCATCATGAAAGAAAAAAATAAAAAATGAGGAGGAGGAGGGGAAGGGGGAGAAAGTGTGTGTGCATGTGAGGAAATTTACCTTGAAGCAGGATTTTATTCAGAAGGAAGCAGCCAAAGCTATGGAGAACCAGAATTTGTATTACAGGAGTTTGATGCCAGCAGGGTGATCTGCTACAGCTCTGGACCGCTGTCATCTGAACTTCACTCTCAGCCACACCACAAGGATCTATGAAAGCTCTGGAGTATTTTTATAGGCTTTTAGGGTACTCAGGTGTAGGGGTAAATAAAGATGTATGAGTATAGCTCTCTTATTCCACCAATCAAATTTGTACCAACCATATCAGCATAATAATAAAAATTCAACATTTGTCATTTTAACATCTCTTCTCAAGTTAATCAGCTTGACTGATTGCAAACTCTCCTTCAGTCTTGCGAGATGCTGCAGTGCAGCCACTGATTTAAGAGGCAAGTGGCATGCTTTCATAGAAAAAAGTGCCTGAACTCTACAGACCCTAAAAGGGAGCAAGAAATGTAATTGTAGGAAGAAATTACTGTCTTGTCACCAAAACAGTCAGGCAGAGGAAACAACTTGAGGCTTGCTGTAATTGTATCCTGCAGTTTGCTTGTTAGTATTATGGTTGTAATAGCAATGTATATAAGAAGTCATCCCAGCAAGAAAAAAAAAGTGATGAATATGGTGTTCATCATTATGCTCTTCTAATGAAACAGATGCAGCTACACTGAGCCACGTGTGAAAGTGGGAGAAGTTTGATATGATGCTGTTGTTTTAAGCAGATGGAAAGAAATGACTTAGATTTGAGAGATGCTAAGTTTAAGATTCCCATGCATGTAAAAACTGACAACCAATTTTTTATTAACTACAGCCCCTCATGAACTTGACTGATGTCTCACACACGTGAAGAAGCTCAATAAGTCACTGTGATGCCTGCACACATTAAATCATTGCTGCAGAGTGGAAGGAGAGTGAAGGGTGCTGTCCTAGACTTAACACCGACATCAATTACAGTATTTTTTCCCCAAAAGTCTGAATGAATCACATTTTTCACTTCAGAAAGTGGCTGAAAATGCCTCACTGTGATAGGCAAATAGCACTTTTGGGGTTGGAACTATCTTTAAGGAGGAGCGTGTGCGGTATTCATGGTTAGGGACCACCAGGCAGTACCAGATAACTATAAGGAACAGAAGCTTAAGAAACTCTGAATACCTTTTAAACATATTTCTTCTTCTTCTTCTTCTTCCTAGAATGCAAATTCCTTCCAAGGACATTTTCTCAGTAAGACATCCTCTCTTCCTGCATACTCTTCTCCTCCAAGGCAGTGATCGCTGTGATATGGAGGACTACAGCCACCCCTCTGATCCATGTTGGGTTAAAAACCTCAATTCTCCAGTGTTGCAGGACACAGCAGGAACTTTTACTGTTGACTGGAACAGACTGGAAATTTTGTTTTCCAAGTGTTCTCAGACTGCCTTGTTTGCCTAAATGAATCCCTTGTGGTATGCCTGTACAGTCATGTTGGCATTTGTCATTTCTTAGCACCTATAATGAGAATAGACATAAATTGGATTTATTTTTAAACCTCACTTAAATCCTGATGTTTACTCTAACTTACAAATTAGTTCATTAAAATTTCTTTCCTAAATGGCACTTTTAAGGTGTACAAGTACACCCATCACTGCAAACACTCTGCCATTATTGTTATTTATGTAGTGCAAAATATTTTAACTTTCATCAGAGTTGAAAACCAACCCAACATGTTTGAGCATCAAATTCAGTTGAAAAGTCCCACTTTCCTCCCAGGAAACCAGTGCTTTCCTTAGACTACTGAAACTTTATGACACCAGGGAATATATTATAGAAAGCACTAAGAACTGCCAGCAGCCAGCACCAAAACCTTCCAAGCCCCTTCTCACATGGATGACAATCTGTAAACACTCCAGAACTATAAATAAGATTCTTACTGTACATTTTAGTCATCTCAGAAAGCTCATTTCAGGATTTGTTGAGATATTTTGAACTGCATTTGCATTTATTACTATTCTCAATGAGTAGTTGTTTCTCAGTTGCAATCCACCCATGAAAGTCTACTCTGCAACAATACTGCTAAAATATAAAACTTTAAGAAAACTAAGTTATCCTAAATCAAAAAACATCTCTATAGCTTATCTAGATTGTTTTAATACAGTAATAGAAATTCAGCAGGTATACAATGCTCTTTTGATGTTGTGATTTTTACACAAAATGGTGTAAACTTTAACAGCACATTAGCACCCAGTCTAGTCTTCTGCTCATAGCTGCCCATGTTGGGATGTTCAGTTTAATTTCTCTATGTTACCATGAAAGCTGAATCGTGTAGGTTATATTTTTAATATTCAACCCTACACTGGAAATGGTAAGGAAAATGGGAATTTATTTATTTTTTTTTTAGCCTTGCCTATAAATATTTTAGGGGACATCTGTTTAAGAGGGGGAGTAGAAGATACTCAAGACAATGTCTTAACACTGATATAAGCAAGAACAGAAAAGGATAACCTCTCTGCACAAATCTGAGATTAGAGGTAGAAGGTTTCTAGCTAGTGGACAACACCATAGAACCATAAAATCACTAAGGTTGAAAATGACCTCCAAGATCATCTGGTCCAACCATCATAGCCTTCCAAAAAGGAGCAACAGGGCCAACAAAGGTAGCAGATCCAAATCACTTCCAGAGACATCCTTATCCAAAGCCTCTGTGCAGTTCACATTTAGGGCCAGTGTCCACTGTATATAGAATTACAGCATGGGGAGTTACCACACACAGAGCAGGTAGGAAGAGTTTGTTTATTTATTTAAAAAAAAATAATTCCTAATGATTTATTCTGAAACTGTCTTCCCTCTCTTCATCACTGAAGATGTAGAATGCAACAATTTAGAAAAGAGCATTAGGAAAAAAACGTTATTTCATTATAACAAGGATGCCAAGCAAAATCCAAGATCTCTTTTTGAGATTAGCTGCTAAATGTCTCAGAACACTGTTTGAGAAACAGAGGATAATTCAGGTGAGCTGGCTAAGACTTTCCCTGTCTCTGCCTTGCCACAGGTTCCTGGTCAGTCGATGGGAGAAATGAAAGCCAGCCTGGCTGGCTGCCTCTGTGGCTTGTCTTCTGCCTTCTCTGATGTCCAAAACTATCAGCAGCCTCATGCTCTGGGACTCTGTTCCTGCCCTGCAGGCAGGAGATGCTGAGAAGGCAATGAGACAGGCAACAGAGATGGCCTAAAGCTTGCCTTAAGTCTGTGAAATCAGGGAATATGTGAGCTAGATGTGATACTGATAAGTTATCCGTGAAAGGCAAGACAACCTGCAGAGCAGGGAACAGATGAAGCCCCCATCTCTCTGCTTCCTCTCCCGCAGACAGGTAGCAGAGTGAAAGGAATGGCTCTCTCAATCACTCCCTCCAGAAACCAGCATTTTATGAGGGACCAACAACAATGTGCAAATAAATCTAAGTACCCTAGGAATGCTTCTCAACCTTTCAGCAAAACAGCAGCTATACATCCCCAAGCAGCAGGGGTTACTTTATTAAATTGCTGGGGTGAAGTTTCGAAAACAACAATTATTCTTACTGAAAGATACTGTACTGACAATTTGGCCCATGACCTTGTAAGCTTTTCTGCTTTGTCCTGTCTCAGTTTCGTGCTGCAAGCACCAGTAGACTTGGGAGAACACTCTTATGTTCTCTGATCTCAAACTGGAGATAACATACACACAATATGTGATAGCAGTTGTTTGCAAAATAGCCATCAAGGACTCTTTTAATATGGTGACTTGGAATAATTTACATATGAAGAGTATGAACTTAAAACTTCTAATTTCATTCCAAGATGCCCAGCAGCTCCCAAATGTTCTTCTGGAAATATTTGCAAATGCTTTTAAAAGTTAGAATGACCTACTTGTAAAACATCATCCTTGCATAAGCACAAAATCATGTAATGATTTGCAGAAGGGACAACACCAGGAAAGAACATAACAGGTGATAACATTCAAGATATTTTCTAAAACCCACTTGTGACAGACAGATATCCTGAATTTGCATCTATTGTAATTTTATTTGACTTTCAATAGTCAACAGAAATCCGTTATGAGAGCTAAACAGCAGATTTAGATTTCTTAAACAACTCAAAGTGAGTTGCAACTCTTTTGTGCCTAAACATTTTTTAATTCCAAAAGTCAGGCAGAAATTCACACAGGGGCAGGGGATGCAAAGGGAATTTACTCTAGCTAACATTTTTTTATACATTAAGTTTTAGCAGACATATAGAAGGAGAGCTAATGTATAATATTTTCCAGGTACATTGTGACAGTACTGTAATTTGCTATTAATAAGTGAAGTAAATGTTAATTAGTTCATTGGGATTACCCTTTCCTTAAATAATGAAATGAGCTCTTATATCTTCTGAAGCAGTCCCAAGAAGCAAGTACCGACAGCTCTGCTTAATTAATTTGTATCTTTTCCACTGTGAGTCTCAACTTCCCTATAATAAAATGTAATAAGATTAAATTACTCCTTAATTCTTTGTTAAAAACATATAGTATTGGTAGAAAAAAAAAATCTAAATACTTGTTTTGTAGAAAAGGGTAATAAATTTTGGAATCTGATACATCTGCTGTTGAAACAAATTTTAGTCCAAAGTCAAAGTGAAAAATAAATGCAGCATGAAAATTTTGCTAGAGGGCTATCAACATTGTGGTGCATATTCCTTTTCAAGCCATTTCATATCCACCTTTTAGTGACATGTGTTAAACATACACCTTTTGTGCTACTGAAATCTGCCTTTTGTGGAAGGAGGTTGAGGTGGGGATGAAATTGCAAGCATAAATGATTTATGGCAGAAATTTTCCTAGCTTCCTTCCAAGGGCAAAATTAGGGTTAGTAGGAAACAAACATCCATATGGGTGTAACTATTTTCCACCATCAAGTAAACATATGCTGTTGGGTGACTGATAGATGCTGATAATGCTTTGTTGCAAAGGTGACGACTTTGTCAGCATTTTAATTGCATCCTTTATCCATGTGTATAAGTGTGTGGTCTAACAAATCATGTGGTAGCTGCATAAATGTTTCTTGAAAATTGTCATTAGCTGATGACATTAAGTTAATGATTAAATAATGGCCTGTACAGGACTAATGTTTATCATAATGTAATAATACAAGAAGGGTATATTCAGATTCATGTTATTTCCTTTAAATAATTTCTAAAACTGATTTCTTTCTGGGCTATTTGCTTTTCTCAGAGTGTCCAGTGAAAGCTAATACCATAGCACGTTGCCTTTCCAGTGAGCAACGTAGGGCACTTTGATAAATAGCTGGTTGTAATGACATTTAGGGTAGTAAACCTAGTCCATTTTTCAAAAGCCTGAGGCTTGAAGAGACCTTCCTACACTGATGCCACATGGACTTTACAAGCCATGATAGAACTAAACCCTGTGAGATGCTGAGTGACAGAAATTCCCTAAGTGTTTAGACACATGTACCAGACTGATATAAAGTCTTCTCAATATTCTGGGTCCCTTAGGGATGGGGAAATCCTAGGGCACATGAATAATTCACACTACCTTAATCCTTAGCCCGTCTGGAGGGCTCATGTCTCTCTGATGATAAACTGAATTTTTTCCTGATTCTCTCCGAGGTAAAGGAGAGCCAAGGAGCGAAGCAATCTGCGTTGCAGGGACCAAGATGGGGAATTTGCCCCTAAGCCCCATCAAGACTCTACTGGACAAGGAGCAGCATCTCATCTTCATCATCTGCAAGTCTCCCAGCTACCAAACTTGATACTCCCTGACATTTTTACATCTTTCGTTAAGCTTTTCTGATCATCCTAATCCAACAGTCCTATTCCTGTCCCTTCATTATCAAAATACATCCATCAGACACACATTTTCCCATCCCACTCACTACCCACTTCACAGAAGAGCATCTCAAATATTTCTCATACTCAAATTTGACTTGCTGCAGGCTCAGCTTGTTTCAGGGCAGTCTTCAGTAAAACACTTTGTTTATAGACTTAGGCAAGGCTCCCTGCCCTGGATGTCCTGTCTGCGAGCTGCTAACACTAGATAACAGAGCTAATTATTAACACTAGATAAAATAAAACAAGTAAATATTTTCTTTAACTCAAGGCACATGCAATAATGAATTGTTCACATTACCTTTACAAGGGTCACAGGATACTGAATGTAGGAAATAATTAAGAACCCTTTAAAAAAGTAGCCACTTAAAAAAAATTCAGTGGAACACTGAATGCATTCACTATTCAAAAACAGTCCTTATTTGCACAAACATTTTTAAAAAGTAACCAAGTCATCCAGATGTTAAAAATCTGTGATGGCTCAAGGAGAGAAGAATTAAACAAATTGAAGGCAGTGAAAATCATTCATGCAGTATAAGCCAATATTAGCTCTTACTCAGCTTTTATCGACTCCTTGTCTGCAGTGAGCCAAAGGATGCTCTCGGCTGCTACACGGCAAAGTTGTTAGACTCCACATCTCCAGTGAAGTAGAACAGGTTACTGCCATCAAACTCCAGTGGATAGGTTCTCTAATTGTATATTAGAGAAAGATGCAATAACGACCTAGAATTCAGCAGCACTTTTATTCCATAGCGAGAACGAAAGCTAACTAAACTCAGCAGGAAGACTTTTCATTAAATAATCGGATCCATCTTAGGACTTCGTTATGCTTATTATCTAAAGGTACTGTTTGAAAAGATGATTTATTGTAGGTCAGCATTTCGTTATGTGCTTATGGTATGATTTAAGTTGCTTAATTGAAACAGATGATTATGTAACTATTAGGTTTGCTACAGAAACATTAAGATTTCTTAGCACAGCCTGAAAACACTGGAAAAGAAAATTCATTCCCTACACTCCAAGTCACAGGACTGAATGAAGAACATGAACTATTTTACATTTCATCTCAAGAATCGTAAATAATAAATCCTCTAACATAGGGTCAATGGATGCCATTATTTCTGGTTTTGTCTTCAGGACAATGGCAAAAAAAATTTTTTTCTTCCTGTGTATTCTCTCTCACACCACCATCAAAAATTAAGCTTTTGCCTAAATAAGCAGTCATTGTTTCCCATATAGTTCAGCTTATTTTTTCCCTCTGCAGGTGTCTGAGTTTTTGGTGCCTTTTTCCTTGAGACCCCTTGCTAATACTTGAAGGCACTCTCCAGTGTTCTTTCATCTGTTACCTGCTCTTTGATCTTGGGGATTCTTTTCTTTATCAGTGTTGAAGCTTTTATAAGTCATATTTTCAGAATTAAAGCTGAAATTGTGAAGAACAGAATGGAATAAAGATTTACATTGTCAGCTCTGACCACGATGGTATATTAAATAATATATCTCATCTAAGGAAAAATACAAAGCAGAATGGGACAACAGAAGCTAACATTACTTTAAACACTAGGTTCTCTGCTGTGAGACACACAAAATACTAGCCCTTGTTACCTAGTTATCTTTTCTAAATATCCCCTCCTTAATTGTATCCATCTATGACAGTAAACTTAGTCCTTAAATTTCTCTCAGCAGAAATGCCTCTTAAAGATGAGGAAAACTTACTCTCATTTGGGCAAGCTGGTCTTAGAGAAGGGGGGGAACTGGGGATATTAGGAGCAGGGAAAGGTGTTTGGAGATGTGGGAAGCAGGTGGAGGTTTTGGTGCAATACAATATGAAAAGGACAGTGAGTATCATGAGGAAAATTTGAGACAGCTTTCATAAAAGAGGAGGCTGATAAGCTATGTTCACTGTTTTAGGGGAAAACCCACATGCTTTGTCTGCTTCTCACTTCCTCCCCCTCAGCCCTCAAACACAACATGCATATCCTTTCTCCTCCCTGTCTAGAGGGGAAGTCACATACAGAGAAGTCCACTGCAGAACAACACAGCAAACCAAACCTTGTAAGTGCATCACCATCTGTGCATCCCCTGACATGTGCCCTTCATTCCCTTGTTTTCTGAATATTTTTAAATTGGCTGCCATTTTACAGTCTTAAAAATCTATATTTATAGCTACTCACAGAGAAGTCAATTACTCCTTAGATTCTGTAACAAACTGCAGTGGTTAATAACTTTTCTCACAAGAATTATAGTCTTATTTTTAATAGTTATAAAAGTAATAATTTGCACTCTGGTGATTTTATTGCAAGGCAGATTTGTAAAAAATTAATAATTGATAGGCCTTTCTGAATTGTGATAAACAATTTTTTTATCCACTTTTTATGTCTGGCATATTAAAAGAAAATAACTCCCATGGTCTTCAGACTTCCATACATTTCTGAATATGCACAGACTGCAAAACAGTAATATAACATTAAAAAGGAATGATAAGTTAGATGGTGAAAAATATACTTCTATGTTAGAGGGTTCTGATAAGCATAGTATTTCATTTCATATGATGAACATCATCAATGAGAAGTTATGGCAAAATCAATGCTCACTGTTCAGTATGCAAGTGTTTGATAGAAGTGAAACCTGAAGATCCTAACTTCATGCAGCTACAATAAATTACATGAAGTCATTCTTGTAGGAAGTTATTCAGAGATTGTTCCAGAACTCAGTTCTCCAAGATGTCTCTTTCTTTCCTTTCAAGGCATCTTGCTCTGACCTAAATACTTCCATGCTTATCTCCAGTTTCCCTTTAGAGCCTGAAGGCTTTTTGTGTGATGGCCTTTCTGGCATGAGGATCACAAAGCAGCAAAAGACCTCTTTGGTGAATTCTGCAGGAGAATAAAGAGTAGGCAAGTGCAGGTCATGCAACACACAAACCTGTATGTGAGCTGGGTGTATCTACACAACTTCAACTTTGCAGCAGGACAAAACCTGCTGAAATCACTGAATGGGGATAAAGCCACAATGGAGTAGAAATGCTTTATGGTAGGAGTCATACTGACAATTTATGATAACCTGGCAAGATTATTTACCACCATAACTCCTACTCAAATAGTCTGAGTACAAATTTGTATCTAAAAAAATGTCACTGATGTGAGTTACAACCATAGCTCATTAAAAAAAGTGAGGAAAACAACCATGACAGTGTTGGGATCTCCTGACATTTCATTGTTGGACAAAACTTGAAGGCCAGAAGCAAAATATTCAGAAAATTACCAAATATTGTCATGTTTCAAGCATACAGAGACATTTTATGCTACCTAGGAACCTTCCACACTCTTAAGTCTCAAAGACTTCCTTCATTTGCTGTCATTTTTACAGGGCTAGCACCAGCACAATTCTCTGTATATCAACATATCTTCCTTTCCTCTCACAGGCCAATTGCTTAAATTATTAACTGCTAGTTCTTAATGAAATTTCTGGTTCCAAACCACATTAGAAGTCAATATCGGTTGTCAGCCAACATTCAATACATTTTTCCAATTACAGTTCACGCCAATACTACCTTTGGTAGAATTCTGCTTAACAGAAATATTGAATATATATTAACTGTAGAGGTAAACATTGACCAACACATTTCTTTTCCTCTAGTAATGGAATAAATTCAGAGACTTCCAGCAAAATCAATCTTTGAAGACATCCACACAAAAAAATGTTTGCATTTAGGATTACCACAGACAGCAAGGACTGGAGAAATTATATCTGAGAAGTGGCAGAAATTGAACATTGAATTATGTAGCAGAATAGGAGAAAACATGTTCTACCCCTCCTCAGTCTATTTTGATATCTATTAACATGATGCTAAACTGCAACAATTAACCGCATCTTCGCATTTTTTCACGGCAGTTCTTCCATATCTGCAGGTCTGTCCATGTCAATAACACTACACTGATAAGTGGGTTTAAAAGTGCTCCTAAAGCACAGGCTGCTCTGAAATTCACCCACTTCACAGCTTCAGAGCAGGTTTTTACATAGCTTTGACAGCACTGGCAAACTGACAGTAGGCATGTATACTCGTGCCTGCTAGCTAAAAGTATATTAAGTTGGCAATACACCAGCACTTGGGAGCCCGTACTGTGTGAGAACAGCCATCAGCCTGGAGTCAAGCTTGATGGCTGTATGGACAGCAAAGCCAGCCTTGTGGCTGCCCTCCTGCAGGTAACCAAATAAACATACTGCTCTAAACATACAGTGCTGGACTTCGAAGTCTCTAACTAAGCTGATAATTAAGCATTTGATGTTTTAGATGAGGATGGGGTAGGGCAGTCCCACTAAGAAAAAAATGCACAAAATTATTAGACTTTTATCCCCCAAATGCACAAGCTGAGAACTCATCTCAAGGGACTCATCTTGCATTTAATAAAGAATTCCTTTGTTTCTAGAGGGCTTTCAACCAGCTTTTAAAAATGCACAGGAGAGCTAGGAAATCCTTATTTAATAAAGAGAAAAAAAAAGTTAGAATTATCATTTGCATCGGAAAACCAGACCCCACACAATAGAAGGCTGACTACTAGCATCTTTGCTCCATTAGTCTCAAGCCAGATAAAAAAATATTGTGATATATTTTAACATGCTACAGCTTTTATATATGGTGTTTATTATAAATAGCAGTTATTCCTGTTGTATCTTTGCCAATTCCTCTAGTGCAGTTTGTTTAAAACACTATATGCTTTCAACCTTAAAAATTTGTCTTGCTCTGCAGACTGATGTATTACTTTCTAATTTCTGTTACATTTGACCTTTACTACTATGGTTTGCTTTAATTCCTATTACTGTTATTATTTATGCAGTTCCCAATAGTATCCAAGTCATTCATTAAATATTCTGTGCTTTGAAGTACTGAATGTAAAACAGGTCACCCACAGGAATTTTGTTACTTAAGCTTCCCATTTCATCACATCATTAGGAAATCCAGAACTTTTATAACGTGATTCCCTGAATTACAGATTCACAGGGGATTATGTGGCTGTAAAATAGTTTCAATATAGAAGGGCTTATTCAACTAATAACCCTTCAAACTCCAGATCTGTTGTGATGAGAAGTTAGAGGTACCACCCCATCCACAAGATCAATGCCCTGCACGTGCTGTCATGCTGATCAGAAGCACAGAGCTCTGGCCAATTCCTGGTGGCCAGCTGACCTTTCTGGCAGCAGAGTTCAGAGACAGAAGAGGCTCAGCAGGCAGGTCTGCTGTGGTTTGCTGTGAAAAGGCAAGCAGATGGCCCCACCAGTCCTTGCCTCATTTCTGTAGACACATCAGATTTGTTTTTCCAGAGATAAAGCCCAAGGAACAAACCCTGATTTATAAAGCATCACAATCATGCTTACAGGCTCCTGATTATTATTATAATTTTTTTTTTGTATTTGAATCAAAATATTTCTTACATTACAACTTTGTTTAATAGTTTCACAGAGAATGTTTCACAACAGAACGCCTGCAACCATTTAAATACAAGTTTGAGCCCTTTCCTGAGAGCCTACTTGTTACCTGCATTAGACATAGTAAGGACACAGGACAGAATGCTTAAGCCCTTGAGCTTAAGCTTCCCTTGTAACAGAAGGGAAACATTTCAGGTCTCCTGGAGCAGCTCCACACATTCATAAAACCAGACAGGTCAGATGAAAGACAGGCATGAAGCACTGCACCTAATAACTATCCTGAGCCAACTTCTCCTTAATGCAAAATGGAGACTTCAAGCCCAGCTTTATGAGGGTTTTTTTCAGCCACCATTTAGTTAAGATAATATAAAAGGCTTGTTCAGTAAAGAGCGTCTGCTGGAAGCTGCTCTTTGCATGACTGCATGCAGACCAAGAAACTACAGGTGGAGCATGTTCCAATTCGGACCAGATTGAGTTCAGAAGCCTGTAGAACACAATTAATTTGTAAACTCAATATCCATTTCAGGTTAGGAGTTCGGTTGTTGTTAATGAAAATATAGCCTCTGCACAAGTAGCATCATGAAGGGGTAGATGGATCTCAGAAGCAGAATGTTTGGTCTGAGGATCTGGTGTGCTCACTCCATGTTCCCCTCTGTACTTTGGACTGGTCCAATGAACTGGGCATCCACTAGTGATAGAAATCATCTTCTGATTTAGATTTCTCAAAAAAAAGATCCAGTTGTGAGCACCAAGACCACCCCATGACACAACCATAAGTGTGTGTGGGTAGGGAGGGTATGGGGATAAATTCATTACTCCAAAAAGCTCACTGCTGACCTGAACTAGAATGGTAACATTGACCTGCCTGTAGAAAAGCCAAGCAGCAGCTATAGAAAGCTTGCCTTTTGCTGTTGTAGTTTCTTCCACTATTGCTAATTTTCTGGACTATTTACTTTACATCAACCTCTCTGAAATGGGAAGTGTTGATGCATTACAATACAAGTCAGGGAGAGCTGGTTTAAGAAAAAGGTCAGCCTCAAAGGGTAACTGTCAGCTTTCAGTGAGTGATACCATTAATGGCCTTTTTCATACAGACTGAATGGCATGAGTGATGCTGCAGTGATGATCTACAATTTTAGCAGGACAATCTAACTCCAGCTGTAGTTTTCCATTTATTTATTATAATCTCTTAAGTTCCTCATCCCCCACAGACTCGCTTTTTGCCTGACCTTGAAGAAATCAGCACTTGCTGCATCTTTATTTTCTTCCCTTTAAGAAAGTGGTAATAATTCTTACTTAACTGCAGACTTAGCTTTCTGCTAAAAGCCTTGACGAGCAGCTATCACAGGGATATGAATATTAAAGAAGAATCACAAGCTAATATAAAAGCTACATTTCCACGATCGGCACAGAAGAGTACTAAAAATACTGAAATGCTTGTTATATAGCAAAGAATAATCAAATAAGAAATTACTGTTCAGCAGAGCTTCCTAGAGCTGATTAGGATGGAGGACTTTCAGGTCAAAGCACACTTCTTTGACAGAACCAGACAATTTTAAAGTTCCTATAAGATAAATCCTCAAATGTTGTGCTTGCAGATATCTTCAGTTATTTGACTGAAGTAGTATGAAAAAGGTAAAACATTAAATGCACAATAGAGCAGCTTCATATTTACCTGATTGTAAGTGTTTTATGCCAAAGATATTCTCATTCCTCGTTTCAACAGTTACATTCAATATAACATCAACTTGTAGTCAAAGTGCATTTCTGCATTGTTCAATCCTAAATAAAAATCAAGGATTTTGGACACCAAATATAGTGATGAATACTGCTGTATTCAGTCTCCTCAATGAATTTCCTGGTCATGCATGCTCTACAGCAAACCAATGTAGATCACCTGTAGACAGGTGATACAGGAAGAATCTTCCTGTCCTAATAATTAAAAAAGCGTTGCCTTTTCCATGGGAAAGCACTGGAGACATTTCAGCTTCAGCATTCCCCCAGCCTCAAACCTCTCAGAGAAGGTTCTCTGCAGGGGTACTTTCCACATGTAGGTGGCTATTCAGCAGGGAATATAGTCAGTTTATCATTTTAGACACTTTATAATACAAGTTTTTATGCAGATAACCATAGATATAGAAATCTATGAAAATCTAAAAAATCTAAATCTATCATAGAAAAACTTGTATTATAAAGTTTTTATGCAGATAACCATTTGCCTCCTTAGGTTTAAGATCTGGGTTGTTGAACAGGGAACATCTGTGGCAGCTTATCAAAACACCAGAATCTGGCCACAGCACCATGTCACATTTTAAATAAAACAGTGAAGGACAGATTGTGTGCTGTCCAAATTACATAAATTAAAGAGAGAATAACCAGTTGGGCTGGCTTCTCATCACATTGGAAAAAATTACACAAGATAACTAATCGAAATGATAAACAAATGTCTTACAGCCTAAGGTGATATTTATAAAATAGGTACAGTACTTTGAAGGAAGAATCTGATAATGACATTTGCAGAAAATAATAAAATTTTGATATGTACCCTGACATCTATTGGATGCCATGTAGTCACATCACTGATTTATGCCATGTAACATGGAACTAAGTTAGAACTTGCTCAGAAGCATTGCAATGTTTTCAGTAAAGCCAAGGTCAGAACCCCGGTCAGACTTGGGCACATTGATTGAAAACCAAAGTAATCACATAACCAATCCTAGATCAGCCCCAAGTTGTTTCTTCGATTTGAGGGTATTGAGTCTGCCTCTGTATCCTTAAGCTCCCTTTCATACATGTTAAACCACCCTTGTTAATCAGTCCCATTTTACAACAACTGTAAACCTTGTTTTAACTCTACAAGCAAGTCAGAGTTTATTTTACAATTAAGGTTAACAAATTGAAAGATTTCTTCTTCTTCTGTGCTCCACACCTGCAAAACTATGCTTCAGGCTGATGATCCTTGCTGGCTTACAGGAAACATGAAAACTGTTATTGGTCTACAATTTCCACTTTGTTTTTCTCTCTTTTTTCTTTCTCCCCACATCTCCCTCAGTCTTAAAAGCCTGAATCTCACAATTGACCTAAACTGTTTGCCAAAAAAAAAAAAAAAAGTGCCTCTCATGGTTGGTTTTCAAGTTGAAAGGGGTGAAACATGTTTTAAATAATAAGGATAGCCAGGTACCCTTTAGCTAGAAAACTTGTCATCCTTGTTAATCACAGGACAGGATAAACAAAAACAAAAGGTAGAAGAGAGGCGGAATTCAAAATAATCTTCATGTTATTGAATGCAATTTGTATCTAAGATAACCTTGATTCATAACAAAAGAAAATAGGAGTTACCTGAGTGCAGTGAAAGGAGGTTAGGTGAGTTTTAAGTAGAGGCAACAAAATGAATCATGCAGAAGAAAGAAAAGGAAAAGGATAAGAGGGGGGAAGACAGGGTGAGAGAAGTTACATGGACAAAAGCATGCTTAGCAGAGTTCAAAGAGGATCTAAACTGTAAGACTAAAAATGACCAGAAAAAAAAAATAATCTCAAAGAAGGAAGAGTAACAACTTGAAAGGAAATATAGCTGATAAAAAGATGTTAAAACCATGAGACAAATGAAAGAATGAAAAAGAAGAAATAACAGAATGCACAGAAGACTGAAAAAAGCCTTAAGGGAGAATAAGACTGAAAGAGATGGAAAGTAAAACAAAAGGAAAGTCTCCAAGCAAAGAAAGAAAGAGCAGAAAACCAGAGTGGTGGGCAAACCACATGTTAGACTAAAATTTCATTAGTTACTACTGTCAGGGTTTACCGGTTGCACTGAATGCAAGCATTTAAACCAAACTCAATGCAAGCAGTTTCTGCATCAAGGCTGCAGCATCCTGCAGATGCTCCCAGAGCCTGATTATGGACTGTTTTACAAGGATGTCATTCTTGTGTTTGTTTTTGTGTTTTGGATGTCGTTCATGTCCATTACTTTAAACCCAGCTCATTGAATCCCAAAGAAGTTGACTTCCTGACACCAGCTTCACAACTACTCCTGCTCACATCATCTGTCTTTTGGGGCAACAGCAAGGAAAAATATGGACTAAATAGCAATATTTGCAAAGCATCCATCTCTCGTGTCTCAGCAGCACTTACTGCAGAGTTTTACCACATTTTACTACCTTCAATTAGGTTTCTGCTTTTTAAGCAATAAAGCGTATGCATGATTTTATTTTTGAATTAGTGTGTAATATCATTGTAATTAAGCAATAATAATAAACACCACATTGCATCCTTCACTGGTGCTATATATGAATCAGGTGTTATTCCAATACCAGATAGGAACTGAAAGCAAGAATTGTATGCAATTGATTCTTGGCCACCACACAGTGCCAAGGACATATAAAAATAATTTGCCTTCATGTTTAAATATGTGTTTTCTTTACTTTCAAAGGAGTATTTTTAGCTAACACTTTTACTCATTTCAAACACATTTTTTTTTCCCCACAATTTACTTCTATTCTTCAAGGAAATAAAAGCAGCAGTCTGTTCTTTCACTGAGCAACAGCGTACAGAGATATTAAACCTGAGATGATCAAATATTAGAGGGTCACAGAAGTACCAATGCAAGGAGGAAACTTTTAATTAGCAATCATTTTCATTAACGGTTTAACAACCGTATTTCCTGACATACAAAATATTTGCAGCATATCTTGAATTTAAATATGTGCTGAAGTCTGATGGAAGCCAAAGCTGAGACAAGCAAGCATAGAAATCCTCTGCTGAAGAATTTTACAATCTGGTGTACATAACAGATTGAGAACTGTAAATATAATTATTTCATAACTCATTTACTTGTTAAAATTGATAGCAAAAGAATGCATGAGTAGCTTTATAGCTGCAACATGAAATGCTTCCACTAAGTGATATAAATCAGAGCCATATTTTATGTTCATGATTGTATAACATCCTGTCTTGAAGTTATTTTCCATCTCCATGGTCTTCAAACACACACACGTACTTTTGCGAGGAGATATTTTGGAGTACTAGATAAATGGAATATTTAGAAACAAACAAAAAAAAAAACAGATGCTTGTAAGCTCATTTTGAACATAGTTTATGTTTGTTTGGTTTTTTTTTTTGGGGGGGAGGGGGGTAAAAGGAAAAAAATATTAAAAAGAAAGCCAATAAATTAATGGATGCGTAAAGCATTGTTCATAGGAAGTATAATTGACTTGATTACTGAGGTTCAGGGGTAGTGAAAACAGAAGAGTGGTAGGGTTTACTGGCAAAGATTTTACTCCCTCACATCTCCAGCAGGCATTGTTTTCATTTATTTATTTATTTCATTGTACAGTGAGAGCTGTGGTTTGCTTGTCTAGGTATCACAGATTTTTCTGTGCTGGCTCATTTACTCTAGGATAATTCTCTTCTGGATTTTTCATCTCTTCACCCATTATTCAGAGGTTCAATGGTAAAGCATGTTTAGCAGTGCACGGTTCTGTAGTCTTAACTACTACAATTTAAAATGGGTCAGGAGAAGCATTTCCTCTGAACTATAACTCCACTTTTCCAGGGATATGGAAAAGATTGGTAAACATCCTCTCCCTGGCTTCTGGGTACTAGTGCTCCATGGAAATATGGGTTGGGGGGGGGTCACAAAGGTTGCTTCTGGCCTTTTGATATTTCCCAAGGTATCCCCTCAAGAAGGATGACACCACAAACATTTTTCAAAGTTCCTGTACAAATATCTTCTCCAAAGCAACCAGTGTCTTACTTGCCTGCACTCTTCATTGCCCTTCTCAGCTTCAGACAGCCCCAGTTTCCCACTTGAGGTGCACTGCAGCAAAGTTTAATTGTAACCCATCCCTGTTGTCCGCTTCTTACTTGGCTCTGAAAAGCTCTAAACTCATTCTAAGTAACTTTGATATTTTAATTGCATTTGGAAGATTTCCCTTCCAACGTGCTCTGTGACAGCTAAACAATTCCAATGGCTAATTAATGCACTTACTTGCCCCTTGTCATTATGCAGTAAAATATGCTTTTCAGAAAGAAGCACAGTTGTCTGGATCACTGGGAGTCACTGACAGAGAGCTTCTCCCTCTCAACAGCACTGAGCAAGCCAAATTCAGTGTTTCATACCCAGCATTCACAACAACCTTGGAGATTTTCAGAATATTGTTTGACTGCTCCTCATTGGCATTTTGTGTTTCTATGGTTCATTTTCTCTGAGATGAAGCTTTTGTTTAAAATGAAAGCCCATCATCATTACAAAGTGAGAGTTTCAGCACTTAGGTACCAACAAAATTCATTACAGCCTGCCTGTCACAGAAACAGTGCTGAGGCTCTGTATGGATAGAATCCAAGAGCATGCACCTATCTACCACAAAACGAAAAACAAACAAAAAAACAACAACAACAAAAAAAAACACACCACGCTTGAGACAACAAAACCCATCTCATTGTATCAGTCTGTTGGAATAACAATCCTCATATTGCTGCCTGGGGCTCTTGTTCTATAGCTTTGTAACCCCCTGACAAAGACCATTTGGGTTTCAAATGTCTTTCTTTCCTTTGGAAATGTATTAAGGTGGATGAAAAATTTGGTATTGAAAAGGTTTAGTGTTTTTCTTTTACTAGTAATTATTTTGACTGAAAAGCAGCTATTGGTACAATCTTTTTTTTTTAATTATTATTTATTTTTTATTTTTTTTAGCTTTTCTTCTATAGCTGTTCTGAAAATTCATATTTGCTGGACTAACTCCCATGGATCACAATGGCCATTATCCCTCAGGAGAAACACTTCAGCAATGCATGAAAGCTTCCTGGCACTCTCATCTGTTTGTCTTGCTTTCTTATAGTTCCTACCGTGGCTTGCGGTTGTCTTAAGCAATATTAGACAAGTTATTGTAAGGAACATTTTTGCATTGTTGGAGAGGTCAAAAAACAGAAAATTTTGCTACATTTTTCCATAGTTCATTGTACTTCCCATTCACATGGTTGTCCTTAATCTATTGATATCTGAATATTAAAATTTCTAATCAGGATCTTTCCATACAGATATCAAGCTGTTTTTTTCTGCTCATCAGCTAGTAAAAATCAGTTTAGTCTGACAAATTATTATATGCTTTCCAGAAGGTATTGGAAAGAAACAATTAACAGATGATCTTCCACGACTGTTCTTGACAACAGTACACATTTCATTGCTGTTTGTCATCTCGTCCTCAATACATAAGCAGACAAAGATTCTCCCAGGGGTATATATACATCAACATGTGGCGCTATACTGACGGGTTCAAATTAGTAGTTGACATGAATTACCATAAAACTTGGCATCTTTCCTCTTCATCACTGAAAATGAAATATAAGGAAAGCAACAGCAGGTGGAATTACAGCTTGTCCTTTCAGAGCTCTGGTGATAAATACCAAAGACTTGGAAAATTAATACTGAGTTTAGGGAAGTGATGATGTGAAAGAAGAGAAGGTTGGAATAGCATCTGGAGAACCTGGATAACAGAAAAAAAATGCCAGTATTTTAACAATAGAGATAGGTATGAGACAGAAGACAAAGAACTTGGCTGCAAGTTCAATAAGAATTTTTGGCATGGTGAAAAAGGATGGAAGAAAGTTTTGCCATTAAAGTGGAGAAGAATAAGAGCAAAACTTGGCTGGAAGCAGAAAGGAGGTGAAGAGTTTGGAAACAAACCATTCATTTTTCCTTTCAAGAAGGAAAGGATTCTCTGTCCCAAATGCAGGAGGCACAGTGCTTGGAAGTTTGTGCTTTAAGCCCTTTTGTGCCATGAGTTTTTACATGCCTTTAAGCCAGTCATTTAAGCCAATGTTTTCACATACAGTTGTCCTAATTAGACCATGACTTTTAAGTCTATTGAGCATCTGCAACCTCTACAGCAAGAGAAAACTCATTAAATCCCCCAAATCACTAAAGAAATCTACTTTTTGGAGCTACCTGTTAATTAAGAAGATTAGGTGCAGAGCTGTAAACAAATTTGAACTGTTCTAGTTTGTGTGGGTCTCAAAACCCTGAAGTTTTCCAGAACTTATGCACGTGAATCGATCAACAAAACTTCAAATGGGTCCGGATAGGATTACCCAGGCTAAATTTCTCAGTTTAATTTAAGACTCAGTTCTTTCTTGATACACATAGAACACTGCCTGTTGATAATTATGGGCAGACAGTATACAAACACCCAGTCTTCAACAAAAATAATTAAATCATGTTAACAGCTTCATTTAAAAGACTAAAATTGTTTGGTCTGCATTTTCATACCCTAAAACTTAATCTGTCTAAAGTGACTAGAAAAAAAACAAAACAATATTTTCCCCTCTCCTTTCAGAGTAACTTTCCATGACCAATACTGAATAAAACATTTAAAAAAAATCACGAAGAACAGTTTCTTCCCCCTGACTTGTTCATTTTCATATGCCACCAACCATCTTTAAAGTTTTCCATCCAGTTATTAAAACCAACTGGTATAGAAATCCTTGTTTTAAATATATTCAGTCTTATCACTTCATCTTAATTTAATGCCATTCAGCTAGTGTTGTTAATACATTAGGGATGCAAAAGCAGAGCACCCTGACCTACCCCCACGTGATGTCCTGGATACCAGTCTCAGAGGTGACTGAGAATTCGAGGTAGTTGCCAGTGGTTGCTCAGCTGATAAAGTGGTTCACATCTGAGACATTACTCCACGAGATCAGGTGGCCTCAGACTGGCATTGCACTCCTCTGAATTACCCTGGCAGACTGAGGATTATTTAGATCGGCAGCATTTACAGGAAACAGAGAAACTATCCAATGAGAAAAAGAAATGGCTGTCTAGTGAGACAACACTGAAAATCTGCATCAAAAGGACACTGGTGAGGACCTTTACAGAATTAGTCTATTTTTGAGCCCGTCTGCTGAGGGAAGCAGGTATGAAAATATGAAAAGCAAAGACTGTCATATGATTTTCATGTTTTGTTCCAGTATTCTACATAAGCTAACCTACTTGCCATTACAAAGATTTCAGATACTTTTGCTGATAAAATAGCTCTAAGTCACAGGAATATCCTGGGGTAGTAGTGAGTGCATTATTTTTTACCTTTGTAAAATGCCTTCTAAAACATTACACTCTATTTTAATTTTGAAGTCAAACCAAATATGTTAATTTGGGAATATGAAAACAGAATGGATCCTTTGGGGAGCTCAGTTGTATTATTTTATTTTTCTACAGATAGTGTCAAATCCAGCCATCATCTGCTGCCTTTCAGGTATGGAGGTTCCCGGCTGTTCTGTGTCACTGACTCTGGCCATATCATTAACAGCATCAATTGTGTGCTCCTCTAACTGCTACTTGACCTTCTGCTAGAGGAATCCATACACCCAGCCTTGAGTAGCACATATAATATTAGACAGCTTCAATTCTACACATTTTGTTGCTGATAAAAGTGTTATCCATTAAATCCAATGACGGAAAGCAGCTCTGTGCTTTCTCAGCCAACCACTTCTCATTTTGTTCTGTTTTACCTGATGTCTGTGCTAGTAACAGATAAGAATCAACATAACTGTATATCACCTACTGTTATATTTTCTACTGTAGTAATTGCTGAATGTCAGGGCCAGTACACAGGATTTCACTGTCCAAGATTCTGAGGTGTACTCTGGTGGTATAGTT